>NC_092168.1:42978052-43331802 GCF_045791955.1 Oncorhynchus clarkii lewisi | reverse complement strand
CAGTCGTAATTCATTCAATGATCTATTGAAATGAATGTTAAACAAGCAGGATTTATTGATGCTTTTTTTGGCCAAGAAAATGTGATTGTTTTTGGAGAGATATATCTTGAAACTGTACTTCTAGATGTAAGGAAATTGGTAATGCATTTATAAACAGCATATAACGTGTATACTGTATGAAAAGATACACAATGAGAAACATATACACAGTGTCTAAAGTTGTTTTGTTAAAAAAGTGCATACTCATGGAGGTTTGGGGAAACATTCAGTTGAACACATGATGTCAAAAGAGCTCCTTAGGGATCTATGAGAGGATTCCAGTGTGACTAGTCCCATACCGTTGTAGAGTACAGTACATTAAAGGTCAATCATCCATTGATCCTTAGGGATCTATGAGAGGATTCCAGTGTGACTAGTCCCATACTGTTGTAGAGTACAGTACATTAAAGGTCAGTCATCCATTGGATGATGTCAATTGTAAAATCAAACAAACCCTTCCTCAGATATTTACATGTACAGTTCCATATGTTAAACAGTGAAGACCAGATAACAGTAAACAGAGAAAGGTAGACCTAGATGATAAAAGTTTTTTCAAACGTTCAAATTGTTTATGATGAAACTCCTACTGAATTATGCATTTTTGCAGTAAAGGCACCAAAGTTGAGGTTGAAGTTCATACCTGTTACCAGAGGGCAGTCTTAGAAAGCAGTGGTAGAGTTGAGCGTGGTGTGAATGGTGTAATATAGCTCGCTACTGTGGTATCTCTGTGGGTGGGAATGGGTATCAGATTAATGATATGAGAAAAAAAAATCACAAATTGTCATGGAGGGCCAATATTTTTTTATTTTTCTGTTACTGTGCATCTCATCTGCTACAACGTGATTTTTATTTGAGGGCGAGCATTGTGCAAACATACTGACAACATTGTGATCTGGGCTCTTAAAGACACTGTGTGGGTATTTGTATCACTTGTCCCTAGAAATCTTAGTTGGATAATTATTCCGGGAAAGAGCGGTTTAATTTCTTGTAGGCCTACAGCCCACTGTCAATGCTATCTGTCATCAAACGAAATGGATCGGAAATTCCAAAGTGAACCTTGAAGTTTCATTTTCTGGAAAATGGGAAAGACAAACACCATCACCTCGAATTAGTTTAATCTCTGTGTCTTATTGGAACTTATTGACCACATCATTGCTGGGAACTGGTGTACATATGCATTTTTTAGGGTGAAAGTAGAAGATTACAGCAGTGTGAAAGAGACAATGAGAGCTCTTGTGCTAGGGTTGGTCTGTTTTGTGACATGGCCTGGTTCTACAGAGGCTCAGTTTCCTCGAGTGTGTAGCACAGTAGAAGGGATCGTCTCAAAGCAGTGCTGCCCTGCCCTCGGGTCTGATCCTGCTAACGTGTGTGGACTTTTATCTGGATGAGGACACCAAACCCTGGGGTGGACCAATTCCAATGAGAAACTGAGATGACCGTGAAAGGTGGCCAACTACATGTTTTAATCAAACTTGCAGGTGCTTCAGTAACTAATGAAATTATAACGTTGAAAATGTTAAACTGTACACTTTTAAGATATCTGCATTTTATTACATTTCTTACACACGCATGACATTTCTAACTTCAAGTTAAAATTCTATGTAAAAAGTGTATTAGTATGTTTTGCAGTATAGCTATAAACTATGCTCTATATTCCCTCCCTGTGTCTAGGTAACTTTGGTGGCTTTGACTGTGAGGAAGAACATCCACTCTCTGACTCCAGCTGAGCTCCAGGAGTTCCTGGATGTGTTGGACCGGGCCAAGAACACCACCCACCCAGACTATGTCATTGCCACACAGCACTGGCTGGCCCTGTTGGGGCCCAATGGAACCCAGCCCCAGTTCTCCAACATCTCCATCTACGACTTCTTTACGTGGCAGCACTACTACTCTGTCAGAGACACACTTTTAGGTAAAACACCAATGCATTATTTTCTGAAGTCATAAGTTTATAGATTCAAAAAATAATATCAATACATTATTAAATTATATTCAACCTTCAAACTAATTCCTTTTTGGTTGAAAATGAAAGACAAATGTTATAAATGACTCACTTGCTACGTTACTTACATGTTCTGAGTTATATATGACTCTCTATGTACTAGAAAGCTAGCAGAAGAGAACATTCAAACGTTGCTCATAAACCACCTGATTTGTTTCTTCTGTAGGTCCAGGTCGTCCCTTCAAGGCCATTGACTTCTCCCACAAAGGACCAGCATTCGTCACCTGGCACAGATACCACCTCCTTAGTCTGGAGAGAGACCTGCAGGTAAGAGTGGATTTGAAAGCTGAGGACATGAAGAACAAAATAGCCTCAAACATTGAAGAAAATAAAAGTAAAACGATCCTCTCTGCTGCAGAGACTGACTGGCAATGAGAACTTTGCTGTTCCATTCTGGAACTTCACCACAGGGCAGACTGAGTGTGACGTCTGTACAGACTCTCTCCTGGGGGGGCACAACCCAGATGACTCCTCCCTCATCAGTAACCAGTCCAGGTTCTCCAATTGGGGGGTGGTGTGTGACAGGTGCGCTGTTGGACAGAAATGTGTTTAAAACATTGTGTGAAACAGATTAAGCCTAGTCCTGGACTAAAATGCATGTTTACTGAAGGATTTCCATTGAAAGTGCTTTTTAATCAGTTGTAATTAATGTCTCCGAAACCAGCCCAGTATGCACACTACCACTTAGAAATGTATTGTGTTTATGAAAGAAAAGCACATTTTTTTGTCCATTTAAAATAACATCAAATTGATCAGAAATACAATGTAGACATTGTTAATGTCGTAAATTACTATTGTAGCTGGAAACGGTTGATCTTTTATGGAATATCTACATAGGCGTACAGAGGCCCATTATCAGCAACCATCACTCCTGTGTTCCAATGGCACGTTGTGTTAGCTAATCCAAGATGACCATTTTAAAAGGCTAATTGATCATTAGAAAACCCTTTTGCAATGATGTTAGCACAGCTGAAAACTGTTGTGCTGATTAAAGAAGCAATAAAACCTTCTTTAGACTAGTTGAGTATCTGGAGAATGTGTGGGATTGTTTACAGGCTCAAAATGGCCAGAAACAAAGACCTTTCTTCTGAAACTCATCAGTCTATTCTTGTTCTGAGAAATGAAGGCTATTCCATGTGAAAAATGGCCAAAAAACTGAAGATCTCATACAACGCTGTGTACTACTCCCTTCACAGAACAGCGCAAACGGGCTCTAACCAGAATAGAAAAAGGAGTGGGAGACCCCGGTGCACAACTGAGCAAGAGGACAAGTACATTAGTGTCTAGTTTGAGAAACAGATGCCTCACAAGTCCTCAACTGTCAGCTTCATTAAATAGTATGCGCAAAACACCACTGTCAACGTTTTCAGGTTCTTGGCAATTTCTCGCATAGAATAGCCTTCATTTCTCAGAACAAGAATAGGTTGACGAGTTTCAGAAGAAAGTCCTTTGTTTCTGGCCATTTTGAGCCTGTAATCGAACCCACAAATGCTGACGCTCCAGATACTCAACTAGACTAAAGAAGGCCAGTTGTATTGCTTCTTTAATCAGCACAACATCAGCACAAAATGTTGTGCTAACATCATTGTAAAAGCGTTTTCGAATAATCAATTAGACTTTTAAAATTATAAACTTGGATTAGCTAACACAACGTGCCATTGGAACACAGGAGTGATGGTTGCTGATAATGGGCCTCTGTACGCCTATGTAGATATTCCCTAAAAAATCAACCGTTTCCAGCTACAATAGTAATTTACAACATTAACAATGTCTGCACTGTATTTCTGATCAATTTGATGTTATTTTAATGGACAATTTATTTATTTTTTATTTCAAAAACAAGGACATTTCTCAGTGACCCCAAACTGTTGAACGGTAGTGTATATAATATACCTGTGCTGGTTATGCTTGGTGCACGTATGCTGTTTGTTATACTACTGGTTACATGTTCATCATGTGTTTTGTACCAGACTCATTGTCCTTAAATGTTGCTTTCTTGAATCTTTTCCCCTCCCCAGCTTGGATGAATATAACCGCCTGGTCACTCTGTGTAATGGGACCAGTGAGGGACGTATAAGGAGAGGTCAGATGGGAGGAGCGAGAACCAACATGAGTCTGCCGACCATGAATGATGTCAGGAGCTGTCTAAACCTCAGAGACTTTGACAACGCTCCCTACTATACTAACTCTACCTTCAGCTTCAGGCAACCTAAACTGTTCACATTGACCTGGGACCTTACACATTCACCTACATGGTGAAATTCTATGAGGTCAAGTTGAATTAACTCTCTAAATAGGGTCTCTAAATAGCATTGTTTCTGACTTCCAAATATACTTTGTCTCCTTTACAGGAATGCTCTCGAAGGCTATGACAAGCCAGATGGCGAGGCAGAGCTTGACTCCACAGTTAACAACCTGCACAACCTGGTCCACTCCTTCCTCAGTGGAACCAGCGCTCGGTCTCACTCTGCAGCCAATGACCCCATCTTTCTGGTAATTATCTATTTCAAATCAAATCAAATCAAATTGTATTTGTCACATGCGCCGAATACAACAGGTGTAGACTTTACAGTGAAATGCTTACTTACAAGCCCTTAACCAACAATGCAGTTAAGAAAAATACCTCAAGAAAAATAAGAAATAAAAGTAACAAATAATCAAATCTAATCAAATCAAATTTATTCATATAGCCCTCCGTACATCAGCTGATATCTCAAAGTGCTGTACAGAAACCCAGCCTAAAACCCCAAACAGCAAGCAATGCAGGTGTAGAAGCACGGTGGCTTCGAAAAACTCCCTAGAAAGGACAAAACCTAGGAAGAAACCTAGAGAGGAACCAGGCTATGTGGGGTGGCCGGTCCTCTTCTTGCTGTGCCGGGGGGAGATTATAACAGAACATGGCCAAGATGTTCAAATGTTCATAAATGACCAGCATGGTCCAATAATAATAAGGCAGAACAGTTGAAACTGGAGCAGCAGCACGGCCAGGTGGACTGGGGACAGCAAGGAGTCATCATGTCAGGTAGTCCTGAGACATGGTCCTAGGGCTTAGGTCCTCCGAGAGAGAGAAAGAAAGAGAGAAAGAGAGAATTAGAGAGAGCACACTTAAATTCACACAGGACACCGAATAGGACAGGAGAAGTACTCCAGATATAACAAAATGACCCTAGCCCCCCGACACATAAACTACTGCAGCATAAATAATCAAAGAGCAGCCGGAAAATAACAATATTGAGGCTATATACAGGGGGTACTGGTACAGAGTCAATGTGTGCGGACACCGGTTAGTAATTGAAGTAATATATACATGTAGGTAGAGTTATGACGTGGTTGCCTATGAGTCCATGTATTTGACTGTCAGGTGAGATAATGTAAAGAATTGGTAGTTGGTCAGATCTGTGCAGACAATGCAACAATGTTTTACAGTTACATAACTCTCTCTCTCTCTCTCTCTCTCTCTCTCTCTCTCTCTCTCTCTCTCTCTCTCTCTCTCTCTCTCTCTCTCTCTCCTCTCTCTCTCTCTCTCTCTCTCTCTCTCTATAGGTGCTCCATGCTTTCACTGACGCCATTTTTGATGAGTGGATGAGAAAGTCTGTTCCACCCAACTCCAGCTTCCCAGATGAGATGGCTCCCATTGGTCACAACAGACATTATAACATGGTGCCATTCTTCCCTCCTGTGACCAACGAGGAGATTTACGTGGCTTCTGATCAACTGGGATATTCTTATGCCATTGAACTCGATGGTTGGTGATTTCACAGATAACTTTTGCAATTAAATAATCGTCATCGACTTGTGCTTGTTTTATTTGCAGGTCAATGAAATAAGAACACTTTGATAAAGATCTTGTTGCATTAAATCTCTTCTTCTCTCCCTTCCTCAGCTACAGACGGTGGAATCGTGTTTGTGATGGGCTCCAGTCTGGGTGGTGTTTTCCTGGGTGCCCTGGTTCTTCTACTCGTCCTGGTGCTCTACTTGCAACAGTGTAGGAAACACAGCTTTGAACCCCTTATCGAAGCAGAGTTCACCAACAGAAAGTACACAGAGGAAGCCTAGAGACTGTAGGTACATTTTGGCAGTGTTCTGCACAACTACATAGAGTAGGCAACCAAATAGAAAACGTAGCCAACCAGGCATCCCCGAGTCAGGGGGTCTGGGGGTGCTTGCTCTCCTGGGCTACTTTTTTTCCCAGAAGGAGCTCTATTTTGGTACATTCTAATGACTTGACTCCATCTGAAATACACAGTGAAATGATTGATTACTTTTTCGAGTTTACCTCCAAGCTGTAAAAATTAGTTGTGGTATAGACTTTTACAATTTGTATTGCTGAAAATGTATGAATTCAATGTATTGTTAGTTGTTTTGGATATTGTCTATGTCTATGTCAGAGAACATTAAAACTGTTTTAACATTCTCTTGAGATTAAAGTCGTATTTACAGTTTTGCTGCAAGATATGAATTGCCACAATGTTTGTTCTTTAAATTATATATTTTATTTAAACAGACAAATTAAGTAAATAGCCCACATTATCTAGAAAAAATAATTAAAGGTTTTGGTTTTCCAGTTCTCTTTTCCCATTTTGTTTCAGGTTTTCGCTCTCAAAATCACATTTCTTTTAAACCTTAAAATCTAAGCCATAAATGCTACATGTAACAACTTAAAAGATTTTACTGAGTTACAGTTCATATAAAGGAAATCAGTGAATTTAAATACAGTCATTAGGCCATAATCTATGCATTACACATGACTGGGAATACAGATGTGCATCTGTTGGTCACAGATACCTTAAAAAGGTAGGTGTGTGGATCAGAAAACAAGTCAGTATCTGGTGTGACCACCAGGCACCAACTGAGTGCCTCATGCAGCACGACACATCTCCTTCACATAGAGATGATCAGGCTGTTGATTGTGGCCTGTGGAATGTTGGCCCACTCCTCTTCAATGGCTGTGCGAAGTTGCTGGATATTGGTAGGAACTGGAACACGCTGTCGTACATGTTGATCCAGAGCATCCCAAACATGCTCAATGGGTGACAAGTCTGGTGAGTATGCAGGTCATGGAAGAATGGTGACATTTTCAGCTTCCAGGAATTGTGTACAGATCCTTTTAACATGGCAGTGCATTATCATGCTGTAACATGAGGTGGTTGCTGCGGATGAATGGCACGACAATGTGACTCAGGATCTCATCACGGTATCTCTATGCATTCAAATTGCCATCTATAAAATGCAATTTGTTTCGTTGCCCGTAGCTTATGCCTGCCCATACCAGAACCCCACCATGGGGCACTCTGTCAACAACGTTGACATCAGTAAAACGCTCACCCACATGATGTCATACACGTGGTCTGTGGATGTGAGGCTGGTTGGAAGTACTACTAAGTTCTCTAAAACGACGTTGTAGGCGGCTAATGGTAGAGAAATTAACATTAAATTCCCTGGCAACTGCTCTGGTAGACATTCCTGCAGTCAGCATGCCAATTGCACGCTTCCTGAAAACTTGAGACATCTGTGGCATTGTGTTGTGACAAAACTAGCCACTTTAAACAATTCCACTTAATTTCATGTTTACATACCCTACATTACTCATCTCATATGTTTATACTGTACTCGATACCATCTATTGCATTTGCCATCTTTATGTAATACATGTATCACTAGCCACTTTAAACAATGCCACTTTTATGTTTACATACCCTACATTACTCATCTCATATGTATATACTGTACTCTATACCATCTACTGCATCTTGCCTATGCCGTTCTGTACCATCACTCATTCATATATTTTTATGTACATATTCTTCATCCCTTTGTTGTTGTTGTGGAAGTGTTAGGTTAGATTACTCGTTGGTTATTACTGCATTGTCGGAACTAGAAGCACAAGCATTTCACAACACTCGCATTCACATCTGCTAACCATGTGTATGTGACAAATAAAATTAGATTTGAAAACTGTGAATTTTATAGTGGCCTTTTACTGTCCACAGCACAAGGTGCACCTGTGTAATGATCCGCTTCTTGATATGCCACACCTGTCAGGTGGATGAATTATCTTGGCAGGGATGTAAACAAATTTGTGGACAAAAATGTAGAGAAATATGCTTTTTGTGTGCATGGAAAATGTATGGGATCTTTTATTTCAGCTCATAAAACATGGCAAAAACACATTACATGTTGTGTTTATATTTTTGATCAGTGTATATGGAATTGTTTTAAAATTGTCATACCATGGACTATTAAGCTATTTGAATTGTATGACCCCCGTAACTATTATTATAATTAGTCATAAGGAATAAGGTTATGAAATGTCTCTCCTATATCTAGGAAATATAAGAATTCTCAGGAATATATACATTTTGGAACACATATTTAACCCCTTTTTTTGATTGCACAAAACCACTTACAGTGCCTTGCGAAAGTATTCGCCCCCCTTGAACTTTGCGACCTTTACAATGGAATATACAATGGAATGGTTCAAAAATAAACATATCCAGGTGTTAGAATGGCCAAGTCAAAGTCCAGACCTGAATCCAATCGAGAATCTGTGGAAAGAACTGAAAACTGCTGTTCACAAATGCTCTCCATCCAACCTCACTGAGCTTGAGCTGTTTTGCAAGGAGGAATGGGAAAAAATGTCAGTCTCTCGATGTGCAAAACTGATAGAGACATACCCCAAGCGACTTACAGCTGTAATCGCAGCAAAAGGTGGCGCTACAAAGTATTAACTTAAGGGGGCTGAATAATTTTGCACGCCCAATTTTTCAGTTTTTGATTTGTTAAAAAAGTTTGAAATATCCAATAAATGTCGTTCCACTTCATGATTGTGTCCCACTTGTTGTTGATTCTTCACAAAAAAATACAGTTTTATATCTTTATGTTTGAAGCCTGAAATGTGGCAAAAGGTTGCAAAGTTCAAGAGGGCCGAATACTTTTGCAAGGCACTGTACATACTTTCATTCTTTAAACCGGTACCAGGTTACCTTCAGGCAAGTGATGCTTCTGGGGGTCGTAGAGCAGGGCTCCCCGACTGGCAACAGCGGGCCGAATGTGGCCTGTGGGTGGTATTACTTGGCCCCCCAAGTTTTTGGGAACAATTTTTTTACTTTCATTGTGCACAAAAGACTCTAAAAACACCAGGAAATCAGCTACAAGTGATGTTAATTTTTGAAATCTATTCCCAAATATTCCCACACATAAAAAGAGACACGTGATCATATACAAATGTTAGCAACATTTGTAATGATTATGTTTTAGTCAAATATTATATCTGTTTGGGCTGCTTGCAGCCAATTGGCAGTCAACAAACTATTGCGTTCTGGGCCCCGACCATCCGCTCAATAATAATATCATCCCACTGCTGAATCTAGTTGATGATCCCTATTTGTAGATCAAAACAGAGAACACTATCGTGTTCATGACAGTAAGGCTCATATTAGTTTGTAGACCAAACGGTTCGGGCGTTACAGCTACATGTTGGCACATCAGCGGTACCGTGGGGCCAAAATAGTTAATATGCTACTTTGTACACCAAACTGTTCAGACGCTACAGACGTTTCTGGGAGGAGACATATTTTGGGGGTTTCTCCTGGTCTGACAAACAGTGCTGTAGTTCTGCCACATTTTACAGCAGATATGGAAGGCTGACATAGGCGGATGCAATGGACTAAGACTCAGCCCATACAAGAAAACAGATACAGGGCCTTCAGAAAGTATTCACACCACATTTTGTTGTGTTACAGCCTGAATTTAAAATGGAATAAATTGAGATTGTGTGTCACTGGCCTACATGCAATACCCCATAATGTAAAAGTGGGATGTTTAAAAAGAAAAAAAAATCTAAGTAATAAGAAGAAAAAAAAGAAAAGCTGAAAAGTCTCTTGGGTCAATAAGTATTCAACCCCTTTGTTACAGCAAGCCTAAATAAGTTCAGGAGAATAAATGCGCCTAACAAGTCACATAATAAGTTGCAAGGATCCGCCCATTTTTTTTCCACCGAAAATGACATACCCAAATCTAATTGCCTGTAGCTCAAGCCCTGAAGCAAGGATATGCATATTATTGGTACCATTTGAATGGAAACACTTTGAAGTTTGTGGAAATGTTAAAGAAATGTAGGAGAATATAACACAATAGATCTGGTAAAAGATAATACAAAGAAAAAAAAAACTTTCTTATGTACTTTTTTTGTACCATCATCTTTGAAATGCAAGAGAAAGGCCATAATGTATTATTCCGGCCGAGGTGAAATTTAGATTTTGGCCACTAGAGGGCAGCAGTGTATGCATAAACTTTAGACTGATCCAATGAACCATTACATTTCTGTTCAACATTTTGTATCAAGACTGCCCAAATGTGCCCAATTGGTTTATTAATAACTTTTCATATTCGAAATTGTGCACCCTCTTCAAAAAATAGCATGCTATTATTTCACTGTACAAGCTACTGTAAATTGGATAGTGGAGTTAGATTAACAAGAATTTAAGCTTCAGCCCATATCAGATATGTCTATGTCCTGGAAAATGTTCTTGTTACTTTCAACCCCATGCTAATTGATTTAGCCTATGTTAGGTTAACCGTCCCGTGGACGGGACAGATCCCTAATTAACATGATTTTTGAATGACTACTGAATCTCTTTACCCCACCCATAAAATTATATGCAAGGTCCCTCAGTTGAGCAGTGAATTTCAAACACAGAATCAACCACAAAGATCAGGGAGCTTTTCCAACACCTCGCAATGAAGGGCACTTATTGGTAGATGGGTAAAATAAAATAAAAAGCTGTTGAATATCCCTTTGAGCATGGTGAAGTTATAAATTACACTTTGGAAGAGGTATCAATACACCCAGTCACTACAAAGATAAAGGCGCCCTTCGTAACTCAGTTGTTGGAGAGGAAGGAAACTGCTCAGGGATTTCACCATGAGGCCAATGGTGACTTTAAAACAGTTACAGAGTTAAATGGCTGTGATAGGAGAAAACTGAGGATGGATCAACAACATTATTGTTACTCCACAATAATAACCAAAATGACAGAGTGAAAAGAAGGAAGCCTGTTCATTCCAAAACATGCATCCTGTTTTCAACAAGGTACTTAAGTAATACTGCAAAAAAATGTGGTTAAGAAATGTAATTCATTTCCTGAATAGAAAGCGTTATGTGTGGGTTAAATCCAACACAACACAACACTGAGTAGCATGGTGGTGGCTGCATCATGTTATGGTTATGCTTGTCATTGGCAAGGACTAGGGAGTTTCTTTTTTGGTTGATAAAAAAAAAGCACAGACAAAATCCTAGAGGAAAACCTGGTTCAGTCTGCTTTCCAACAGACATTGGGAGACACATTCACCTTTCAGCAGGACAATAACCTAAAACACAAGGACACATCTACACCGAGATGCTTGCTTGCTTACCAAGATGACATCGACTGTTCCTGAGTGACATAGTTACAGTTTTTACTTAAATCAGCTTGAAAATGTATGGCAAGCCTTGAAAATGGTTGTCTACCAATGATCAACAATCAATTTGGCAGAGCATGAAGAATTTTAAAAAGAATAATGTGCAAATATTGTTCAATCCAGGTGTGCAAAGCTATTAGAGACTTACCAAGAAAGACTCACAGCTGTAATCATTGGCAAAGGTGATTCTAACTTGTATTGACTCAGGGGTTTGAATGTTCATGCAATCAAGATAGTGTTTTATTTGTCATATATTTTTTGCATATGTTTTGACATGAGTATTTTGTGTAGATCTATGACAAAGAAAATACAATTAAAATAGTTTAATCCCACCTAAATGTGGAAAAAATCAGTGAGCAGCTCACATATCACTGCACCTGTACATAGCCCTTCTGTAAACAACCCATCCAACTACCTCATCCCCATAATGTATTTATTTATTTATCTTGCTCCTTTGCACCCCAGTATCTCTACTTGCACATCTACCATTCCAGTGTTTAATTGCTACATTGTAATTACTTCACCACCATGGCCTAATTATTGCCTTGCCTCCCTTATCTTACCTCATTTGCACTCACTGTATATAGACTTTTCTTTTATTCTACTGTATTTTTTGACTGGGTGGGTGAATAATGCAAACGTCTAGCAACCCAAATGTTGTGAATTCAAATCTCATCACAGGCATCTTTAGCATTTTAACTAACTACCACTTTTTTAGCTACTTTGCAACTACTTAGCATGTCAGCTAACCTTTCCCTAACTCTAAATGGAGTGTGTCATGTATTTACATATAGAATAATACTAAATGCTCTGAGACCATGATGATGAGGGATCTAATCATCATATTTTGTTCCTGCAGTGATGATTCACCATCTTCATCTAATGTTTCATAGTTCATCTGCAGATAATCGCCAAAAGCCTTGGCCTACCAGTAGCCTATGCAAATTAGGGAGCCAAATAAAATCTCTCTCACCGAGCTTCGGTAGGCTATACTAGCTATGTTTCCATTAACTTGTCCAGTGATATTTTTGTCAACATTTATAAAGTTTCCATAGAAAATATATGCGACAGTTGCCTGCTAGGATGCGTTTCCTTTTAACTATCGTGTAGAAAATAACTGCAGGACGTAATTATGTCACATCTAAAAAATTCAAAAATTCACAAAAACCTACAGTGTCAAAGACATTTTTTTTGTGGTTGAAGTGTTTCCATTACCCATTTAGGCAAATTGTGCATTAATAAATTGCCGACAACTGTACGCCCTCCCACTTATCAGTTTCATGTCTCAGGTAGCCCGCAAAAGCCAGAATGGATTGAATGCAATAATTTACTAATATTTGCCACATTCTAATTCTCATGTGCCTAACATATCCTGATTGGCTGTCTAGGCAAGTCCGTACCATGTTGAAACTTGAACTTCTGGTTTACTTGTCCCGATGTGATACCACGGCATGGACGTATAACCACTTTGCATGATGCATGAATGGCAAAGGGATATGGATATTCAGCTAGCAGGATATACGCTGCACCAGCAAGATAGAACAGCACACTCTGATAAGACAAGTGGGGGCGGCGGTCTGTGCATATTTGTAAACAACTGCAGGTGCACTAAATCTAAGGAAGTCTCTAGATTTTGCTCGCCTGAAGTGGAGTATCTTATGATAAACTGTACACCACACAATTTGCCAAGAGAGTTTTCATCCATACTTTTCGGTGTTGTTTATTTACCACCATAGACGGAAGCTGGCACTAAGACTGTACTCAGTCAGCTGTATAAGGAAATAAGCAAACAGGAAACAGCTCACCCAGGGGCGGCGCTCCGGGGCCCTGGGATTGTCATGCAGAGAAACTTAAATCAGTTTTACCTCAATCAACATGTTAAATGCGCAACCAGAGGGAAATAAATTCTAGATCACCTGTACTCCACACACAGAGGCACATATAAAGCTCTCCCTCGCCCTCCATTTTGTAAATCTGACCAAAATTCTATCCTCCTCATTCCTGTTTACAAGAAAAAACTAAAGCAGGAAGCACCAGTGACTCGGTCTATAGAAAAGTGGTCAGATGAAGCAGATGCTAAACTACAGGACTGTTTTGCTAGCACAGACCGGAGTATGTTCAGGTAATCTTCTGATGGCACTGAGGAGTACACCACATCAGTCACTGGCTTTATCAATAAGGGCATGGAGGACGTCATCCCCACAGTGACTGTACGTACATTCCCCAACCAGAAGCCATGGATTACAGGCAACATTAGCACTGAGCTAAAAGGTAGAGCTGCCGCTTTCAAGGTGCGAGACTCTAACCCGGAAGCTTATAAGAAATACGACTATGCCCTTCGACGAACCATCAAACAGGCAAAGCCCCAACACAGGGCTAAGATTGAAACGTATTACACTGGCTCCGACGCTCGTCTTATGTGGTAGGGCTTGCAAACTATTAGACTACAAAGGGAAAGGGAATGACACGAGCCTACCAGATGAGCTAAATCACTTCTATGCTCGCTTCGAGGCAAGCAACACTGAGGCATGCATGAGAGTATCAGCTGTTCCGGATGACTGTGTGATCACGCTCTCCGTAGCCAATGTGAGTAAGACCTTTAAACAGGTCAACATTCAAAAGGACGGTGGGCCAGATGGATTACCAGGACGTGTGCTCCAGGCATGTGCTGACCAACTGGCAGGTGTCTTCACTGACATTTTCAACATGTCCCTGATTGAGTCTGTAATACCAACATGTTTCAAATAGACCACCATAGTCCCTGTGCCCAAGAACACTAAGGAAACCTGCCTAAATGACTACAGACCTGTAGCATTCACATCCATAGCCATGAAGTGCTTTGAAAGGCTGGTAATGGCTCACATTAACACCATTATCCCAGAAACCCTACACCTACTCCAATTTGCATACTGCCCAAACAGATCCACAGAAGATGATCTCTATTGCACTCCACACTGCCCTTTCCCACCTGGAGAAAAGGAACACCTACGTGAGAATGCTATTCATTGACTACAGCTCAGCGTTCAACACCATAGTACACTCAAAGCTCATCACTAAGCTAAGGATCCTGGAACTAAACACCTCTCTCTGCAACTGGATCCTGTACTTTCTGACGGGCCGCCCCGAGGTGGTGAGGGTAGGTTACAACACATGCTGATCCTCAACACTGGAGTCCTTTAGGGGTGCGTGCTAAGTCCCCTCCTGTACTCCCTGTTCACCCACGACTGCATGGCCAGGCACGACCCCAACCCCATCATTAAGTTTGCAGATGACACAACAGTGATAGGCCTGATCACTGACAACGAAGAGACAGCCTATAGGGAAGAGGTCAGAGACCTGGACGAGTGGTGCCAGAATAACTACCTAACCCTCAACATAATCAAGGCAAAGGAGATGATTGTGGACTACAGGAAAAGGAGGACCGAGCGCGGCCCCATTCTCATCGATGGGGCTGTAGTGGAGCAGGTTGAGAGCTTCAAGTTCCTTGGTGTCCACATCACCAAAAAACTAGAACGGTCCAAACACACCAAGACAGTCGTGAAGAGGGCACGACAAAGCCTCTTCCCCCTCAGGAAACTAAAAAGATTTGGCATGGGTCCTCAGATCCTCAAAAGGTTCTACAGCTGCAACAGAGAGCATCCTGACTGGTTGCATCACTGCCTGGTACGGCAACTGCTCGGCCTCTGACCGCAAGGCACTACAGAGGGTAGTGCGTACGGCCCAGTACATCACTGGGGCTAAGCTGGCTGCCATCCAGGACCTCTACACCAGGCCGTGTCAGAGGAAGGCCCTAAAAATTGTCAAAGACTCCAGCCACCCCAGTCATAGAATGTTCTCTCTACTACCACATGGCAAGTGATACCGGAGTGCCAAGATTAGGACCTCTCAAAAGGCTTCTCAACAGTTTTTACCTCCAAGCCATAAGACTCCTGAACAGGTAATCAAATGGTTACTCGGATTATTTGAATTGTCCCTCCACCCATTTACCCCTCTTTTACAATGCTGTGATGGATTGACTCGTCGTTACCACTTAAATTACATTGGACGAGCAAATTAACGAGCATCATGCTTTCCTCCCTGTAAAGAAATTCGACTGCAACCAGAGATCTGTATATAATGACGAGACACTCATGTCTCCGCCCCAACAATGGGAGTCATTGTTCCAAGGGCGGGAAGGCAGGCGACAAGCTTAGGTCCAAAATAAGTCCATCGATAACACTGTAAAGTAACCAGGAACAATGTGAAACCTGCAGATAGCACTGTAAAGTAACCAGGAACAACGTAAAACCTGCTGGTAGCACTGTAAAGTAATGAAGAACAATGTAAAACCTGCTGATAGCACTGTTAAGTCATGAAGAACAATGTAAAACCTGCTGATAGCACTGCAACGTAACCAGGAACAATGTAAAACCTGCTGATAGCACTGTAAAGTAACCAGGAACAATGTAAAACCTGCTGATAGCACTGTAAAGTAACCAGGAACAATGTGAAACCTGCTGATAGCACTGTAAAGTAACCAGGAACAATGTGAAACCTGCAGATAGTTCCTGAATACTTTACAGTGCTATGTAAAACCTGCAGATAACACTGTAAAGTAACCAGGAACAATGTGAAACCTGCAGATAGCACTGTAAAGTAACCAGGAACAACGTAAAACCTGCAGGTAGCACTGTAAAGTAATGAAGAACAATGTAAAACCTGCTGATAGCACTGCAAAGTAACCAGGAACAATGTAAAACCTGCTGATAGCACTGTAAAGTAACCAGGAACAATGTAAAACCTTCATGATAGCACTGTAAAGTAATGAAGAACAATGTAAAACCTGCTGATAGCACTGCAAAGTAACCAGGAACAATGTAAAACCTGCTGATAGCACTGTAAAGTAACCAGGAACAATGTAAAACCTGCTGATAGCACTGTAGAGTAACCAGGAACCATGTGAAACCTGCTGATAGCACTGTAGAGTAACCAGGAACCATGTGAAACCTGCTGATAGCACTGTAAAGTAACCAGGAACAATGTAAAACCTGGAGATAACACTGTAAAGTAGAACTCCTATGTATATGTGATTCATATATTTTCATGCTTTAGCTGTTATTCATGATAGAAACTTGAACATACTCGCACCCTGTCATACAAGACATTGTTGATGGGAATTTACAGTACAATGTTTACAGTGCTTTGCTTATACTTGTAGCTACGGGTGGCAGGTAGCCTAGTGGTTAGAGCTTTGTGCCAGTAACCGAAAGGTTGCGAGATCAAATCTCCAAGCTGACAAGGTAAAAATCTGTCTTTCTGCCCCTGAACAAGGCAGTTAACCCACCGTTCCCCGGTAGGCTGTCATTGTAAATAAGAACTCGTTCTTAACTGACTTGCCTAGTTAAATAAAGATAATACAATTAAAAATGATTTAATAATAGGATATTGTCACCTAAATCTCATTATAACCTGTAAGATTGACATTATCCTGTGTTTTTCCCTAATCTGTTATAATATACTTAAAAAAAAAAAAATTCAATCATTTTTTTGTATTATGCATTTCAATCATTTTTTTCTTGAAATTACAAATGTAAGTCAACAAATTGCAAAGCTGTTACAATCTTTTTAATAAATATTTATTTGCAAGAAAGAGTAACAAAACACAGATGCAACCATTTTAATTGCATTAAAAAACTGTAAGGCATTTTTGTTTGTACGGTCTTTATGTTAACTAGATCATCAACCTTATTGGCTTGAATCAGTTTTCCAATTCTAAGCAACAGATATCATCATGATCTTCTTTTTGTTACAATAGAATGCATTTGACTGTATGATATGTTGATGAATAATGTTTCGGAAACATTTGTTTGACATTAATTTGCTGATCCATAAACATCAATTTTCAAGACAAAATATTGCAAATATATTACCATTAAAAGTGCAATGATACACAAAATAAAAAACAGCACCCTGCAAGATAATTATTCATATTAAAGAATCTTATTTTAAGGACACACTGACAAAGGGACAAAATGTTTTGTTCTCCATAATTTTGCACATCATAATTTTGCCTTACATTCATTCATACAAGATGAACACTAATACTGGTTTATCAAGAGGCAACGAAGCAAGCTCACACAATTTATATGCTGCACTGAGTCCATTAAGAGACCATGATAAAAGCTGAAGGATTTTAATATAATCCTAACTCCCTTGTTATGTAAGCTTAGCTGGCCTTTTGTGGTTTACTGAGTTGACCGGCTGGCCCTCTGAGAACACCGAACACAGACTGGTTTTGTTGGCTAGCGTTTGAAGGGGGGGAATACAGAACTCTCCTTTCAGTAATACCGATCCTCTTCCTAGTCTCTGTAGGCATGCTCTACTGCCTATCCTCACTGGAGCATTCAACCCTGTCCAGACACTCTCTACCTTCTATAATTCTAATTTCACAGGTGTCTGTGGTCGGCATTGAGCCTGTCACCGCAGATAGAACCCCTCAGGCCCCAGAGATAAATGCAGGTGTCTTTTTTGTCTTCTGCATTTTTAGCCTTCAATGTGCTTTTAACCTACTACAATTTGGCACGTCATCTTGTTGATCCTCAGTCATTATTTATTGTTTTTAGTAATGAATGAATGAATGCAGACAGTCTGGTTTGAATCAATGTTATGTGTACTGTACACGAGAAAGGGCTTGCTAAAATTTTTAGAACAAGGTGTCTTCCTGTATCAAAATTTGCCTTTATAACGACAGATGGGAAGTTCAAGACATCACATTGTTGGAAATGAAAACCCTATGCAAGGCAGATGAACATGCAGTATTCTTATGAAGTTAAGCATGTGCAGTTAAAGTTGAATTAACAATAAAAACATAATTAAAAACATATAAATCCTGAGTTATCAGGTAAAGGTTCATATCAGAGGATATAAAAAAATAGTGAAACTTAAAAGTGTCTAAATGAATGTATGCCTTCAATAACCTCCCACCAATAAATTTCAGGTGGATAGTTTGCACGTTTGACCGTTCTCTTACTATTTTCAATGATTAGAAAATACATAGTGGATATCACCATAGAACATAAAGCAATATTTCTGATGAGGTTCTTTGTGATATGATAACATTTGCACTCAAAAGAATAGAACGCAGTAAATGGTATAAACTCATATCAGATATGAGCAATACACAGTGTTGGGGAGTAGTGAACTACATGTAGCTCAACTAGTAATTTAACTACATTTTGCAGTAGCTTGGTGGTAGTTGAATTACATTCTAATCTTGGTAGTGTTTTCAGTAGTTAATGACTTGTTACCATGTAGTGGTGTAGCTAACAACTGGAATTACACATTACTCTTTTTGCAAGATACGGGTAGGAAATCATTTCCTTTCTTTTTCGGCATCAGACCTGACTAATTCTCACTTGGAACATTGTGCTTGTGTTTAATAGACAAAATTACACATTCCGTTAACATTTTATCCCAAGATGCAATTTGTAGTCTATGACATTTCAGATTTGCATATGATCATTCATTTTTGAAGTAGTTTGGATGTAGTGAAATACTTTTTTTTATATAATATATTATATAATATATATATATATATATATATATATATTGTATTATTAGCGTTAACATTATTAGGGTAGCTTTTGTGTAGCTTAACTTCTTCCAGTTTGAAGTAATTGGTAGCTTGGTAAACTATATTTTCAGAGTAGCTTTATCAACACTGGTAATAGAATATCTTACCTTACCTGAATAACATTAACAACAAACATGTTTCATTGGTATCATTTACTGTCAATGTAGATGTAATCAATAATATTTAAAGCAGAGGAAACAAGGTAGAAACCAACAATTATTGTGACAGCCGTACTGTTTCTAATTTTTTATTTTAAATATGATTTTGTGGTCGTCTGAGGTTTGTTATTTGAATGAAGAAATGCACTTCTAACCTGTCAACAAGTAAAAGACCTGTCAACTGAGATCACCTCATAGTATAATGTGGTATAACAGTAAACCAGAGTAAACATGTTTTAGCTGTGACTCCTGGTCACCTCTAGGTGTAACCTCTCCACATACTCACAGTGAAAAAAACATAAGAACCTTCTATAGCATTGAGAAAAATAAAAAATAAAATAGGACCAAAAGTGCAAGGGCTTTTTCTCATGGAGACCTAATAACATCTGCCTTGTGCCAGACAAAAGTAATTCTTGAACAATGTTTAACAGGAGATAATCTCTTTCTATCTTGGAGTGACTGCAGTCATGTGAAGCCCTGCCTAAGGATGGAATCAACAACCAGACACTCTTTGGGAGGAGGAAAGGGGAACCAGGATGCATGACTGCTGTCTCCAGAGCAGAGTAGAGACCCCTCTATCTATCCGAAAGGCCAAGGCTGCCTGAATACTGTCTGCTTGACTGTAGCTCCAGTCTGTTTGGGTAGAAAAACACAGCGTAGAGAGAGATCCTACTGTCCACGTTGGGTGAGTTCCCTGAGCATTATCTCCATAGTCTGTGCAGTGCCAGGGCTGAAAGGGCCAGGCTGGCCAGCAGGGCTGCTGAGGGGGCAGGGTGTGTGGCTGCTGCTGAATCCTCCATCGGGCCACTCCCGCTCCGGTCCGCTCCCACCACCGGGGCCTCGGTGCTGGCAAAGTCAAACTCAGTGACGCAGGCCTCCGTGCAGCCGCTGCCACTGCCCGAGCCACTGCCCTCGTCGCCTGGACAACAGCACAGGAACACACAGAGCACAATGAGCAGTCCAAAGATATACAGGGAGAGGAACTGACAGAGAACAACTAACAGAAAGAGCAACTGACAGAGACTATTGATATAAAATACACTTTGAACGTTAAAATGAAAACATGAACACAGAAAAAATTATTGCAGATTTTGAATATGAAAACGTTTAATAATATAAATGTATACAGTACCGGTCAAAAGTTTCAGGAGACCTACTCATTCGAGGGTTTTTCTTTATGTTTAATATTTTCTAAATTGTGTAATAACAGTGAAGACATCAAAACTATGACATAAAACATATGGAATCATGTAGTAACCCAAAAAATGTAGTAACCAAATATTTGAGATTTGCCTTGACAGCTTTGCACACTCTTGGCAAAGCTGTCATCACACTCTTGAACAATCTAATATATAAAATGTATTTTGATTTGCTATACACTTTTTTTAGTTACTACATGATTCCATATGTGTTATTTCATAGTTTTTATGTAGAAATGTGCAAAATATAGAAGAACCCTTGAATGAGTCGGTGTGTCCAAACTTTTGACTGGTACTGTATATACACAGTGCATTCAGAAAGTATTCAGACCCCTTGACTTTTTCCACATTTTGTTAGGTTACAGCCTTATTCTAAAATGGATTAATTTAATGTTTTTCCTCATCAATTTACACACAATACCCCATAAGTGAAAACAGTTTTTTCTTTATGTTTGCAAATGTATATATATATATAAAAATACAAAAAAATACCTTATTTACATAAGTATTCAGAACCTTTGCTATGAGACACGAACTTGAGCTCAGGTGCATTCTGTTTCCATTGATCATCCTTGAGATGTTTCTACAACTTGACTGGAGTCCACTTGTAGTAAATTCAATTGATTGGACAGGATTTGGAAATGCACACACCTGTCTATATACATGTAAAGGTCCCACAGTTGACAGTGCATGGCATAGTAAAAAACCAAGCCATGATGTCGAAGGAATTGTCCATAGAGCTCCAAGAAGGGATTGTGTCGAAGAACAGATCTGGGGAAAGGTACCAACATGATTCTTCAGCATTGAAGGTCTAGAACACAGTGGCCTCAATCATTCTTAAATTAAATACGTTTGGAACCACCAAGACTCCCTGCCAAACTGAGCAATCGGGAGAGAAGGGCCTTGGTCAAGAACCCGATGGTCACTCTGAAAGAGGCCCAGAGTTCCTCTGTGGAGATGGGAGAACCTTCCAGAAGGACAATCATCTCTGCAGCACTCCACTAATAAGGCCTTTATGGAAGAGTGGCCAGACGGAAGTAACTCCTCAGTAAAAGGCAAAGTACAGAGAGATCCTTGATGAAAACCTGCTCCAGAGCGCTCAAGACCTCAGACCAACAGGACAACGATCCTAAGCACACAGCCAAAACAACGAAGGAGTGCCTTCGGGACAAGTGTCTGAATGTCCTTGAGTGGGCCAAGCCAGAGCCCGGACTTGAACCGGACTACAACATCTCTGGAGAGACCTGAAAATAGCTGTGCAGCGAAGCTCCCCATCCAACCTGGCAGAGCTTGAAAGGATCGGCAGAGTAAAATGGGAGAATCTCACCAAATCAGGTGTTGCAAGTTTGTAACGTCATACCCAAGAACCCTCAAGGCTGTAATCGTTGCCAAAGGTGCTTCAACAAAGTACTGCGTAAAGGGTCTGAATACCTATGTAAATGTGATATTTCCGTTTAAAATTTTTACTGAATTAGATTTTTTCATAAATACCTGTTTTTGCTTTGTCATAATGGGGTTTTGTGTGTAGATTGATGATGGAAAACTTTTAGAATAACCATTTTAGAATAAGACTGAAACGTAACAAAATGTGGAAAAAGTCAAGAGGTCTGAATACTTTCCGAATGCACTGTATATGTGGAGTGTTACTTACTTGAGTCTTGAAAGTAGATATCATTGCCATTGTAGGCATTTTTTAACTTGTTTGTCATCACTCTCAGAGCCATGATCTGCTGGCGAATGAACGTGTCCGGCCTGGTGATGTCCACGCCCACCTCAGGGTTATTCACCTGATTGGTCAATCCGTCTTTCAGAACCTCTGGGAAATACCTGCCAGGCCAGACAATAACCATTCCTTTTCATTTTCATACATATTAAAAAGAGTTCCCATAGTTACCAATGCAACTGTTTTTTAAAGAAATCATGTCTTCTGCACACCGAGGCAAACACCAATTTGTTAGACAATTAGTAGAACATTTCATGTGGAACATTGGTGCAACACAGAGACTTCGGGTGAATGAGAGTAATGGCAGAGCAGTTAATGACACTCGACAGCCTCATTATAGTCTGGTCTAGCCTCCTCTGCATGCTGTGTCTGTCAAACAGAATTCTCCGGAACTGAGGCTGTGGGCTCTGCACCCTCCAGTTGGATAAGACAGGACAGAGACAAAGGCTGGACCCGCCATGTAACTCTCTACAGTGTTGTTTTTGTCCTCTGCTCTCCTTCTGACAGGCTGGAATAGCACAGGTCTGTCAGGGGTGACCAGGGTGAGTAGAGTGAGCTCTTGAAAGGCACTTGTCTAGGGATGTTTTGACATACTTTGAAGATATTTCTCCAGGGAAATTGTTACAGGGGTCACTTGCTATTTATTATTTCACAACTCAGTCACCGGTGCCGCCCATCCAAGTCTGTGCAATGTTTCCCCACATCCACCAGTCTGTGCTGCTCTGAAACAGTCAGACAGCTTCGGGTAACAACACACCAAGAGGTATACTTTTTTAAATTATTTTTTAAAATCATATTTGAACTAAAACCTGATTAAAAACCTAAACTCTCAAACAAGACTGTTACAAAAATCTGTTTTCCTACCAATTACTAATGCAAAAAAACCAACAACAACGACATAATAATACGCTTTCTAAACATCTGACAATTTATTTGGAACACCCACACAACCTATCACAGGTTATACTGGTCAGGCAACAAAACCGACGATAGTTGACATGGTAACAGTGCCTTCAGCATCTTCAGTTATGTTTGTATCTCAACCTTTGGGTGTTCAAACCCGTAGAAAAACCAGTAAGGGGGAAGTATGTTTCCTCATCTAGACAACCTGGCATATCAAGAAAGACGGGGAAGAGGTCACAATTCAAGAACGCTGGGATAAATGCAACCTCTATGTAATTATCATACACAATTAAATATTACATTCATAATGACTCATTTAGTAATAAGTTAGTCACATATAATTGATCTTTAGATGGTTCTTCATATGTCTGTGATGTTAGATTTTTAAAAAAAAAACAACATTTTAAGTGAAACAAATGGAAAGAAAGAAAGTTGGATTGAATAAACCCATTTGAACTTGGTACTAGAAGGTTATATCTGCAATCCAATTACAAGCCTGAACAAATACCGATGGACCAATCCGAACACATCTTTGCCATGTCCGTATGTATGGTCTAGGCTAGACTTGGCAGCAATAATGGCACGGAAGCAAAATAACAACGCGGTCAGAAATCTTAAAGTAAATGTTGTCACATCGTTGTTCAGTGATGATAGTAATTTGTCTGATGATCATAATACATGGCTTAATATATTTGATGATGTGTTCGGGCTCTATCTTAGTAAAACAGTGTTATTCGATCAGTTATGCATTCAAATAGCTGCAGTAGTCTTAAAAACTGAACAATTGTCAGAAAGAACCTTATGGCTGAACACAGATTGACATTTCAGAGCCATAAGGTTGTATATGTGATTGCACCCTCCTAAAAAAAAACATGATTTTAGGTACTTTAGGTACCTTTAAGGTGAGAACCTTAATGGGTTATGAAATAAGAATTCACTACAAAACAGTTTTGAGATCTGGGATGTAAAAACATTGATTCTCAATATCTCAGAACTATGCTTTGCGCAGATAGAACTTAAAGTCCTAACGTCACTAAGTAATATGCACATAAAAGTACAGGATGTATTATGACCTTGGAATAACAGTAGTTTATTAGTCTCCCCTTTTGGGACAAAGCAGAATTTAACTTCAGTTTACAAACATTTTGGCCGCTAACGCAATTAATTCCAGCAACGAGGCATTATGCTGGTTATAAAAAGACATCAAAGCAAATTAAAACCAACATTAAAAATGGAATCAGCTACCCGTCGATGCCACTCTGTTTTTTTTGTTCGTTTTTTTACTTTGAATGAAAATATGGGGGTTGAGCCCTGAGCTGGCTTGGGCTGGCCTTCTGGGCAAGGTGTGTCTTTCGTTGAGCCCTGAGCCTCCTTGGGCTGGCCTTCTGGGCAAGGTGTGTCTTTGGTTGAGCCCTGAGCCTCCTTGGGCTGGCCTTCTGGACAAGGTGTGTCTTTGGTTGAGCCCTGAGCCTCCTTGGGCTGGCCTTCTGGGCAAGGTGTGTCTTTGGTTGAGCCCTGAGCCTCCTTGGGCTGGCCTTCTGGGCAAGGTGTGTCTTTGGTTGAGCCCTGAGCCTCCTTGGGCTGGCCTTCTGGGCAAGGTGTGTCTTTGGTTGAGCCCTGAGCCGCCTTGGGCTGGCCTTCTGGGCAAGGTGTGTCTTTGGTTGAGCCCTGAGTCTCCTGGGGCTGGCCTTCTGGGCAAGGTGCGTCTTTGGTTGAGCCCTGAGCTGGCTTGGGCTGGCCTTCTGGGCAAGGTGTGTCTTTGGTTGAGCCCTGAGCCTCCTTGGGCTGGCCTTCTGGGCAAGGTGTGTCTTTGGTTGAGCCCTGAACCTCCTTGGGCTGGCCTTCTGGGCAAGGTGTGTCTTTGGTTTAGCCCTGAGCCTCCTTGGGCTGGCCTTCTGGGCAAGGTGTGTCTTTGGTTGAGCCCTGAGCCTCCTTGAGCTGCCCTTCTGGGCAAGGTGTGTCTTTGGTTGAGCCCTGAGCCTCCTTGGGCTGGCCTTCTGGGCAAGGTGCGTCTTTGGTTGAGCCCTGAGCTGGCTTGGGCTGGCCTTCTGGGCAAGGTGTGTCTTTGGTTGAGCCCTGAGCCTCCTTGGGCTGGCCTTCTGGGCAAGGTGTGTCTTTGGTTGAGCCCTGAGCCTCCTTGGGCTGGCCTTCTGGGCAAGGTGTGTCTTTGGTTGAGCCCTGAGCCTCCTTGGGCTGGCCTTCTGGGCAAGGTGTGTCTTTGGTTGAGCCCTGAGCCTCCTTGAGCTGCCCTTCTGGGCAAGGTGTGTCTTTGGTTGAGCCCTGAGCCTCCTTGGGCTGGCCTTCTGGGCAAGGTGTGTCTTTGGTTGAGCCCTGAGTCTCCTTGGGCTGGCCTTCTGGGCAAGGTGTGTCTTTGGTTGAGCCCTGAGCCTCCTTGGGCTGCCCTTCTGGGCAAGGTGTGTCTTTGGTTGAGCCCTGAGGCTCCTTGGGCTGGCCTTCTGGGCAAGGTGTGTCTTTGGTTGAGCCCTGAGCCTCCTTGGGCTGGCCTTCTGGGCAAGGTGTGTCTTTCGATGAGCCCTGAGGCTCCTTGGGCTGGCCTTCTGGGCAAGGTGCGTCTTTGGTTGAGCCCTGAGTCTCCTTGGGCTGGCCTTCTGGGCAAGGTGCGTCTTTGGATGAGCCATGAGCCGCCTTGGGCTGGCCTTCTGGGCAAGGTGTGTCTTTGGTTGAGCCCCGAGTCTCCTTGGGCTGGCCTTCTGGGCAAGGTGCGTCTTTGGTTGAGCCCTGAGCCGCCTTGGGCTGGCCTTCTGGGCAAGTTGTGTCTATGGTTGAGCCCTGAGCCACCTCAGTGTATTTGCGTTAAACCAAGCCTACTCAAACAACCCTGCTGGAGCATGGCGCCGGAGCTTGAGAGGAAGGGAAAGTCACTTGCAAGCTACAGCCGCCAGAAACAAACACCGAGCAGACAAAGCCAGCAAGCTAGTTAACTTGTTTGCAGATGAACTGTCCTGGTAGAAGGTACAATGTTTTCAGAAAAAGTTGACAGTATCAAGCATCAGTCTTCTCGGATCTTGGATCTGAATCAACAGCCCCATAAGAGAAAAGGAAGAGAGACAAAAGACTGCTCAATCCAGAAACCAGATAATCATTGGAATTCATGTTGAAAGGTGGAGAGCATTGAAAGGTTAGAAGTGTGAAGCTGAAACTGCCACCCTTCATATGGACTGGTAGGTAAGTGTTGGATTGTTTTTAGTCTATTTGCTAAATTACCTGCTAACCTTAGTGTGTGTAAAGTTCAAGCTAGCTAATATGGCTACTTAGCTAGCTAGCTAAGGTCCTCTGTATTCTGACTGTTTTGTACTCAAACTAATCTAACGATAGCTGCATCATGTAGCTACACTGCATAAACTCCACAAGATGGCCAAATGCCTTTATTTCAACTAGCTAACACTAGCTATCTAGCTAAAGCTTGATATGCAGATTGTTGACATCACAACTTAGTGGGTTTGGTTTGTAGATTATAATGATAGCTAGCTGGGTGGTAAACAGCATTTCAGGCCCAGAACCACCCCAAAAAAGTACAGTAACATCACAGAAACATGCATTTCTCAGGGAGATACTGGTGAAGACAATCTGATTTAGAGGGAACCTGGGGCTGTACAAGTTGTAGTGCAAACCCTAACACTGAAAGAGAGGTAAGAAATTCTATATGCATTTTTTTTATTATGCTTCTTGATTCAATAATGATATGGTTGCTTAATAGACCAAAATAGTTAGCTATGTTTGCCTGTTCAGCACATTGCCTGCCTATATACAGCATTGATTCCTACATAGCAGTGTTGGGATTAGTTACTTGAAAAAGTTATATATTACTCGTTACATTTAACAAAAGTAACAAGTTACTTTATAACATCACTTTGTGTGGAAAATAACGCATTATATTACTTTGCATTACTTAAATGAAAAAAATCTAAATCTGCCGGAGGGAGCAATGCGAGCCATGCACACTCTACCAAACATATGCTTCTTACTAACAGAGGTTTGATCACTAGTTTCTCCTTTCATCTGTGCCGCTGCTTTCCTGTACTAGTATGCAAGTGCTGCGCTATCATGTGGGCTCCTTAATTAGCCATATACAGTACCAGTCAAAAGTTTGGCCACACTTACTCATTCAAGGGTTTTTCTTTATTTTTACTATTTTCTACATTGTAGAATAATAATGAAGACATCAAAACTATGAAATAACACCTATGGAATCATGTAGTAACCAAAAAAGTGTTAAACAATATTTTACATTTCAGATTCTTCAAAGTAGCCACCCTTTGCCGCGATGAAAGCTTTACATACTCTTGGCATTGTCTCAACCAGCTTCACCTGGAATGCTTTTCCAAAAGTCTTGGAGTTCCCACATATGCTGAGCACTTGTTGGCTGCTTTTCCTTCACTCTGCAGTCCAACTTATCCAAAACCATCTCAACTAGTGACCATATCCCCCGTGCATCCCGCAAATGCAGAGGTGTTGCTAACATTCGCGATAGCAAAATTCAATTTACAAAATAATATTAAAAAACGACAGCATTTTCGTCTTTTGAGCTTCTAGTCATGAAATCTATGCAGCCTACTCAATCACTTTTTATAGCTACTGTTTACAGGCCTCCTGGGCCATATACAGCGTTCCTCACAGAGTTCACTGAATTCCTATCAGACCTTGTAGTCATGGCAGATAATATTCACATTTTTGGTGACTTTAATATTCACATGGAAAAGTCCACAGACCCACTCCAAAAGGCTTTCGGAGCCATCATCGACTCAGAGGGTTTTGTCCAACATGTCTCTGGACCTACTCACTGCCATAGTCATACTCTGGACCTAGTTTTGTCCCATGAAATAAATGTTGTGGATCTTAATGTTTTTCCTCATAATCCTGGACTATTGGACCACCATTTTATTACGTTTGCAATCGCAACAAATAATCTGCTCAGACCCGAACCAAGGATCATCAAAAGCCGTGCTATACATTCTCGGACAACCCAAAGATTCCTAGATGCCCTTTCAGACTCCCTCCACCTACCCAAGGACGTCAGAATACAAAAATCAGTTAACCACCTAGCTGAGGAACTCAATTTAAACTTGCGTAATACCCTAGATGCAGTCGCACCCCTAAAAACTAAAAACATTTGTCATAAGAAACTAGCTCCCTGGTATACAGAAAATACCCGAGCTCTGAAGCAAGCTTCCAGAAAATTGGAATGGAAATGGCGCTACACCAAACTGTCTTCCGACTAGCTTGGAAAGAAAGTACTGTGCAGTATCGAAGAGCCCTCACTGCTGCTCTATCATCCTATTTTTCCAACTAATTTGAGGAGAATAAGAACAATTGAAAATGTATTTTTGATACTGTCGCAAAGCTAACTAAAAGGCAGAATTCCCCAAGAGAGGATGGCTTTCACTTCAGCAGTGATAAATTCATGAACTTCTTTGACGAAAAGATTATGATCTTTAGAAAGCAAATTACAGTCTTTAAATCTCCGTATTCCTCCAAAGCTCAGTGTCCTGAGTCTGCACAACACTGCCAGGACTTGGGATCAAGGGAGACACTCAGGTTTTTTAATACTATATCTCTTGACATGTTGATGAAACTAATCATGGCCTCTAAACCAAGCTGCATACTGGACCCTATTCCAACTAAACTACTGAAAGAGCTGCTTCCTCTGCTTGGCACTACTATGTTGAAAATAATAAACGGCTCTCTATCCATCGGATGTGTACCAAACTCACCAAAAGTGGCAGTAATAAAGCCTCTCCTGAAAAATCCAAACCTTGACCCAGAAAATATATAATAAATGACCTTTTAATGGCATCAGGCCGAGGCTCTGCATCTGTCCTCGTGCTCCTAGATCTTAGTGCTGCTTTTGATACCGTCAATCACCACATTCTTTTGGAGAGATTGGAAACCCAAATTGGTCTACACGGACAAGTTCTGGCCTGGTTTAGATCTTATCTATCAGAAAGATATCAGTTTGTCTCTGTGGATTGTTTGTCCTCTGACAAATCAACTGTACATTTCGGTGTTCCTCAAGGCTACGTTTTACGAACACTATTGTTTTCACTATATATTTTACCTCTTGGTGATGTCATTTGGAAACAAAATGTTAACTTTCAGTGCTATGCATACGGCACACAGCTGTACATTTTGATGAAACATGGTGAAGCCCCAAAATCCCCACCACCTGGAAGCCTGTGTTTTGGACATAAGGAAGTGGATGGCGGCAAATGTTCTACTTTTAAACTCGGACAAAACAGAGATGCTAGTTCTAGGTCCCAAGAAACAAAGAGATCTTCTGTTGAATCTGACAATTAATCTTGATGGTTGTTCAGTTGTCTCAAATAAAACTGTGAAGGACCTCAGCGTTCCTCTGAACCCTGATATCTCTCTTGACAAACATATCAAGACTGTTCCAAGGACAGATTTTTTCCATTTAAATAACGTTGCAAAAATCAAAAACTTTCTGTCCAAAAATGATGCAGAAAAATTTAACAATTTGTTTTATTTTGTTATGTAGAACAGGAGTACTTTGGCCATTTCTTATTCACTCTTCCAACTTTTCAAAAGGATGCCCAATGTAATGTTTATCCGGACTCTGGATCAGTCAGGATTGGAGTAGCCTTTTACTATTTTTTTTCCTCTTTTGTGGTCGAGCTGATTCAGATCCAAAAACCGAGGATGATGCTTCTTTCTGCTCAGGGCTAGACCCCCATGTTTTCTTTCAAAGTGAAAAACAACAGCAGAACTGGGGTTGCCCACAGTCTGCGAATTTCAGCTTTAAAGGGCGTCACCAGGGAAGGCATCTGTTAAGACTCTGTTTGGTCGGGTGCTTTTATGTCTCCAAACTCCTCGGACTTACGAGTGCATAGCAGTGTTTCCACTTGTTTTGCAATGCCTCAGCCAGAAATGTCAAGGCTCTCCAATAGCGAACTGCCATATTTGGGCCAGCGCAAAATACATAATCAGAATGGTTCTTAATTCAGGGAACAGACATATTGTGGAAGTAATTTAGTGCTAGTTTACCCAAGTGTTTGGGGTAAGCAGCTTGTGTTCAGGTGCGAACACTTATTGTAGTCGAGTCTTACCTGCCCTTGGTGTGCCCATTCCAACACTGGTCATCATCGGTGGCATTCCCTGCTGTCAACCTGTGTGGCTTGCAGATGTCCTCAGGCAGGTTGGACCAGAACTTCTTGAACAGCTTCAGTTTCTCCTTGATGTCAATCAACTGAGCATGTGAAAGAATGAGAGGTAGATTTAACATCACACTGACTTGAGGATGATGTTACGCAAACTCATAAGGGAGGGGTACATCATATTGGGATAAAGACTGCAGTGTACACTTGCCACTTTATCATCCCATGGAACACATATATTGCAGCTAAAATAATGGTACAATTGTCAGTGTACATTCTGAGAGGATACATGTTTAAAAATGCATTTCACCCAGAGCATAAGGAGACAAATAACATGTGCCCTATAAATAACTGATAAAGGCTAATGTTGAGAAAAGCTTAGTCCAGACCATATATACAGAATATTGTATCTCTCTCTATGGTCCAGCCCAGCACCCCACAGAGTCATCCTCAGACACATGTATATAACAACCACAACATGCTTAGTGACTTGCACCATAAACTTTGAGGGTCCTTCTAAACCACTCAAGGCAAAAGAACGGCAGGACCTCAGCCATTTCACCAGCTGTCATCATTGGCAGCTCTATGGTGAGAAACATCTCGGTTCCGGGGCAAAAACCCTGTGCTACCCTGGAGCATGAGTACAGGAAATTACAAGTCTTCTTCCTACCGTTTTACGACTGCTGCGGGGGGCTGGCGCTGGCGCAGTCCATGTGGGGTCAAACGGCATTAGGAGGACTAGCTCAGAACTGCTGAAAATGTTTTTTAAAGAACTGATTCTAGCTCTGAAAGATTCCAAAAGGCGGCCAACTATTTCAGGCCAGCTACCATCGCTGGGTCACGGCTGTGAAAGATTCAGCAGGCTACTGGCATTACACAGCTGGCTAAAAGGCTACTGGCATTACGCAGCTGGCTAAAAGGCTACTGTAGCTCTGTTGGTGTAGCTTTTATAGATAACTTTGTCACCCTTTGGAAACGGAGTCCATCCAAATCATCTTGGCTCATGGATCCTGTCCGTATATTTCAAGGCTGCGTTGAGACAATGACTAATCTGTGACCCAAGCCCTGCTCAGATAATCTCTAACATTGTGCCGTTGATTAGTCGTAGCGCTGCTGCAAATGTACATTGTCCCAGGGGTGTTGTCAGTCATATTGTAAGTAACCTAATGTATGTCCCTCTAACTCCCCTGAATGCTTATGTCAATCCTACAGCTATTGTCAGCAGTAATCAATCACCTACGAACCTGAGATATACTGTTAGCACTGAGGTGGTTTGCCCTTGTAGGAAGTCCACTGTCAGTCAGCTCAAACATAAATATCACTGTCATGTCTACCTCTGATAAGCCTCCCAGTAAAGCAATAAAAACAATCAAGAATCGCAGAAAAGAGCTAAAAGTAGCCCACATTAACATATGTAGCCTTTAATTTACAATCTGCAGAAACTATGAGAATAGAAAGGTTCAGAACATTTGTGAAACAGCACAGTTAAAAATATATGGCAAATACAAAATCAAAACTGGATGGTGTTCAGGGATAGATGGAAGGGGTTGAGTGGAGCTGAAGGATGGGACTAAAAACAACAAGATAACTAATGTAAAATATACTGCGTCCGTAAAATGTATATAAGTTCAGAATTTATGTGAATCGGCACAGTAAAGAATATATGGCAAATAGAAATCAAATCTGGATGGTCTTCAGAGATGGGATTAAAAACATGCAAACGATAACTATTGTGAAATGGGGGGAGGGATAAAAATATATATATGGGGGTTGGAAATGATGCAGACAATTACATTGATGAAAGCTAATCTATCCACAATATTAAAGCTGATCTACCCACTAAAAAAAACACAGAAACATATGTAGCCTAAAAAACAAGGTCCATGAAATCGATAACTTGCTAATAACAGATAACATCATTCATCACAAAGCCCACTGATACTGCCAACTACTTGAATTATTTTTTTCCTTGGCAAGATTAGCAAATTTAGGCATGACAACAAATTCTGAACCTACACATCCATGCATAACTGACCAAATTATGAAAGACAAACATTATAATTTTGAATTCCGTAAAGTGAGTGTGGAAGAGGTGAACAAATTGTTGTCTATCAACAATGACAAGCCACCGGGGTTTGACAATCTGGATGGAACATTACTGAGAATGATAGTGGATGATATTGCCACTCCCATTTGCCATCTCTTCAATCTTAGCCTAATGGACAGTGTGTGCACTCAGACCTGGAGGGAAGCAAAAGTAATTCCGCTACCCAAGAATAGCAAAGCACCTTTTACTACCTCAAACAGCTGACCAATTAGCCTGTTACCAACCCTAGGTAAACTTTTGTGTTTGACCAGATACAATGCTATTTCACAGTAAACCAATTAACAAAAGATTGTCAGCATGCTTATAGGGAAGGGCATTTAAGATGTAACCACTTACACAAATGGCTGATAATTGGCTGAGGTAAATAATAAAAAGATTGTTTTGTTAGAGTTCAGTGCAGCTTTTGACATTATTGATCATAATCTGCTGCTAGAAAAACATATGTGTTATGGCTTTACATCCCCTACTCTACTGTGGACCAAGAGTTACCTGTCTAACAGAACACTAAGTGTGTTCTTTAATGGAAGCCTCTCCAACATTGTCCAGGTAGGGTCAGGAATTCCCCAGGGCAGCTGTCTAGGCCCCTTACTTTTTTCAATCTCTTCTAATGACCTACCACTGTCTCGGAGTAAAGCCTGTGTGTCTATGTATGCTGATGACTCAACACTGTACACGTAAGCTACCACAGCAAGTGAAATCACTGCAGTCAGTTTCAGAATGGGTGGCAAGAAATGAGTTAGTCCTAAATATTTCTAAAACTAAAAGCATTGTACTTGGGACAAATCATTCACTACACCCGAATTATGTGGAAATTGAACAAGTTGAGGAGACTAAACTGCTTGGTGTAACCCTGAATAGTAAACTGTTGTGGTCAAAACATACTGATGCAAAGGTAGCTAAGATGGGGAGAGGTCTGTCTGTGATAAAGCGCTGCTACAGCATGCCTTCTTGACATTGCTATCAAACAACAAGTCCTACAGGCCCTAGTTTTGTGGCACCTGGACTTACTGTCCTGTCCTATGGTCAGGTGTCACAAAGAGGGACATACGCAAATTACAATTGGCCAAGAACAGAGCAGCACGACTGGCCCTTAAATGTACACGGAGATCCAACATGAATAACATGCATGTCAATCTCCCCTGGCTCACTTTATCACATTATTTGTGAGAGGTATTGACGTGTTGAATGCACCGAGCTGTCTGTTTAGGCGACTAGCACACATGCTCAGACACCCATGCATACCCCCACAAAATATGCCGCCAAGGCCAATACACAGTACTACATAGAGCCATGACAACATGGAACATTATTCCATATCACGTAACTCAGGAAGGCAGTAAAGTCAGATAATTTTTTTAAATAAAACTACACCTTGTGGAACAGCATGGACTGTGAAGAGACACACACAGGCACAGACCCACGCGCACACACACACGCACGCTAACACACGCACTCTATACACACACACATTTGGATTTTGTATTGTAAATATGTTGTAGTAATGTGTAGGGAAGTGTAATGTTTTAACTCCGATGTAAATTGCCTTAAAATGGCTGGACCCCAGGAAGAATAGCTGCTGCCTTTGCACAAACCAATTGGGGATCCATAATAAATCCCAGGAAGAGTTGCTGCTGCCTTGGCAGGAACTAACAGGGATCTATAATAAATACAAATAGCTGGATGTTGTTTTTAAATGTTTGGATTTACGTGTTTCACAAAAGCTGAAGGGAAACCTGATAACATCAGGGTGTTCCCATTATCTGTCTGCAGGTTACATTGTAGTGAACCCGTAGTTGAACATGAAAAGGTGCAGTACTTACAGTGGGGTCGCCGCCACTGCTTTTGAGGTGTTCATCCTGTCACACGGATGCACTTTAGCAGCTCTGATACTGCTGCCCAGAGGGGTCAGGACTCCACTCAGAGCACTAACATCACTGGCCATATTTAACTAAACCACACAACTGACTGCATCAGGATAGCACACTTCTGGTTACGACATGATGCCATGTGTGTTATTTCATAGTTTTGATGTCTTCACTATTATTCTACAATGTAGAAAATAGTAAAAAAAAAATAAAGATAAAGCCTTGAATGAGTAGTTGATCTAAAACGTTTAGTGTTTATATATCTGCGTCATTGTATGAGTTACAAAGGAGAGGCAAACATCGATCTCATGGGATCTCAATTTAAACAAAAAACAGAGATTACATTGACACACCACTGACACCTCCCCCATATTGAGTGGACCACGATTCCCTTGTGACAGATGATCTGAGGAACTGAACGGGGCTGTGTTGGTGAGGGCCTGTGTGGCGAGGGGCTGTGTTGGTGAGGGGGCTGTGTGGGTGGCTGGATGGTGTAAAGAGGAGATAAGAGATTAATTTTGTCCAGTCTGTATTACAGAGCTTTGACAATAAATGAGGGCTTTAGCTTTATGTTCTGTAAAACAAAAGCAATTAATGTGTTTAATGGGAGTTTAATGGCATAGACATGAAAATATGACAAGGCTCCAGATTTAACTGGCTTTTAGAGTAGTTAGATATTCTCATTGATTTAGGGGGTGATATAGTCACAAAATTCAGTTTCATAACAAAATAACTGAATACATTAAGTATGTATTTATTTTATATAAATGTAAAGAGATTGCAATGTCGTATCTGTCCCATTATAGCGTCTGGGAGCATACGGGCAGTGACATTGAGGCCATCTCCATTTTGAAGTAGTCCATGTTCTTCTTCTATTACTACTTGGAGTTGGTAAACAAACTGTAAGGGTGTGCAGTATACTGCCATCTAGAGAGTGTTGTTGGAACAGGTATAAAGCCATAGTTGGCTATTTACTACCACCTGCAGTTATGGAATGTTTGCTCATGAGTATAATTCATTGGCTGACCCTGCTGATAACCGAGATGGGATTATGTGATCCTTCCTTAAACCATAGGAAGTCCCACCAAGTTGACTACTTCAAAATGGTAAAACTGTCTTTTGGGCACTAGAGTACTCTATGCATCTCTATGATTTATTGATAGCCCTCATTCTAGGAACATTTAAATATATAAATGATATTCCTACAGAGCGAACAAAGGCCATCTCCAGAGAGAGAAAATGTCCTTTTATACCATCTAAATGGAATTTGACTTTTATTTTCTACCTCACCTTCAAATATTTCAGCACACCCAAGGAGTGAGAATAAATAAAGAGGAGAAGAGAGTGTGCTTTTTCACAAGTAGACCAGATGCAATTTACTTCTATAAGCTGTTTTTGGCTATCTGAGTCAGTCTCCATCTTTATTCTGCATTCCCTATGAATAAATAAAATGGTATGAGGACTGCATCAATAAGCTGATACAGGCAGGCTGGCGATATGACCACTAGATGGCAGTCCATCTCTGAGAAATTGAAGGAGTGTGTGTGGCAGTGTTTCCCAAAACTCGGTCCTCAATAACACTACACAGCTGATTGAAATAATGAACTAGTCATCAAGCTTAATGCAGACAGTATTAAGCAAAAAACTAAATGTGCACCCCTTGGGTCCCGAGGACCGAGTTTGGGAAATGCTGGTGTGTGTGAGTGTTAGAGAGTAAGACCATCTAAACCTAACATACTGTACCAGACATTATATATTAATGTATACACACATGCACACACATAAACACAGGTACGCGCACACACACACACACAAACAAACAAATAATCAATTAAAAAAAGTATGGATTATGCAAATGGTATTCATAGTTAATACTCATGCAGAAAAAGAAACAAGACCACACTTTAAACTGTTCTGCCTCTTTCCCTGTTAATATGCCATGGGAATTGGAGTATCTGGACCAGCAAGTGATAAAGCATATGTAACCAATTTGTATTAAGGCAAAAATATCTTAAGGTAAAATGCAGAGATACATAAAGATCCTCAGAATGTAAAGTAGAGCACATCATCTCAGCTCTCCATAGCGCCATAAACACTGGGGATCCTCAGAATGTAAAGAAGAGCACATCATCTCAGCTCTACATAGTGCCACAAACACTGGGGAGGAAGTTTGTATTCTCTAGTGTATGCATAGAAAGTGGAGGCTGAGAAGCACTGACTGACAGGTACAGTATGTGCAGGTTGTCAATGAGGAGGGAATATTGAGAAGAGATAGAGAGAGAACGAGAGAGACTGTGATTGAGAGAGAGACAGAGAGACAGAAAGACAGAGAAAGACAGAGAAACTAAGATTATGTTCACAATAGGAGATATTCCCATTCAAATGAAAAACTTACAAACTAACATGGCAAACATCCTAGAAGCATCAGGTTGTTGAAATAGATTAAAATACCCCTTGGGAAATTAACACTTTCTGTCTTCTCTAACATCCACCACCGACAAATGTGTAGCCACAGGACATTAAAGGTGTGATTATTAAAACTGGTCCTCTGATTAGGATTGAGAAGTGATCACAGTGAAGACAGACGTATGTTTATCTACTCATTTCCTTTTATTTGCCACTTTTATGAGCACAATTACATGTTGCACTACAAAAACCGGAAAATGTGCCATTATATATGAGCTTGGTGTTAAATGATTAGATGGCAGCATTCCCTGTCGAGGAAATAAATACAGTGCAAATCGCAGGTTGACGTTTATTGTCATGAAACTTGCCCTGGAGGCAGAGCTGACTGATTTCCACTTGATGGGCCGGCTGCAAACTCAAAATTGGCTATACTGTAATGTACTGTTCATGATATTTAAAAAAATATTTAAAAAATTATAGCTTTTTCGTCTTAATTTAAGGTTAGGTTAAGGCATTGGGATTAGCAGTGTGGTTAAGGTTAGGGTTAAGGTTAAAAATCCGATTTTATGGCTTTGTGGCTGTGCTAGCTAGAGACCACTCTGCAGAGCTGCGTCTAGAACAACATTCATGATGAAAAACGCTAACCTGTGTACAAATCACTGTAGACTTAATTTGCCAACCTACAGTCTGACTTATGGTGGTAATAATGTCCAGGGTATTTAATAAAGAATATATCATAACAGTCATCAAGAGAGTATTGTTACTGTTCAGAGTTTCTGTATTTTACTAGCTAATCTCACTGTGGGGTCTTTTCAGGTTAAAAAAAACCCAGGACTACCCTATCAAAGAGCCTGGGCTTGTCTCTCTGCTTCTGAACTAATATGTACATTCTGTTTAATGCATCATGCCATCTATAATCCATCGCTCTTCAAAGCACAGAGCAGTCCTTTAAGCCAATGACAGAATATTTAGAATACCTCCAGAGGACACATGCGTGCTGATTGCACCGACATGCAGGGATGGCCACAGAACCTGACAAACAGGGAACAACTTCATTGGGAAATGTGAAAGTGTTTCAGGATTGCTGGGTACCGAGGCTTTCTGAATTTCAAATGACATTTCAGGTATCACTTGTTTGTATTCATATAGTGAAATAGCATACCGTTGCCACCAAGCTTTTCACATAAAGGTCATGAAAAAAAGGAAAGTGTTATGGTCTGGACAGAATAATGTGCGAAAACATTGAAGATGAAACATGAAATTAAACAGAGAAGATCAAATGCTGCAGCAGAGTCCAGCCTTGTCTGCTGCCTACTCTCTCTCCCTGTCCTGAGTCATACATCTCTCTCTCTACAATTCTCTCTTCCACTCCCTCTCCCTGCAGCTGTCTGCAGGCAGATTACCAGTGGGAAACCAGCAGGTCTAACTAATGGATGTAAACAGCAGTACTGGGGATTAATCCAGCTGTAAACATGATTAAAAAGGAGGCTGTAATGTGCTAATGTTGGCTGTAAATAACATACACACTACCTGTCATCCAGGGACATGACTTTACTTTTAAACTCAACTAAAGTGCCTTCAAATTCAAAGCAGTGTGTTCCAAATCAAACATATCGTACAGACTCTATTTTCTCATTGTGGGAAATAATTGGGCGGACAGAATACTTACAGATGATTATCACTACCTAGGCTACAACAGTAAAAAAATAAAAAAATAAATGTAGAATATCTGTGTGTATTGATAAAATGACACCTGCCTTATCACTCTTCTGTCACCTCTGTTGGGGGTGTTCAGATGCCCTTGCCTCCAGATCAAAATCTGACGTTTCACCGGCTCCGAAGCCAAAGTCCCCCTCCTCCCCTGGCTGCTGTACAATGCTGCCAGGCCTCATAACCAATCTCTAAACTGTCTACTGGATGAAGAAAGACCAAGGTGACTAAACTACATGACCAAATGTCAATGTCCACTGGCTGTCAGACTGCTGAGGTCAGATGTGTTAAAAGGGGTCATGCCCTCAATTGATTCAGCGCTGCGTTAATTAAACATATTTTCGTTCCAATTTTCTCATCTCTAAACCCTTAGTGTCTTTAATGTCACTTACAAAGTCCACATTGATGATAAATCAGCTGTTAATTATGGGTTTTCTAAATGAATAACAAAGGATGTCATTAACTGCGTAGAAAAGCTATCGTTCAGTCACAACACTGCTAGTAAATGAGTCTAATCATAGCCTGTACAGAAGGTCTGGCCGCAGAAACAACAAGGGGCAGAGAACTCCATGATCAAATTATTTTCCATGGCAACAGTCGCTACTGTCTGCATTTAAATAGGTTTTCATTTTAAATGCTGTATTCTAGCTGCATCTCAATTACAGTACAGAGATGACGGAGTCTGCTCTCTCTGCACCTGCTATACACATAGTGTCTGACTATGACCAACACTGAGATGGAATGGTTGCCCCCCTGACACACATATCTCTGTCCACAGCTAAATTAATATTTCAGCTTGCTCATCAGACCCTACACTACTGCATTGGGCAACACTGCTGGTTCTATCTACCAGTAGAGACTGATTCAAGCCTGGGATAAGGGCTGAATTAGACAGCCCTGCCATTTGACAAGGTTGCTAAAATATATATTACAGTACTTGTTACAGTACCGTATTCAACAAAAGTGAAATCTAAACAATCTTAGAAAACCATACCTATGCTTTTGGAGACTGCAGATGTCCTTGTCCCCTGTTCCCTAGTCATTCTCCATTCTCCGGCTCCAGTGTTAGAGAATGGTGGCGGTGCTGTGAGGCCCTGTGGGTGTGTGTCCCTCGACACGGCTATTTAATCACTGCTGTCTATCACCTCATAAACCCTTCCTCCTGGGCCTGGGTATCCTCATAAACAGCACAGCTTCTCAACCACGACACACCATCTGTTTCCAAACCCACACTGCATATTAAAAATCTAGAACAAAAATAATATTGGCACCCCAAAAAATACACATACTGAGTAAATGACCTCTGTGATTGTGTTTTGAACAAGACTTTCCACAATAAGAGTGTGTGTGTGTGTGTGTGTGTGTGTGTGTGTGTGTGTGTGTGTGTGTGTGTGTGTGGTGTGTGTGTCCTTGAAGGAGAACTGCTGTATCTGACAGGTGACAGGGTTCACTGCTTAGAGCAGGCAGTGGATGTGTGGGCTCATTTCACCCTAATCAATAACAATCAACAGAGGGCAAATATAAACATGCTTCCCCTCTGTGACCCCTAAAAAAGAACAAACAGCTGTTTATGCTTCCAGGTTATGCAGAGACAGGATGGATACACTTGAACAGTTCTTCAATCCTATTCGAGTCAGGAAATGACACGGTCACTCTTCACAGTAACTTCAAAGGATCGTTTGTATCATAAAACTATAGACTACTGCAGTACACTCACTTGCAAGAAACAAAATTAAACTTCCAAATCACAAAAAAAACTGATGCCTTTGGCAAACGGCCATCCATTATTGTAAAGAGAATATCTTGGTGAGTAATATCATAACTGTATTTCGGGAAACAATAGGGAGAAAGTTAGCTGTCATTCTGAATTTGTCGCATTGTATCAGCAGTACTCTGAAATTGGATTTGAATAAAGTGCTTCAATCAATGCCAAACTGTGGCGAATTTGTGGTACTCTGGTATACTGTATTCCAATGGCTACAAGATAAAAGCATTTGGAAGCCATTGACTATTTATCCATGCTGCAACAGGTGGAGGCCTATCATCCTGCAGCTCCAGCCCTCTAGCTCCTGCCACACCCCCACAATTCAGTCTCAGCAGCCCAAGTCTTACCCCCCGGCTCCAGCCATAAACCCAGCTGCCCTAAATCCGAGTAGCCCCATCCCTATGCAGCCTCAACCCTATGCAGCCTCAACCCTATGCAGTCTCAACCCTATGCAGCCTAAACCCTATGCAGCCTAAACCCTATGCAGCCTCAACCCTATGCAGCCTCAGTCCATGCAGCCTAAACCCTATGCAGCCTCAACCCTATGCAGCCTCAGCCCTATGCAGCCTCAGCCCCATGCAGCCCCATGCAGCCTCAGCCCTATGCAGCCCTATGCAGCCTCAGCCCTATGCAGCCCCAGCCCTATGCAGCCCCATGCAGCCTCAGCCCTATGCAGCCCCAGCCTTATGCAGCCCCATCCCTATGCAGCCTCAGCACTATGCAGCCCCAGCCACCCTGCCTCGGTTCCCTAGAGTCCTGATTACATCTCTGGATTAAATCTGCCACGAGCGGAAGGCTATGATTTAACACAGAGATCCCAGCATGGGGGTGGTGTGTCCCGCCTGTGTATCATTCCAATACCTAAGAGTGATGGCACCATGCGTCTGTGACAGCCCCGTCTTTGTGACTGTTATTACAATGCTTCCCGGCAGCAGCACATACTTGACGTGAGGGCGAGAGTCTTATTGTCATTCAAATGGACCTATTATTTTCAGGTTGATTTGATTTAACTTTGGAACAGTGGGGGAAAAAATGAAGCAGGATGTTTCTCAGTGTTACGGTTGAGTGGATAAAACAGAGACAAGCAAGGCTACAGAACAATGGACATGAAAACTGTGTTACCACTCACAAGGTCTCCACATACTGTATATCAACTGTTGGGAATGTGCAATCCTCCAGTTTTGTCAAGGGGATAGCACCCATAGAGCGACGGTGAAACAGCAACTCATATCTACAGAATAACGGCGATCGACTTTGACCATGATCCAGTGCCTCTTCAATTACAGTAGAAGAAACAAACAGAACAGTTATGACTGGTGTCAGGTGTTATTTATGGTGACAATAAACTGCTGTTTTGATTACATTTCCAAATATATATTGAATTGTGGCGTTTATTTCTAAAATACCTTGAGGAGTTTTTACTCTCTATTCAACACGTCAGTATACTTGCATGAGATAAATCCTTTAAACATCACTTCATGTTGCTGTGTTTCCATCTTGTTACTTCTCTAGATCCTGAAATAGCTGTGATAGTGCCGTTTCAGGGGACGTATAATTACCTGTTAATGGCTTCTCTCTCAAAGGGATCATTTGCTCAAGTTCCATCAAAGACAAATCAGGCTTCTCTCTCTGAGGGATAATTTGCTCAAGTGCCATCACAGACAAATCAGGCCGCTTCTTTCTCATCTCTAAACCTTCAGGGATAGATAATAACGCTGAGAGGACAGGACAAGACCAAATGCATACTGCCTGAAGAAACCAGTGCTTTACAAGGTAGTGTGTTATAGTGTACCATGTTCAACTAATGAAAGAAATACAGTATGTTTGTGCTCTGAAAATATAGCACCAAACCTACTGTATTAACATACAGTATGTCACTGTGCAGTAAACGTTGCTCTGTCCACTCTGTGTAAAGTACCAACGTTGTTCATCCCTCTTGCTTGCAGGTTCCAGGGGGAGTGTATTAAAGGGGGGTGAACAGGAACCAACAACCAAGTGACTTCTTTCAATTAGTTGCTGTTATCGCAGCTATTTTACCCACAGTCAAATTGACCCAGCATGCCGTATTCAGAGTAGCCCCATTTTACATATCCTGCCGAATACCCTGGGCTCAGTCCCTGAGCGACTAGGCAGTTAGGCAATACACTTTATCATGGTGCACTCCATTTATCAAACAGGGATCCCTTTGGGAGGTAAAATGACAGAATATTGATGAAATGGTTGTAAGTTTGTGGTAGAGATTTGCCCTAGGCTAGGACCGGAGAAGTAGTTAAGCGAGAGGAGATGATTGAAGGGAAACTCAGAGCAATCACGGGCCGTCCCTCCCCCGGCTGGGCCCTCCCTCCCCCGGCTGGGCTGTCACTCCCCCGGCTGGGCCGTCCCTCCCCCGGCTGGGCCGTCCCTCCCCCGGCTGGGCCCGACTCCCCCGGCTGGGCCGTCCCTCCCCCGGCTGGGCCGTCCCTCCCCCGGCTGGGCCGTCACTCCCCCGGCTGGGCCGTCACTCCCCCGGCTGGGCCGTCCCTCCCCCGGCTGGGCCGTCCCTCCCCCGGCTGGGCCGTCCCTCCCCCGGCTGGGCCGTCCCTCCCCCGGCTGGGCCGTCCCTCTCCCGGCTGGGCCGTCCCTCTCCCGGCTGGGCCGTCCCTCCCCCGGCTGGGTTGTCCCTCCCCCGGCTGGGCCTTCCCTCCCCCGGCTGGGCCGTCCCTCCCCCAGCTGGGCCGTCCCTCCCCCCGGCAACACCATTAGTTAAGATGAAGGAATGATCCACAGATGGAGATCAGGCTAACAGGAGACCAGGAGGAACTTGATGTGAAGATGCACCAAAATGATTCATGCCAAATCCCTGGATGATTATAGCACTGTTCCGCCAAGTATGACATTAAATATCTGCATATTAATAGCCATATTTATTTTTCAAATTACATGCAGTTAGTTTCAAGCTATGTGCAGAGGTTATTGGTACTGTCCAATTCAGGGCCCCCTGAGTGGCACAGCGGTCTAAGGCTCTGCATCACAGTGCTAGAGGCATCACTACAGACCCTGGTTCGACTCCAGGCTGTATCACAACCGGCTGTGATTGGGAGACCCATAGGGCGGCGCACAATTAACCCAGAGTTGTCCGGGTCAGGGTTTGGCCGGGGAAGGCCAACTTGTGTTTGTGGTAGGTGGGTGGTAGTGGTGGTGTGTGTATGTTTGTCTGGAGATGGGAGGGAATGTGTTATTTGGTAACTCTCCTATGAGAACGTAACTGTTCACATCTCCAAGCAGAGTGGCATCCTGACATGGTTGTGGAGCCATGGCTGTTCACGTCTCCAAAAAGAGTGGCATCCTGACATGGTTGTGGAGCCATGGCTGTTCAGCTGTTCACGTCTCCAAACAGAGTGGCATCCTGACATGGTTGTGGAGCCATGGCTGTTCAGCTGTTCACGTCTCCAAACAGAATGGCATCCTGACATGGTTGTGGAGCCATGGCTGTTCAGCTGTTCACGTCTCCAAACAGAGTGGCATCCTGACATGGTTGTGGAGCCATGGCTGTTCAGCTGTTCACGTCTCCAAGCAGAGTGGCATCCTGACATGGTTGTGGAGCCATGGCTGTTCAGCTGTTCACGTCTCCAAGCAGAGTGGCATCATGACATGGTTGTGGAGCTATGGCTGTTCAGCTGTTCACATCTCCAAGCAGAGTGGCATCCTGACATGGTTGTGGAGCCATGGCTGTTCACGTCTCCAAGCAGAGTGGCATCCTGACATGATTGTTGAGCCATGGCTGTTCAGCTGTTCACGTCTCCAAACAGAGTGGCATCCTGACATGGTTGTGGAGCCATGGCTGTTCAGCTGTTCACGTCTCCAAGCAGAGTGGCATCATGACATGGTTGTGGAGCCATGGCTGTTCACGTCTCCAAGCAGAGTGGCATCCTGACATGGTTGTGGAGCCATGGCTGTTCAGCTGTTCACGTCTCCAAACAGAGTGGCATCCTGAAATGGTTGTGGAGCCATGGCTGTTCAGCTGTTCACATCTCCAAGCAGAGTGGCATCCTGACATGGTTGTGGAGCCATGGCTGTTCAGCTGTTCACATCTCCAAGCAGAGTGGCATCCTGACATGGTTGTGGAGCCATGGCTGTTCAGCTGTTCACATCTCCAAACAGAGTGGCATCCTGACATGGTTGTGGAGCCATGGCTGTTCAGCTGTTCACGTCTCCAAGCAGAGTGGCATCCTGACATGGTTGTGGAGCCATGGCTGTTCAGCTGTTCACATCTCCAAACAGAGTGGCATCCTGACATGGTTGTGGAGCCATGGCTGTTCAGCTGTTCACGTCTCCAAGCAGAGTGGCATCCTGACATGGTTGTGGAGCCATGGCTGTTCAGCTGTTCACATCTCCAAGCAGAGTGGCATCCTGACATGGTTGTGGAGCCATGGCTGTTCAGCTGTTCACGTCTCCAAGCAGAGTGGCATCATGACATGGTTGTGGAGCTATGGCTGTTCAGCTGTTCACATCTCCAAGCAGAGTGGCATCCTGACATGGTTGTGGAGCCATGGCCGGGGTAGGCCAACTTGTGTTTGTGGTAGGTGGGTGGTAGTGGTGGTGTGTGTATGTTTGTCTGGAGATGGGAGGGAATGTGTTATTTGGTAACTCTCCTATGAGAACGTAACTGTTCACATCTCCAAGCAGAGTGGCATCCTGACATGGTTGTGGAGCCATGGCTGTTCAGCTGTTCACATCTCCAAACAGAGTGGCATCCTGACATGGTTGTGGAGCCATGGCTGTTCAGCTGTTCACATCTCCAAACAGAGTGGCATCCTGACATGGTTGTGGAGCCATGGCTGTTCAGCTGTTCACGTCTCCAAACAGAGTGGCATCCTGACATGGTTGTGGAGCCATGGCTGTTCAGCTGTTCACATCTCCAAACAGAGTGGCATCCTGACATGGTTGTGGAGCCATGGCTGTTCAGCTGTTCACATCTCCAAGCAGAGTGGCAATCTGACATGGTTGTGGAGCCATGGCTGTTCAGCTGTTCACATCTCCAAACAGAGTGGCATCCTGACATGGTTGTGGAGCCATGGCTGTTCAGCTGTTCACATCTCCAAACAGAGTGGCATCCTGACATGGTTGTGGAGCCATGGCTGTTCAGCTGTTCAAGTCTCCAAACAGAGTGGCATCCTGACATGGTTGTGGAGCCATGGCTGTTCAGCTGTTCACGTCTCCAAGCAGAGTGGCATCCTGACATGGTTGTGGAGCCATGGCTGTTCAGCTGTTCACGTCTCCAAGCAGAGTGGCATCCTGACATGGTTGTGGAGCCATGGCTGTTCAGCTGTTCACGTCTCCAAGCAGAGTGGCATCCTGACATGGTTGTGGAGCCATGGCTGTTCAGCTGTTCACGTCTCCAAGCAGAGTGGCATCCTGACATGGTTGTGGAGCCATGGCTGTTCAGCTGTTCACGTCTCCAAGCAGAGTGGCATCCTGACATGGTTGTGGAGCCATGGCTGTTCAGCTGTTCACATCTCCAAACAGAGTGGCATCCTGACATGGTTGTGGAGCCATGGCTGTTCAGCTGTTCACGTCTCCAAGCAGAGTGGCATCCTGACATGGTTGTGGAGCCATGGCTGTTCAGCTGTTCACATCTCCAAGCAGAGTGGCATCCTGACATGGTTGTGGAGCCATGGCTGTTCAGCTGTTCACGTCTCCAAGCAGAGTGGCATCATGACATGGTTGTGGAGCTATGGCTGTTCAGCTGTTCACATCTCCAAGCAGAGTGGCATCCTGACATGGTTGTGGAGCCATGGCCGGGGTAGGCCAACTTGTGTTTGTGGTAGGTGGGTGGTAGTGGTGGTGTGTGTATGTTTGTCTGGAGATGGGAGGGAATGTGTTATTTGGTAACTCTCCTATGAGAACGTAACTGTTCACATCTCCAAGCAGAGTGGCATCCTGACATGGTTGTGGAGCCATGGCTGTTCAGCTGTTCACATCTCCAAACAGAGTGGCATCCTGACATGGTTGTGGAGCCATGGCTGTTCAGCTGTTCACATCTCCAAACAGAGTGGCATCCTGACATGGTTGTGGAGCCATGGCTGTTCAGCTGTTCACGTCTCCAAACAGAGTGGCATCCTGACATGGTTGTGGAGCCATGGCTGTTCAGCTGTTCACATCTCCAAACAGAGTGGCATCCTGACATGGTTGTGGAGCCATGGCTGTTCAGCTGTTCACATCTCCAAGCAGAGTGGCAATCTGACATGGTTGTGGAGCCATGGCTGTTCAGCTGTTCACATCTCCAAACAGAGTGGCATCCTGACATGGTTGTGGAGCCATGGCTGTTCAGCTGTTCACATCTCCAAACAGAGTGGCATCCTGACATGGTTGTGGAGCCATGGCTGTTCAGCTGTTCAAGTCTCCAAACAGAGTGGCATCCTGACATGGTTGTGGAGCCATGGCTGTTCAGCTGTTCACGTCTCCAAGCAGAGTGGCATCCTGACATGGTTGTGGAGCCATGGCTGTTCAGCTGTTCACGTCTCCAAGCAGAGTGGCATCCTGACATGGTTGTGGAGCCATGGCTGTTCAGCTGTTCACGTCTCCAAGCAGAGTGGCATCCTGACATGGTTGTGGAGCCATGGCTGTTCAGCTGTTCACGTCTCCAAGCAGAGTGGCATCATGACATGGTTGTGGAGCCATGGCTGTTCAGCTGTTCACATCTCCAAGCAGAGTGGCATCCTGACATGGTTGTGGAGCCATGGCTGTTCACGTCTCCAAGCAGAGTGGCATCCTGACATGGTTGTTGAGCCATGGCTGTTCAGCTGTTCACGTCTCCAAACAGAGTGGCATCCTGACATGGTTGTGGAGCCATGGCTGTTCAGCTGTTCACATCTCCAAACAGAGTGGCATCCTGACATGGTTGTGGAGCCATGGCTGTTCAGCTGTTCACATCTCCAAGCAGAGTGGCATCCTGACATGGTTGTGGAGCCATGGCTGTTCAGCTGTTCACGTCTCCAAGCAGAGTGGCATCATGACATGGTTGTGGAGCCATGGCTGTTCACGTCTCCAAGCAGAGTGGCATCCTGACATGGTTGTGGAGCCATGGCTGTTCAGCTGTTCACGTCTCCAAACAGAGTGGCATCCTGACATGGTTGTGGAGCCATGGCTGTTCAGCTGTTCACGTCTCCAAGCAGAGTGGCATCCTGACATGGTTGTGGAGCCATGGCTGTTCAGCTGTTCACATCTCCAAGCAGAGTGGCATCCTGACATGGTTGTGGAGCCATGGCTGTTCAGCTGTTCACGTCTCCAAACAGAGTGGCATCCTGACATGGTTGTGGAGCCATGGCTGTTCAGCTGTTCACGTCTCCAAACAGAGTGGCATCCTGACATGGTTGTGGAGCCATGGCTGTTCAGCTGTTCACGTCTCCAAACAGAGTGGCATCCTGACATGGTTGTGGAGCCATGGCTGTTCAGCTGTTCACGTCTCCAAGCAGAGTGGCATCCTGACATGGTTGTGGAGCAATGGCTGTTCAGCTGTTCACGTCTCCAAGCAGAGTGGCATCATGACATGGTTGTGGAGCTATGGCTGTTCAGCTGTTCACATCTCCAAGCAGAGTGGCATCCTGACATGGTTGTTGAGCCATGGCTGTTCAGCTGTTCACGTCTCCAAACAGAGTGGCATCCTGACATGGTTGTGGAGCCATGGCTGTTCAGCTGTTCACGTCTCCAAGCAGAGTGGCATCATGACATGGTTGTGGAGCCATGGCTGTTCACGTCTCCAAGCAGAGTGGCATCCTGACATGGTTGTGGAGCCATGGCTGTTCAGCTGTTCACGTCTCCAAACAGAGTGGCATCCTGACATGGTTGTGGAGCCATGGCTGTTCAGCTGTTCACATCTCCAAGCAGAGTGGCATCCTGACATGGTTGTGGAGCCATGGCTGTTCAGCTGTTCACATCTCCAAGCAGAGTGGCATCCTGACATGGTTGTGGAGCCATGGCTGTTCAGCTGTTCACATCTCCAAACAGAGTGGCATCCTGACATGGTTGTGGAGCCATGGCTGTTCAGCTGTTCACGTCTCCAAGCAGAGTGGCATCCTGACATGGTTGTGGAGCCATGGCTGTTCAGCTGTTCACATCTCCAAACAGAGTGGCATCCTGACATGGTTGTGGAGCCATGGCTGTTCAGCTGTTCACGTCTCCAAGCAGAGTGGCATCATGACATGGTTGTGGAGCTATGGCTATTCAGCTGTTCACATCTCCAAGCAGAGTGGCATCCTGACATGGTTGTGGAGCCATGGCCGGGGTAGGCCAACTTGTGTTTGTGGTAGGTGGGTGGTAGTGGAGGTGTGTGTATGTTTGTCTGGAGATGGGAGGGAATGTGTTATTTGGTAACTCTCCTATGAGAACGTAACTGTTCACATCTCCAAGCAGTGTGGCATCCTGACATGGTTGTGGAGCCATGGCTGTTCACATCTCCAAACAGAGTGGCATCCTGACATGGTTGTGGAGCCATGGCTGTTCAGCTGTTCACATCTCCAAACAGAGTGGCATCCTGACATGGTTGTGGAGCCATGGCTGTTCAGCTGTTCACGTCTCCAAACAGAGTGGCATCCTGACATGGTTGTGGAGCCATGGCTGTTCAGCTGTTCACATCTCCAAACAGAGTGGCATCCTGACATGGTTGTGGAGCCATGGCTGTTCAGCTGTTCACATCTCCAAGCAGAGTGGCAATCTAACATGGTTGTGGAGCCATGGCTGTTCAGCTGTTCACGTCTCCAAACAGAGTGGCATCCTGACATGGTTGTGGAGCCATGGCTGTTCAGCTGTTCACATCTCCAAACAGAGTGGCATCCTGACATGGTTGTGGAGCCATGGCTGTTCAGCTGTTCACATCTCCAAACAGAGTGGCATCCTGACATGGTTGTGGAGCCATGGCTGTTCAGCTGTTCACGTCTCCAAACAGAGTGGCATCCTGACATGGTTGTGGAGCCATGGCTGTTCAGCTGTTCACGTCTCCAAGCAGAGTGGCATCCTGACATGGTTGTGGAGCCATGGCTGTTCAGCTGTTCATGTCTCCAAGCAGAGTGGCATCCTGACATGGTTGTGGAGCCATGGCTGTTCAGCTGTTCACGTCTCCAAGCAGAGTGGCATCCTGACATGGTTGTGGAGCCATGGCTGTTCAGCTGTTCACGTCTCCAAGCAGAGTGGCATCATGACATGGTTGTGGAGCTATGGCTGTTCAGCTGTTCACATCTCCAAGCAGAGTGGCATCCTGACATGGTTGTGGAGCCATGGCTGTTCACGTCTCCAAGCAGAGTGGCATCCTGACATGGTTGTTGAGCCATGGCTGTTCAGCTGTTCACGTCTCCAAACAGAGTGGCATCCTGACATGGTTGTGGAGCCATGGCTGTTCAGCTGTTCACATCTCCAAACAGAGTGGCATCCTGACATGGTTGTGGAGCCATGTCTGTTCAGCTGTTCACATCTCCAAGCAGAGTGGCATCCTGACATGGTTGTGGAGCCATGGCTGTTCAGCTGTTCACGTCTCCAAGCAGAGTGGCATCATGACATGGTTGTGGAGCCATGGCTGTTCACGTCTCCAAGCAGAGTGGCATCCTGACATGGTTGTGGAGCCATGGCTGCTCAGCTGTTCACGTCTCCAAGCAGAGTGGCATCCTGACATGGTTGTGGAGCCATGGCTGTTCACGTCTCCAAGCAGAGTGGCATCCTGACATGGTTGTGGAGCCATGGCTGTTCAGCTGTTCACGTCTCCAAGCAGAGTGGCATCCTGACATGGTTGTGGAGCCATGGCTGTTCAGCTGTTCACGTCTCCAAGCAGAGTGGCATCCTGACATGGTTGTGGAGCCATGGCTGTTCAGCTGTTCACATCTCCAAACAGAGTGGCATCCTGACATGGTTGTGGAGCCATGGCTGTTCAGCTGTTCACGTCTCCAAGCAGAGTGGCATCCTGACATGGTTGTGGAGCCATGGCTGTTCAGCTGTTCACATCTCCAAACAGAGTGGCATCCTGACATGGTTATGGAGCCATGGCTGTTCAGCTGTTCACATCTCCAAACAGAGTGGCATCCTGACATGGTTGTGGAGCCATGGCTGTTCAGCTGTTCACATCTCCAAGCAGAGTGGCATCCTGACATGGTTGTGGAGCCATGGCTGTTCAGCTGTTCACGTCTCCAAACAGAGTGGCATCCTGACATGGTTGTGGAGCCATGGCTGTTCAGCTGTTCACGTCTCCAAACAGAGTGGCATCCTGACATGGTTGTGGAGCCATGTCTGTTCAGCTGTTCACATCTCCAAACAGAGTGGCATCCTGACATGGTTGTGGAGCCATGGCTGTTCAGCTGTTCACGTCTCCAAACAGAGTGGCATCCTGACATGGTTGTGGAGCCATGGCTGTTCAGCTGTTCAAGTCTCCAAGCAGAGTGGCATCCTGACATGGTTGTGGAGCCATGGCTGTTCAGCTGTTCACGTCTCCAAGCAGAGTGGCATCCTGACATGGTTGTGGAGCCATGGCTGTTCATGTCTCCAAGCAGAGTGGCATCCTGACATGGTTGTTGAGCCATGGCTGTTCAGCTGTTCACGTCTCCAAACAGAGTGGCATCCTGACATGGTTGTGGAGCCATGGCTGTTCAGCTGTTCACATCTCCAAGCAGAGTGGCATCCTGACATGGTTGTGGAGCCATGGCTGTTCAGCTGTTCACATCTCCAAGCAGAGTGGCATCCTGACATGGTTGTGGAGCCATGGCTGTTCAGCTGTTCACGTCTACAAGCAGAGTGGCATCATGACATGGTTGTGGAGCCATGGCTGTTCACGTCTCCAAGCGGAGTGGCATCCTGACATGGTTGTGGAGCCATGGCTGTTCAGCTGTTCACGTCTCCAAGCAGAGTGGCATCCTGACATGGTTGTGGAGCCATGGCTGTTCAGCTGTTCACATCTCCAAGCAGAGTGGCATCCTAACATGGTTGTGGAGCCATGGCTGTTCAGCTGTTCACATCTCCAAACAGAGTGGCATCCTGACATGGTTGTGGAGCCATGGCTGTTCAGCTGTTCACGTCTCCAAGCAGAGTGGCATCCTGACATGGTTGTGGAGCCATGGCTGTTCAGCTGTTCACATCTCCAAACAGAGTGGCATCCTGACATGGTTGTGGAGCCATGGCTGTTCAGCTGTTCACGTCTCCAAGCAGAGTGGCATCCTGACATGGTTGTGGAGCCATGGCTGTTCACGTCTCCAAGCGGAGTGGCATCCTGACATGGTTGTGGAGCCATGGCTGTTCAGCTGTTCACGTCTCCAAACAGAGTGGCATCCTGACATGGTTGTGGAGCCATGGCTGTTCAGCTGTTCACGTCTCCAAGCAGAGTGGCATCCTGACATGGTTGTGGAGCCATGGCTGTTCAGCTGTTCACATCTCCAAGCAGAGTGGCATCCTAACATGGTTGTGGAGCCATGGCTGTTCAGCTGTTCACATCTCCAAACAGAGTGGCATCTTGACATGGTTGTGGAGCCATGGCTGTTCAGCTGTTCACGTCTCCAAGCAGAGTGGCATCCTGACATGGTTGTGGAGCCATGGCTGTTCAGCTGTTCACATCTCCAAACAGAGTGGCATCCTGACATGTTTGGGAATAGAAATAGCTTTCTTCCCTCTGTCACTAGACACAGCTCTGAGAGTGCATGGTGCCATGCTGTCTTTCTGCTGTTTGGCACACAGCTCATACCCTCCCCTCGTTTCACGATATCATCCATTAGTGGATAGCTAATTGCTAATTCAATAAATAAAATACAAGAAAACACCACAACTATGTTGTAGAGGAAATTATATTATATTATAAACTATTATAGAGTATTATAGAATGTGTATACATTTGACTATTTGAATTCTGAATTCTACAATGAGAGACAAAATACTAGTATCCCCCATCTCCTCATCTCATCCTGTGATAGAAACATGGCGATAGTACCACACTGGTAGAACCACGGCGATAGTACCATGCTGGTAGAACCACGGCGATAGTACCACGGCGATAGAACCACACTGGTAGAACCACGGCGATAGTACCACGGCGATAGTACCATGCTGGTAGAACCACGGCGATAGTACCACGGCGATAGTACCATGCTGGTAGAACCACGGCGATAGTACCACGGCGATAGAACCACACTGATAGAACCACGGCAATAGAACCACGGTGATAGTACCACGGCGATAGAACCACACTGATAGAACCACGGCGATAGAACCACGGTGATAGTACCATGGCGATAGTAGCATGGCGATAGTACCAAGCTGGTAGAACCACGGCGATAGTACCACGGCGATAGTAGCACGGCGATAGTACCAAGATGGTAGAACCACGGCGATAGTACCACGTTGGTAGAACCACGGCGATAGTACCACGGCGATAGTACCACGTTGGTAGAACCACGGCGATAGTACCACGTTGGTAGAACCACGGCGATAGTACCACGGCGATAGTACCACGTTGGTAGAACCATGGCGATAGTAGCACGGCGATAGTAGCACGGCGATAGTACCACGGCGATAGTACCACGCTGGTAGAACCACGGCGATAGTACCACGTTGGTAGAACCACGGCGATAGTAGCACGGCGATAGTAGCACGGCGATAGTACCACGCTGGTAGAACCACGGCGATAGTACCATGCTGGTAGAACCACGGCGATAGTACCACGGCGATAGTACCACGTTGGTAGAACCACGGCGATAGTAGCACGGCGATAGTACCATGCTGGTAGAACCACGGCGATAGTAGCATGGCGATAGTACCACGGCGATAGTAGCACGGCGATAGTACCACGTTGGTAGAACCACGGCGATAGTACCACGGCGATAGTACCACGTTGGTAGAACCACGGCGATAGTACCACGGCGATAGTACCACGGCGATAGTAACACGGCGATAGTACCACGGCGATAGTACATCGTTGGTAGAACCACGGCGATAGTAGCACGGCGATAGTACCACGGCGATAGTACCACGGCGATAGTAGCACGGTGATAGTACCATGCTGGTAGAACCACGGCGATAGTACCACGGCGATAGAACCACGGCGATAGTACCAAGCTGATAGAACCACGGCGATAGTACCACGGCGATAGTACCACGGCGATAGTAGCACGGCGATAGTAGCACGGCGATAGTACCATGCTGGTAGAACCACGGCGATAGTACCACGGCGATAGAACCACGGCGATAGTACCAAGCTGGTAGAACCACGGCGATAGTACCACGGCGATAGTACCACGGCGATAGTAGCACGGCGATAGTACCATGCTGGTAGAACCACGGCGATAGTAGCATGGCGATAGTACCACGGCGATAGTAGCATGGCGATAGTACCACGTTGGTAGAACCACGGCGATAGTACCACGGCGATAGTACCACGTTGGTAGAACCACGGCAATAGTACCACGGCGATAGTACCACGGCGATAGTACCACGGCGATAGTACCACGGCGATAGTACCACGTTGGTAGAACCACGGCGATAGTAGCACGGCGATAGTACCACGGCGATAGTACCACGGCGATAGTAGCACGGCGATAGTACCATGCTGGTAGAACCACGGCGATAGTACCACGGCGATAGAACCACGGCGATAGTACCAAGCTGGTAGAACCACGGCGATAGTGCCACGGCGATAGTACCACGGCGATAGTACCACGGCGATAGTAGCACGGCGATAGTAGCACGGCAATAGTACCATGTTGGTAGAACCACGGCGATAGTACCACGGCGATAGAACCACGGCGAAAGTACCAAGCTGGTAGAACCACGGCGATAGTACCACGGCGATAGTACCACGGTGATAGTACCACGGCGATAGTAGCACGGCGATAGTAGCACGGCGATAGTAGCACGGCGATAGTACCATGCTGGTAGAACCACGGCGATAGTACCACGGCGATAGTAGCACGGCGATAGTAGCACGGCGATAGTACCATGCTGGTAGAACCACGGCGATAGTACCACGGCGATAGAACCACGGCGATAGTACCACGCTGGTAGAACCATGCTGGTAGAACCACGGCGATAGTACCACGGCGATAGTACCACGGTGATAGAACCACGGCGATAGTACCAAGCTGGTAGAACCACGGCGATAGTACCACGCTGGTAGAACCACGGTGATAGTACCACGGCGATAGAACCACGGCGATAGTACCAAGCTGGTAGAACCACGGCGATAGTACCACACTGGTAGAACCACGGCGATAGTACCACGCTGGTAGAACCACGACGATAGTACCATGCTGGTAGAACCACAGCGATAGTACCATGCTGGTAGAACCACAGCGATAGTACCACGCTGGTAGAACCATGCTGATTGAAACATTTGCTAACTAGTCACCTGTTTTTTCATCCTCATTTCCCTGGAAACGGCCTGGCAAATTATTTAGCGTACAAGTGGCTCTAAAGGCCTTGAAGAAAACACTAAACCACTTGTGTCAAACCCATTGGGATTCGCAATATTCTGAATGCAGTCTCGGGTGGTTATCCAAGATTGCTGGTATTTGTCAGGCTACCATTTTTCAACCATTACATTTGTATGCTTGAGTACCGCCCTACGTTCAGAGATTCCTAAATACAATGTCAAATAATAGGACTATCCATTTTTACACTGTTTATTTTCATGTGGTTTCGGTAAAAACTAACAATTATGTTAGAATCTGTGGAATTTACATAATAGCATGGCTTAGGCTAGAGTGGACAAATACAACCACTGGATATGTGGACTGGCCAACTTAGTTCCACTAAGCCGTATCCAAAACAAGAATGTTTCAGTGTCTAAGTGATTCTGGACTGCAGATGGTTTATGTATGGGTCAAGTCTTTGGAGAAGGAGAGGATGAAGGCTTCCTGGCAGTGGTATAACCCAGGCCACCACACTGGCATTTCACATGTGTTCCAATGCATATTTGCTGCAAATAACACAGGATATGTATAGTTGTTTCAAATGAATGAGAGACTTAATTCTATGAGTTCCAATTCTACGAGAGACCTAAATCTACTATGCTTCAGAGAGAAATGGGTAAATATAAGTAATAAAATATTATCGGTATAACAGGTAGCATATAAAACACAAAGAATAAGCAAAACTTCAGCTCAGAGGGCAGAATATAAGATTCAGCTGCATCAGACTGTTGTTGTGTTCCAAGATGATGCTCATCTAGCTAATGAAGATAGACTGTAGTGTGGTATCTATGGCACTGATCTGAAGCTATCCAATTTCTTTTACTGCACATGAGGCGCCACATCCATGCATAGCTAGAAGACTTTAGTCTCCCAAAAAGCAATCAATGAGTCAGGCACAATTAATTTACATCCACATAAATGTGCTGGCGATGGAGAGCACACAGATTTGCAAGAACATGGAAATGGACATCACCCTATCGAGTTATAGAAATCTGAAGCCAAGAGTATAATTGCACAGAAATAATTTAACGGGGTTTATCAACCTGTTGCAACATCCACATTCAGTTGTGCACCAAATTATGCAGAGACTGGAGCAATACCTATATCAAAAATGTTTTTACGTGCATGCATTTCTAACTAAATGGTTGTAAATAGCAACAAAACATTATTTTATAATAATAATTCAATCATATCATTTTTTGCTTCCTGCTTTTTCCTGTGATTGAAAAATTATATTGGAATACATTTCCCATCAAATCCAGATAAATCAAGTAAACAGGTTGCGTATCCATGCAGTAAACATGTTGCGTATCCATGCAGTAAACAGGTTGCGTATCCATGCAGTAAACAGGTTGCGTACCCATGCAGTAAACAGGTTGTGTATCCATGCAGTAAACAGGTTGTGTATCCATGCAGTAAACAGGTTGTGTATCCATGCAGTAAACAGGTTGTGTATCCATGCAGTTAACAGGCTGTGTATCCATGCAGTAAACAGGCTGTGTATCCATGCAGTAAACAGGTTGTGTATCCATGCAGTTAACAGGCTGTGTATCCATGCAGTAAACAGGTTGTGTATCCATGCAGTAAACAGGTTGCGTATCCATGCAGTAAACAGGTTGTGTATCCATGCAGTAAACAGGTTGCGTATCCATGCAGTAAACAGGTTGCGTATCCATGCAGTAAACAGGTTGTGTATCCATGCAGTAAACAGGTTGTGTATCCATGCAGTAAACAGGTTGTGTATCCATGCAGTAAACAGGCTGTGTATCCATGCAGTAAACAGGTTGTGTATCCATGCAGTTAACAGGCTGTGTATCCATGCAGTAAACAGGTTGTGTATCCATGCAGTCCAGACAATAACGCGGCAGGAGAAAACACTGAATAAAACTAGACCTTAACGTATACTAAATGGTACAATAAAGGGCCGCCATATCATCAAACATCAGCCATTAAAGGCCCTCTCAGCCTGACACTCTGTAGTGTCTTCATCTCCCTTTGGACATCCAAAATATCCATTCCTCTCTCAGGACTGTGATGGCGGATGGTGACAGGATGTCAGGCAATTAAGCAGTCATTACTCATGGAGCTGGAGCCTGGAGGTATGCTGGCTCCTCAGGGCTCCCACATAAACACTGCAACGCAGCCAGACGACGACACACAGACAGAGACACTTCCGATGTCCCAGCCATCCCAGGCTCGGCTCCCATCTTTTGGTTGGCTAATTCAGCAATGAAGTCAGCCACTAACTCTGAATCAAAGGACACCTTAGCTTTTCATACATGCGATATCACCGAGAGTGTAACTGATAATGATGATGATAGAGAAGTTAAAGGAGGACGGTGAGCGGTGTAACTGTGGAGGAGGCCTCCCACAGTGAACCCAGACAGCTCTGATGATGAATAAACAGACAAGAGCAGTGATAACTGCTGCATCTGTGGGAGACTGCAGCTACAGTAGGAGAAGCCACAGGATCCTAGTTAATAACTGGATGCTACTTGGCAGCTGGAGGTGGGCTGCAGCCTGGCAGCTGGAGGTGGGCTGCTACCTGGCAGCTGGAGGTGGGCTGCTACCTGGCAGCTGGAGGTGGGCTGCTACCTGGCAGCTGGAGGTGGGCAGCTACCTGGCAGCTGGAGGTGGGCTGCTACCTGGCAGCTGGAGGTGGGCAGCTACCTGGCAGCTAGAGGTGGGCTGATACCTGGCAGCTGGAGGTGGGCTGCTACCTGGCAGCTGGAGGTGGGCTTCTACCTGGCAGCTGGAGGTGGGCTTCTACCTGGCAGCTGGAGGTGGGCTGCTATCTGGCAGCTGGAGCTGGGCTGCTACCTGGCAGCTGGAGGTCGGCTGCTACCTGGCAGCTGGAGGTGGGCTGCTATCTGACAGCTGGAGGTGGGCTGCTATCTGGCAGCTGGAGGTGGACGGCTATCTGGCAGCTGGAGGTGGGCTGCTACCTGGCAGCTGGAGGTGGGCTGCTACCTGGCAGCTGGAGGTAGGCTGCTTCTGGATGAGCAGACACTCCCACAACCCCAAGCCTAATCCAAACTGCAGCAATCTACAGTATTGCCTCCTCTATCACATTTATCACGTCCCCTTCTGGATTCATATTTTCGTAGTCTGATCATTGATTGTTAAAGTTAACCCTTTACTTAGGTGGGCTAAATATGGGTCACACAGAGTGTTTCTTGGTAATCTTAAACAAATCCAATTTGAAACAAAAGCATCCACCTCACACACATGGTTATGAGCATTAAAAAAGAAGACACCTGTACCATGTCAGATAAAGAGTTTAAATGTATTACATTTTGAGTTTGCATCCCAAGATTACACTTTATATACATCATAGAAGACTGAAATATAACACAACTGTTTGACAGAGACACACTGGATTTTCGGCATATTATTTTTTGTAATGTTCATACATTATGAAATTATGAAAAAATATGAATAACATTCCACCGATGAGGCCACAAGGTAATTTGACTACAGGAAAGGGCTACAGAATGATGCAATTACATTACCATATGTCTGCACTATATCCTTACAGTTTTTTTTTTACACTGCTTTAATACCCCCTATAACTCATACATCAATGAAAATACATTCTGACATACAAAATGCATTTTGTATTCAGAAATAGATTCTTTAGCAGAAATTAATTTCTCTGTGGGCAGTGTGATTATTTTAAGACAACGTCCAGCTTCACATTTCCTGCTAATGACGGGCTTTGCATAAAGAAAAGCATACCCGTGTGTCTGTTTAACATTCTGGCTCTCGCCGACACCACAACAGCTCCTTGCATTATTATCGAATGAAATCTATGGCATCATGAAACTGAGAGGACGGCTGACTATGGAAAGCTACAGTACTGTAGTAACTCAAACTTTTTATGGAGCCAGGAAGATCTATGAACCAACCAGCACAGCAGAGAACTAGACACCCCCTGACTACAGTGCACATGGATGCTCATAACGGATACCCTCATCAGGTGTCCTTGTCTAGCCGTCACATGTCCATAATCAGCCTCTGTCACTCACCTCAACATCTAAAGGGAATCTCCAAGCTGGCTAAATGCCCAGTTATTCATGAGGCAGTCTGGAGGCCTCATTTCACTCTGTCTGCCATTTGAGCAGCCATCCAGATGACGACTGCCACCCCCGGTGGTACACCTGACAACTATCTACAGCACCGGTCCTGGTGGTACACCTGACTACTATCTACAGCACCGGTCCTGGTGGTACACCTGACTACTATCTACAGCACCGGTCCTGGTGGTACACCTGACAACTATCTACAGCATCTGTCCTGGTGGTACACCTGACAACTATCTACAGCACCAGTCCTGGTGGTACACCTGACTACTATCTACAGCACCGGTCCTGGTGGTACACTTTACAACTATCTACAGCACCGGTCCTGGTGGTACACCTGACTACTATCTACAGCACCGGTCCTGGTGGTACACCTGACTACTATCTACAGCACCGGTCCTGGTGGTACACCTGACGTCTAATACAATGTTTAACAGCCAATGTTGTTACAGAACACCATAAAATACAGAGGCCCTGATTAAGGTCTCAACAGCTCCAAAAATGCAATGCTTTGTAATCAAACGCAGACCACTCTGCAATAACATAAAACATGTTACTTAAAATAGTACTCTTATTGGAGTAGCTTCTGAGACAGTGGCTGAGATGGTGGCTGAGATATATACACTGCTCAAAAAATAAAGGGAACACTAAAATAACACATCCTAGATCTGAATGAATGAAATATTCTTATTAAATACTTTTTTATTTACATAGTTGAATGTGCTGACAACAAAATCACACAAAAATGATCAAGGGAAATCAAATGTATCAACCCATGGAGGTCTGGATTTGGAGTCGCATTCAAAATTAAAGTGGAAAACCACACTACGGGCTGATCCAACTTTGATGTAATGTCCTTAAAACAAGTCAAAATGAGGCTCAGTAGTGTGTGTGGCCTCCACGTGCCTGTATGACCTCCCTACAACGCCTGGGCATGCTCCTGATGAGGTGGCGAATGGTCTCCTGAGTGATCTCCTCCCAGACCTGGACTAAAGCATCCGCCAACTCCTGGACAGTCTGTGGTGCAACGTGGCGTTGGTGGATGGAGCGAGACATGATGTCCCAGATGTGCTCAATTGGATTCAGGTCTGGGGAACGGGCGGGCCAGTCCATAGCATCAATGCCTTCCTCTTGCAGGAACTGCTGACACGCTCCAGCCACATGAGGTCTAGCATTGTCTTGCATTAGGAGGAACCCAGGGCCAGCCGCACCAGCATATGGTCTCACAAGGGGTCTGAGGATCTCATCTCGGTACCTAATGGCAGTCAGGCTACCTCTGGCAAGCACATGGAGGGCTGTGCGGCCCCCCAAAGAAATGCCACCCCACACCATGACTGACCCACCGCCAAACCGGTCATGCTGGAGGATGTTGCAGGCAGCAGAACGTTCTCCACGGCGTCTCCAGACTCTGTCACGTCTGTCACACGTGCTCAGTGTGAACCTGCTTTCATCTGTGAAGAGCACAGGGCGCCAGTGGCGAATTTACCAATCTTGGTGTTCTCTGGCAAATGCCAAACGTCCTGCACGGTGTTGGGCTGTAAGCACAACCCCCACTTGTGGACGTCGGGCCCTCATACCACCCTCATGGAGTCTGTTTCTGACCGTTTGAGCAGACACATGCACATTTGTGGCCTGCTGGAGGTCATTTTGCAGGGCTCTGGCAGTGCTCGTCCTGCTCCTCCTTGCACAAAGGCGGAGGTAGCGGTCCTGCTGCTGGGTTGTTTCCCTCCTACGGCCTCCTCCACATCTCCTGATGTACTGGCCTGTCTCCTGGTAGCTTCTCCATGCTCTGGACACTACGCTGACAGACACAGCAAACCTTCTTGCCACAGCTCGCATTGATGTCCCATCCTGGATGAGCTGCACTACCTTAGCCACTTGTGTGGGTTGTAGACTCTGTCTCATGCTACCACTAGAGTGAAAGCACCGCCAGCATTCAAAAGTGACCAAAACATCAGCCAGGAAGCATAGGAACTGAGAAGTGGTCTGTGGTCACCACCCACCTGCAGAACCACTCCTTTATTGGGGGTGTCTTGCTAATTGCCTATAATTTCCACCTGTTGTCTGTTCCATTTTCACAACAGCATGTGACATTTATTGTCAATCAGTGTTGCTTCCTAAGTGGACAGTTTGATTTCACAGTAGTGTGATTGACTTGGAGTTACATTGTGTTGTTTAAGTGTTCCCTTTATTTTATTGAGGAGTGGTATACCGTTGGGGCTTTAGATGTCACTGTGCTTGTTTACAACAGTAGTTACCAGGAAATACACAACCCTATCTCGTCTGTACAGATGTCAGAACTTAATTTGATCCATCACGTCGCAGGAGGAAAATAAGATTCCTGCAGCAGGAGGATTTGAATGAAAATTTAAAATCACTATAGCAGCGTGGGCAACTAGCAATTCACTGAACAACTATCCCAAAATGGAAATATCTGACACGAATTAAACAAGCAACCAAATCGATCTCCTCAGTACATGTTAGTGAAGTCGACACAGATCAGAATAATTATCCTACGGTATAGGGTCCTCCTCTCACATATTGCTTGGTCTGCTGCTCCATCGGTGTGGACATGACAGGTAAGCTTGTATGCATGATATCATACAGGCTACGATTTTTTTGTAAATAACCTATTTTACTGACTTTTTAAGAATGATTAATAGCCAGAATAGTGGTGTTTCACTGTGAAGATAATATATGTACATTTACTATTAAATGACACCAATACTCAAGATAAAATGGGTTTATATTTGTTGATAACTAATATTGAAAAGTGATGAACCAGAAACTTGTGGAGACATCAACACTTTGAATAAATGCTAACATTTGTATTGTTTATTATTATTATTATTATTATTTATATCTGTGCATTAGTCCTTAAAACACAATCAACTGTACAAATACGTCATTCCCGAGTGAGGGACATCTCAAGGAGATTAACCTCCAACATTCAAATTTAATCATGACAGCCACAGGATTATTTTTTAAAGACAGGACAGGAGTTTACAGGTTGTTGTTCCAGCCCTTCACTAACACCTAATTAAACTTATTGTGATCTAAATTGAAGATTTGCACACAGTGCAATCCCCTGTGACAGAAATCAAGTCTGTATTCAAGAATGAGATTCATAGGTTACAATGTCCTGACAAACCTGCATGATAAACAATAACATGGGTAAATCTATTTCTATCTAACATTGTGATGTTAGATAGAAATATGGTGATTATCCTTGTGACTGGGAAATTCACAACACGTTATTTACATCTGCAGGGTGTCAGGGTGGGACGTCCTTCAACCTAGAACATGCAGAGATAAGGGGGGAGGAATTAACCACACTGCTCAAATTTCTAGTTGCTGAAGCCACAACTACCTTCATTAAAGTACAATTGTTTTTACTACAGTTTTGCATATTTTTAAGCTTGGTCAAGTTGTAAGTGTAGAATAACTTAGGCTCTAATTTTGTTTAGTAACGATAGGGGAATGAAAAGTGGCAAGAGAAAGTTAGCTAACGTTAGATAGGCAACGTTAAACAGACACTGCTTGCAGCTAGCTAGCAAAACAGACTCATCCTCAGAAAGCATTAATTATTTGGCTGGCTAGCAAGCCTAGATTGAACAGAGCACCGCTGGCAAAATGTCCTATGTTATTCATCAGATGTTGGTAAAATGTCTTACCTCCAAAACGAGTTAGGCAGGACTGTTTTCTCCTGCCAAGCCAATGCAATGGAGTGAAACGTGACCAGGTGCCAAACTTTAGTCCATCCTCGGCGATGGATACATTGGATTGGCCAATTTTGACGTTCCGCCTAGAAATTCTGCCTCAAAAGGCAGCCTCCTTATTATCGCCAGCTGATGTCTCGTTAAACCATCAATACATGCTAAATCCATCCGCACCGCTGATCTCAATTACAACCATTACTGGTCACCTAATTACCACTTCCTAAAATATTATGTCCGTGTCCTGCTTGCAACCAAAGTCTTTCAAGATATGTTCGCCCTCTGGTTGGTATTGTCATCGCAACAACTTAGTAATTTTGAACAGACTAAGGGCGATTTATTTATACTAAACAAAAATATAAATATAATAAACACTTTCAACAATTTTCAAGTGTCTGGTATGGTCATTTCTTATCAATATTGGGGGTAAAATAACCCTGGACTGTCCATATTTGAAACTACATCAAGTCAATCAGGGGATTTAGTTATTTGTGCCAGAAGGGCGTGGGTCGGAATCAAACCCACGCTGACAAGGTAGGCCTATATGTGCGTCCTAACCGCTAGATCACCCCAGGCCAAGATTGAACTCAATTTTGACATTTCATCTGTAAACTTCGGATACACTGTCGTAGCCTAGCGGAGACCAATATCTATCTTGTGTTATTTAGCTATATAAAACAACGGGTGTTGATGTGTAGGGCTGCATTTCATGTTTAATTTCTTTTACATTTATTTGAACGATGCAGTAATAGGACCTAGGTCTATAGAGTTTGAGCGAGTGAGAGAAAACATTATTTTGATAGCAAGCCCTGATCCCAAAGACCTGACTGCCTCCGCATGGATAGAAAGAGAACTGCTCATTGTCAGCCACTCAAGGCTCATTTGAATTTCAAGATGAATCAGGAAAGTTCTCAGTGACAAAAGAGGGATCAAGTTAAGATCCGACCTCTGTAATTCTTATTTTTCAGTGACAATACATTAGAGAGTAGGGCATAGGAGACAATAACATACAATAGAGTCCCAGACAAAATTATAAACGTTAACAGTATAATTCATAAAGCTTACACTGTGTTGCATCGCACTCCAGACAATCCTCTGGTAAGCAGCATAGAATAAGAAAGAGAAGCACTTTAATTAAATAGAGCAGGAAGAGGGAGGTACACACACACACAAATGACATCCAAATGCACTAATCCGAAGACATCAGAGTCCTTCAAAAAGAGTTAAGAGGAGGAACAAAGTTAAGGAAAATAATCATTACTATTCATTAATTAAATAGATGGAAGAAAATGTATATTTTCTTATAATGGTATTCTGGTTTTAGCATGAAGTCATGCATAACTTCATTTTCTCAATCCAGTTATTATTTTCCTGTGTTACAAAATAGAGTTGACATTCAATTGAGTCCATAATTGAAATACTGTCGAAATACCGAATGAAAGGAAGGTCTGTGAGTAAGTTGAATATTGTTCAACTTGCAGCTACAAATGTTATTCATCAAACAGACGCATATTGAATAGATAAACACATTTAGAATACATTCAAAATGAAGTGCTTGAGGATTGTTGAGAGAAACACATTTAACCTCAAGGTTTTTGTTCTTCTACAAAAATAGCACTGCACGATAGAGACAGACTTTTGAAATCGGTCAATTTGACAAGCCTTGACTCCTGGCCTTCACATTACCCTCTGCATGCAGACAAAGTGACTGGACTTGTACAAATAATAAATGCAGATACATTTCTCACACCTGAATTGGACTGTCAGCTTTATATTGAGCTTAGGATCCTAAAGCCTACCCTTACCAAAACAAAAAGTTAATGTCACTGTGATAAAAATCAGACCACGATTCAATGATTCAAAACAAAGCTAATCTGATCGAAAGTAAAGGTTTACTTTGTACAGCAAACACCTGCCTCTGTCAATCTCTCAAATTCTATGAATCTTTTCTTTCTTATTTGTGAGATACACAAAGACAGGAAAAGCATGGGTTGCTGGACACTTCTCTTTGCACTACCGGGGTAAAGCTGATGATTTGTTAACAAACACAGATCGATAGAGAGAGGGAAAGAGGGGCCTGAACGGAGGGCGTTTTAATCAACAGTGTCAAGACAGAAAGACAAATTATGTTTACTCTGAGGCAGTGGCTCTGTGGGCTGTGTGTCTCTGCTTCTCCTTACCAGTCTGTCCAGGCTGGTGCCAGCTGCAGTGGTGGGCCGCTCCTCTGGGCTGTAGGGCCTGAAACGGGCGTTGAACACATCCGAAATGCCGCGGGTAGACCTGCCACCCATTCCTGAGGGCTTTGGCTGGCCGCAGCCTTGAAAAACCTGCAATTACACAGAGAAGGACATCGAACTGCTGGACTGCGAGAGAAGCTAGAATTACCTGGGATGTGGAAAAGATGGAAAACAAGATGTTTTGATAAGGCTTTGCGGATCCTAAGGCCTTAGGATCCTAAAGCCTTGTGGATCCTAAAGCCTTGTGGATCCTAAAGACTTGTGAATCCAATGGCCTTGTGCATCCTAAGGCCTTGTGAATCACGAACATGACAGTGCTCAAAGTCACATTGATCTAACCAGAGCTGATAGGTTTTTCAAATGAGCATAACCAGCCTTGTAAAATATCATGGAGTTCACTTTTTAAAGGATTATGGGCAATACACCACATATATTGTACTTTAAAGATAAACAAATCTGTATCATGGGAAAGCTATTGGAGTATTTATCCTTGATTGAGAGCAAGCATCCAACATGTAGCCTTGAACGAGAGAGAGCATTCAACATGTGGCCTTGATCGAGAGCAAGCATTCAACATGTAGCCTTGAACGAGAGAGAGCATTCAACATGTGGCCTTGATCGAGAGCAAGCATTCAACATGTAGCCTTGAACGAGAGCAAGCATTCAACATGTAGCCTTGAACGAGAGAGAGCATTCAACATGTGGCCTTGATCGAGAGCAAGCATTCAACATGTAGCCTTGAACGAGAGCAAGCATTCAACATGTAGCCTTGAACGAGAGAGAGCATTCAACATGTAGCCTTGATCGAGAGCAAGCATCCAACATGTAGCCTTGAACAAGAGCAAGTATTCAAGCCCGTGTAGACTGAAAAATCTCATCACAACCACTTCAGTTTATTCTTGCAATGACTACAATTTTGTGGGCAAAGTAAAATGCCGTAAAACACAGGAAACACATTAACTTCTGTTAGTTGAACTAAGATTATCTAACCAATGGGGAACATGTAATTCTAATACAAAGACCTAAAATTGGATATAATGAGAATGGTTTGCAATACTCACCTAAAGCACGATTCAGTTGGTTTTCAAATATAAACTGTACCTGACAGAATACAGCTGTGCCCTACTGTCCTCACAGACTTAATGTGGGAGTACAGAACAAATAACGCCATACACTTTTCATGTGTGTTTTATTGGACTCTAGACACTTTATTTGCTTCTGGGAATCAGTTTGATTAATTTGGTTGACATACCTTGTAGGAGAGCTGGACGCTGTTGTCTTGCATATTCATGATGGCCTCTGAAATCTTCACATCAATGGGCTCCATGACAGACTCAATGTTGAAGGGTCCCTCCAGCCTCTGTGCCACCAGCAACATGGCATCTGTCACGGAATAAAGAAAGGAGAGAACATTAGCCACAATGACTTCCAAAAGCTTTGCTTGAGTTTGGGGATGCATGGGTGTCCAGAGAAAGCAGATTATCCCCATTTGCATTCAATGCTTTACCATGGTATCAATATGTAAATTCATGTATCTCTTCAGCAAAATGTATAGCGGCGTCAGAAAATATTCATTCCCCTTAACGTATTCCACATTTTGTTAAATATATTGTTTGTTCTCACTCATCTACAGAATACCCCATAATGACAAAGTGAAAACATGTTTTTCAAAATGTTTGCAAATGTATTTATAATCTAATACAGAAATATCTCATTTCCATGCCAAGAGTGCGCAAAGAATTTGAAGAATCTAAAATCTAAAACATATTTTGATTTGTTTAACACTTTTATGGTTACTACATGATGCCATACATGTTATTTCATAGTTTTGATGTCTTCACTATTATTCTACAATGTGGAACATAGTAAAAATAAAGAAACACCCCAACATTTTGACTGTTACTGTAAGTATTCACACCCTTGACTCAATACATGTTCGAATCACCTTTCGCAGTGATTACAGCTGTGAGTCTCTCTCCCTCTCTAAGAGCTTTGCACACCTGGATTGTACAATATTTGCATATTATTCTTTAATTTATCCAAGCTCTGTCAAGTTGGTTGTTGATCATTGCTAAACAGTCATTTTCAGGTCTTTCCATAGATTTTCAAGCAAATGTAAGTAAAAAACTGTAACTAGGTCACTCAGGAAAATTCAATGTTGTCTTTGTTAGCTTTGTAAGCTTTCTGTTTTAGTTTATTATCCTGCTAAAAGATGAATTTTCTTCCCAGTGTCGGTTGAAAAGCAGACTGAACCAGGTTTTCTTCTAGGATATTTACTTTTTTTCAACATAAAACCCAACCTAGTCTTTGCCAATGACACGCATACCCATAACACGATAAAGCCACCACCATGCTTCAAAATATGAAGAGTGGTACTCAGTGATGTGTTTGCCCCAAACATAACGCTTTGTATTCAGTACATAAAATGTCACTTTAGTGCCTTATTGCAAACAGGATGCAAGTTTTGGAATATTTTTATTCTGTACAAACTTCCTTCTTTTCACTCTGTCATTTAGGTTAGTATTGTTGAGTAACTATGATGTTGTTGATCCATGTTCTGTTTTCTTCTATCACAGCCATTAAAGGGATACTTCAGGATTTTGGCAATGAGGCCCTCTGTGTACTTTCCAAGAGTCAGATAAACTTGTGGATACCAATTTTATGTCTCTGTGGTAGTTTCGCGAGCCAATTCTAACTAACATTAGCACAATGACTGGAAGTCTATGGGTATCCAAAGTGTACAAATAGACTTCCAGTCGTTGCACTAATGCTAGTTAGCAATTGAGCTAACTAGTGCTAGTTAGCAACATCCTTCAAACTGCAAGCAAAGACATAAAAATGGTATCCACAAATTCTTCTGACTCTGGGTCAGTAGATCAAGGGCCTCATTGCCAAAATTCCAATGTATCCCATTAAACTCTAACCGTTTTAAAATCCCCATTGGCCTCATGGTGTAATCCCTGAGCGGTTTCCTTCCTCTCCGGTAACTGAGTTAGACAAGGCGCCTGTATTTTTGTAGTGACTGGATGCATTGATACACCATCCAAAGTATAATTAATAACTTCACCATGCTCAAAGGTATATTTAATGACTGCTTTTTGTGTTTTTACCCATCTACCATTAGGTTCCCTTCTTTGCGAGGCATTGGAAAACCTCCCTGGTCTTTGTGGTTGAATCTGTGTTTGAAATTCACTGCTTGACTGAGGGACCTTACAGATAATTGTATGTGTGGGTACATAGATTAGGTAGTCATTAAAAAATCATGTTAAACACTACTTATTATGTGACTTGTTAAGCCAATGTTGAATACTTTCTGAAGGCAGTATACAGAATATAGTATATACACTGAAAAATATAAACAGAAAAAAAAAACATTGTTATTGTTCATATAAGGAAATCAATCAATTTAAATAAATCAATTAGGCCCTAATCTATGGATTTCACATGAATGGGAATACAGATATGCATCTGCTGGTCACATATACCTTAAAATGAATGTAGGGATGTGAATCAGAAAACCAGTCAGTATCTGGTGTGACCACTTTTTGCCTCATGCAAATGAAATAGAGTTGATTGTGGCCTGTGGAATGTTGTCCCACTCCTCTTCAATGGCTGTGCGAAGTTGCTGGATATTGGCGGGAACTGGAACACGCTGTCATACACATTGATCCAAAACATCGAAAACTTGCTGAATGGGTGACATGTCTGGGGAATATGCAGGCCATGGAAGAACTGGGACATTTTCCAGGAATTGTGTACAAATCCTTGTGACATGGGTCCGTGCATTATTATTTTGAAACATGAGGTGATGGCAGCGGACAAATGGGCCTCAGTATCTCGTCAAGGTGACTCTGTGCATTCAAATTTACATTGATAAAATACAATTGTGTTCATTGTCCATAGCTTATTCCTGCCCGTACCATAACCCCACCGCCACCATGGGACAGTCTGTTCACATCGTTGACATGAGTAAACCACTCACACACACAAAGCCATACACAAAGTCTGCGGATGTGAAGCCATTTGGACGTACTGCCAAATTCTTTAAAACAACGTTGGAGGCGGTGTATAGCAGAGACATGAACATTCAATGCTCTGGCGACAGCTTTGGTCGACCTTCCTGCAGTCAGCATGCCAATTTCACACTCCCTCAAAACTTGAGACATCTGTGGCATTGTGTTGTCTGCCAAAACTGTACATTTTGGAGTGGCCATTTATTGTCCCCAGCACCAGGTGCACCTATGTAATGATCATGATGTTTAATCAGCTTCTTGATATGCTACACCTGTCAGGTGGATGGATTATCTTGACAAAGAGAAATGCTTACTAACAGGTAAATTAAACATTGGACCAACATTTTACATGTTGCATTAACATTTTTGTTCAGTATATTTATGAATCACGCAAAACACTTGGTATTGGCCAATATTCATCTGTCATACTTGACAATAGTGTCTCATCATAACAAATTGTTATGTGGGTTTGACACATTAAATGAATTACCACATCTCATTGCAGCAACACATAATTATGTAGCATGAACACTTCTGGGAGTAAAATTCAATTTCTATGTAGATTAACTCAATATAGTCAATATAATTTAGTTGTACAAAATAAAACGAACAGCGCTGATGAGTCATTGTTTTAATAGAATTTCTCAAAGCGAAGCACTTTGAGGTCTTATTTACATCCGCCCAAGGCACGGACACTATAAAGCCACTGAGGTCTTACTTACAGACGTAGCCAAACGTTTTGAGAATGACACAAATATTAATTTTCACCAAGTCTGCTGCTTCAGTTCAGTGTCTTTAGATATTTTTGTCAGATGTTACTATGGAATACTGTATATACTGTATAAGTATAATTACAAGCATTTCATGAGTGTCAAAGGCTTTTATTGACAATTACATGAAGTTGATGCAAAGAGTATATTTGCTGTGTTGACCCTTCTTTTTCAAGACCTCTGCAATCCACCCTGGCATGCTGTCAATTAACTTTTGGGCCACATCCTGACTGATGGCAGCCTAATCTTGCATAATCAATGCTTGGAGTTTATCAGAATTTGCTATGTTTTGCTTGTCCACCTGCCTCTTGAGGATTGACCACAAGTTCTCAATGGGATTAAGGTCTGGGGAGTTTCCTGGCCATTCACCCAAAATATCAATGTTTTGTTCCCCGGGCCACTTAGTTATCACTTTTGCCTTATGGCAAGGTGCTCCATCATCCATCAAAAGGCATTGTTTGTCACCAAACTGTTCCTGTATGGTTGGGAAAAGTTGCTCTCGGAGGATGTGTTGGTACCATTTTTCATTCATGGCTGTGTTCTTAGGCACAATTGTGAGTGAGCCCACTCCCTTGGCTGAGAAGAAACCCCACACATGAATGGTCTCAGGATGCTTTACCATTGGCATGACACAGGACTGATGGTAGCGCTCACCTTGTCTTCTCCGGACAAGCTTTTTTCCGGATGTCCCAAACAATCGGAAAAGGGATTCATCAGAGAAAATGACTTTACCCCGGTCAGCAGTCCAATCCCTGTGCCTTTTGCAGAATATCAGTCTGTCAGTGATGTTTTTCCTGGAGATAAGTGGCTTCTTTGCTGCCCTTCTTGACACTAGGCCATCCTCCAAAAAGTCTTCGCCTCACTGTGCATGCAGATGCACTCACACCTGCCTCCTGCCATTCCTGAGCAAGCTCTTTACTGGTGGTGACCCGATACCGCAGCTGAATCAACTTTAGGAGACAGTCCTGGCGCTTGCTGGACTATCTTGGGCGCCCTGAAGCCTCTTTCACAACAATTGAACCGCTCTCCTTGAAGTTCTTGATCATCCGATTAATGGTTGATTTAGGTGCAATCTTATTGGTAGGAATATCCTTGCCTGTGAAACCCTTTTTGTGCAAAACAATGATGACGGCACATGTTTCCTTGCAGGCAACCATGGTTGACAGAGGAGGAACAATGATTCCAAGCATCACCCTCCTTTTAAAGCTTCCAGTCTCTTATTCGAACTCAATCAGCATGACAGAGTGATCTCCAGCTTTGTCCTCATCAACACTCACAGCTGCGTTAACGAGATAATCACTGACATGTCAGCTGGTCCTTTTGTGGCAGGGCTGAAATGCAGTGGAAATGTGGAAATGTTTTTGGGGGATTCAGTTAATTTGCAGACTTTGTGAAAATGTATATTTGTGTCATTCTCAAAACTTTTGGCCACAACTGTACATCTGCCCAGAGCATGGATGCTATAGAGTCACTTTGAGATCTTATTTACATCCTCTGTGGGCACGGACACTATAAGGTCACTGTGGTCTTATTTACATCCGCCGTGGACATGGATGCTATAAGGTCACTTAATATCACTGTGTGGACTGAAACCATATGCTAACATCTGAACTGTATAACTTCATCACAACACTGCATTTACTTACAGCACTTCAATCACTGGAATCACTTCAATCAGTGTATGTAAACTTCTGACCCACTGGAATTGTGATACAGTGAATTATAAGTGAAATAATCTGTCTGTAAACAATTGTTGGAAAAGTTACTTGTGTCATGCACAAAGCAGATGTCCTAACCAACTCGCCAAAACTATAGTTTGTTAACAAGAAATTTGTGGAGTGGTTTAAAGATGAGTTTGAAGGACTCCAACCTAAGTGTATAAAAACTTCTGACTTCAACTGTATATATATATATATATATATATTATTTTTTTAACAAGAGCCATGGGTTATTTGTTATTGTCATGGAGCAGAGCTACTGGAGTCCATCCTGGGGGATATATATAATGGTAATGTGGGACTGGGACTGTCTGTGGAATTACAGGAGTGGAAAATCTACAGTCACAAGGGGACCTGGCTAGCTAGCAGCCCCAGAGGCATGTTGGCATTTATAGTCATGAGTCTTGACCTGGAGAGCGGTCAATAGCTGGCACAGCCATAAAGTTAGAAAATCTGACTTTAAACCTAATTCTTACCTTCATCACTCTGATAACCCCCGACGCCTAACCTTAATTTAAGACCAATGTGCCAAAAAGCACATTTTAATTTTCTTCTTAAGATTTAGCCAACAGCTGGCCCATCTAGTGGAAAAGGCTCAGTTCTGCCTTCAGGGCAAGTCTCATGACAATAAAAGTCAACCTGCACTCCAGAGGGGAACACTGAGACCTAAGTAACACTACTCTAAGGCTCCCCTATCATGGAAAACTCCTCAGCCATACCAATTCAGAATTCTTGTCTACAGCCAGTAGACCTCCCAGGAGGTCACCACACATACACAGTCAAAATTACTAGTTACTACTAATTATTAGATACGAATTAAAATGAACAATTATCATCACTCTATCATTACCACCCTACTGAATGAAGTAATCATTTAATTTAGGGATCGGAAAAAACATTGACTAATAGTAATCTGCATTAACATTGACCACTACGCTACAGATGACGCGGATGCTACGCTACAGGACTGTTTTGCTAGCACAGACTGGAATATGTTCCGTGATTCTTCCAGTGGCATTGAGGAGTACACCCCATCAGTCACTGGCACACACAGATGCGTAAACATCTCTCCCTCTATTTGGCAAATCTGACCATAATTATATCCTCCTGATTCCTGTTTACAAGCAAAAACTAAAGCAGGAAGCATCAGTGACTCGGTCAATAACAAAGTGGTCAGAGGAGACAGACGCTAAGCTACAGAACTGTTTTGCTAAAACAGACTGGAATATGTTCCAGGATTCTTTCGATGGCATTGAGGAGTACACCACATCAGTCACTGGCTTCATCAATAAGTGCATCAATGACGTCGTCCCCACAATTATTGTACGTACATACCCCAACCAGAAGCCATGGATTACAGGCAACATCAGCACTGAGCTAAAGGGTAGAGCTGCCACTTTCAAGGAGCGGGACTCTAACCCGGAAGCTATTAAGAAATCCTGCTATGCCCTCCGACGAACCATCAAACAGGCAAAGCTTCAATACAGGACTAAGATCGAATCGTACTACACCGGCTCCGATGCTCGTCAGATGTGGCAAGGCGTGCAAACTATTACAGACCAGAAAGGGAAGCACAGCCGCGAGCTGCCCAGTGACACGAGCCTACCAGACGAGCTAAACTACTTCTATGCTCGCTTCGAGGAAAGTAAAAACATGTCTGAGAGCATCAGCTGTTCCGGACGACGGTGTGATCACACTCTCCGTAGCCGATGTGAGTAAGTTCAACATTCACAAGGCCGCAGGGCCAGACGGATTACTAGGACGTGTACTCAGAGCATGCACTGACCAACTGGCAAGTGTCTTCACTGACATTTTCAACCTCTCCCTGTCTGAGTCTGTAATACCAACATGTTTCAAGCCAACCACCATAGTCCCTGTGCCCAAGAACACTATTTATTTTTTATTTTATTTTATTTTATTTCACCTTTATTTAACCAGGTAGGCTAGTTGAGAACAAGTTCTCATTTGCAACTGCGACCTGGCCAAGATAAAGCGTAGGAATTCGACACATACAACAACACACAGAAATAAACAAAACATACAGTCAATAATACAGTAGAATAACAGAAAACAAAACGTCTATATACAGTGAGTGCAAATGAGGTAAGTTAAGGAAATAGATAGGCCATTGTGGCGAAGTAATTACAATATAGCAATTAAACACTGGAATGGTAGATCGGCAGAAGATGAATGTGCAGGTAGAGATACTGGGCTGCAAAGGAGCAAAATAAATAAATATATACCAGTATGGGGATGAGGTAGGTAGATGGGCTGTTTACAGATAGGCTAAGTACAGGTGCAGTGATCTGTAAACTGCTCTGACAGCTGGTGCTTAAAGCTAGTGAGGGAGATGTGAGTCTCCAGCTTCAGAGATTTTTGCAATTCGTTCCAGTCATGGGCAGCAGAGAACTGGAAGGAAAGACGACCAAAGGTGGAATTGGCTTTGGGGGTGACCAGTGAGATATACCTGCTGGAGCGCGTGCTACGAGTGGGTGCTGCTATGGTGAGCTGAGATAAGGCGGGGCTTTACCTAGCAGAGACTTGTAGATAACCTGTAGCCAGTGGGTTTGGCTACGAGTATGAAGCGAGGGCCAACCAACGAGAGCGTACAGGTCGCGATGGTGGGTAGTATATGGGGCTTTGGTGACAAAACGGATGGGATGTGATAGACTGCATCCAGTTTGTTGAGTAGAGTGTTGGAGGCTATTTTATAGATGACATCACCGAAGTCGAGGATCGGTAGGATGGTCAGTTTTACGAGGGTATGTTTGGCAGCATGAGTGAAGGATGCTTGTTGCGATATAGGAAGCCGTTTCAAGATTTAATATTGGATTGGAGATGCTTAATGTGAGTCTGGAAGGAGAGTTTACAGTCTAACCAGACACCTAGGTATTTGTAGTTGTCCACGTGTTCTAAGTCAGAGTCGTCCAGAGTATGATGCTGGACAGGCGAGCAGGTGCAGGCAGCGATCAATTGAAAAGCATGCATTTAGTTTTACTTGCGTTTAAGAGCAGTTGGAGGCCACGGAAGGAGAGTTGTATGGCATTGAAGCTCGTCTGGAGGTTAGTTAACACAGTGTCCAAGAAGGGGCCAGAAGTATACAGAATGGTGTCGTCTGCGTAGAGGTGGATCAGAGAATCACCAGCAGCAAGAGCAACATCATTAATGTATACAGAAAAGAGAGTCGGCCCAAGAATTGAACCCTGTGGCACACCCATAGAGACTGTCAGAGGTCCAGACAACAGGCCCTCCGATTTGACACACTGAACTCTATCAGATAAGTAGTTGGTAAACCAGGCGAGGCAATCATTTGAGAAACCAAGGCTATCGAGTCTGCCAATAAGAATGTTGTGATTGACAGAGTCGAAAGCCTTGGCCAGGTCGATGAATACGGCTGCACAGTAATGTCTCATCGATGGCGGTTATGAATTCGTTTAGAACCTTGAGCGTGGCTGAGGTGCACCCATGACCAGCTCTGAAACCAGATTGCGTAGCGGAGAAGGTATGGTGGGATTCGAAATGGTCAGTAATCTGTTTGTTAACTTGGCTATCGAAGAAATTAGAAAGACAGGGTAAAGATAGATATAGGTCTGTATTGGTCTGGGTCTAGAGTGTCTCCCCCTTTGAAGAGGGGGATGACCGTGGCAGCTTTCCAATATTTGGGAATCTCAGACGATACGAAAAAGAGGTTGAACAGGCTAGTAATAGGGGTTGCAACAATTTCGGCAGTTAATTTTAGAAAGAGAGGGTCCAGATTGTCTAGCCCGGCCTAAATTATTACCGACCGGTAGCACTCACGTCTGTAGCGATGAAGTGCTTTGAAAAGCTGGTCATGGCTCACATCAACACCATTATCCCATAAACCCTAGATCTACTCCAATTTCCAGAACACCCCAACACAGATGATGCAATCTCTATTGCACTCCACACTGCCCTTTCACACCTGGACAAAAGGTACACCAATGTGAGAATGCTATTCATTGAATACAGCTCAGCGCCCTCAAAGCACATCACTAAGCTAAGGACCCTGGGACTGAACACCTCCCTCTGCAACTGGATCCTGAACTTTCTGATGGGCCGCTCCCAGGTGGTAAGGGTAGGTAACAACACTGATCCTCAACACGGGGGCCCCTCGGGGGTGTGTGCTCAGTCCCCTCCTGTACTCCCTGTTCACTCATGACTGCATGGCCATGCACGACTCCAACACCATCATTAAGTTTGCACGCCCCCATTCTCATCGACGGGATTGTAGTGGATCAGGTTGAGAGCTTCAAGTTCCTTGGTGTCCACATCACCAACAAACTAACATGGTCCAAGCACACCAAGACAGTCATGAAGAGGGCACGACAAAACCTATTCCTCCTCAGGAGACTGAAAAGATTTGGCATGGGTCCTCAGATCCTCAAAAGGTTCTACAGTTGCACCATCGAGAGAATCCGATGGGTTATATCACTGCCTTGTATGGCAACTGCTCGGCCTCCGACCGCAAGGCACTACAGAGGGTAGTGCGTACAGCCCAGTACGTCACTGGGGCCAAGCTTCCTGCATCCCAGGATCTCCACACCAGGCGGTGTCAGTTTTATTGGTATATAACTGTTATGAAAGTTGTATTGTCAATTTTGTTTTGTATTTAAAATGCCACTTTAAACGTGTACATTACACTGCAACAAAATTTCCTTATGGGGACAATAAAGTCAGTAAGTAAGAAGGCCCTAAAAATTGTCAAAGACTCCAGCCACCCTAGTCATAAACTGTTCTCTTTGCTACCGCTCGGCAAGCTGTACCGGAACGCCAAGCCTTGTTCCAAGAGGCATCTAAACAGCTTCTACCCTCAAGCCATAAGACTCCTGAACATCTAATCGAATGACTATTTGCATGCCCCCCCGCCTTCCTTTACGCTGCTGCTTCTCTCTGTTTATTACCTAGTCAGTTTAATAACTCTACCTACATGTACATATTACCTCGACTAACCGGTGCCCCCGCACATCGACTCTGTACCGGTACCCCTTGTATATAGCCTCCACATCGACTCTGTACCGATACCCCTTGTATATAGCCTCCACATTGACTCTGTACCGATTCCCCTTGTATATAGCCTCCACATTGACTCTGTACCGGTACCACCTGTATATAGCCTCCACATTGTCTCTGTACCGGTACCCCTTGTATACAGCCTCCACATTGACTCTGTACCGGTACCACCTGTATATAGCCTCCACATTGACTCTGTACCGATACCCCTTGTATATAGCCTCCACATCGACTCTGTACCGATACCCCTTGTATATAGCCACCACATTGACTCTGTACCGGTACCACCTGTATATAGCCTCCACATTGTCTCTGTACCGGTACCACCTGTATATAGCCTCCACATTGACTCTGTACCGATACCCCTTGTATATAGCCTCCACATCGACTCTGTACCGATACCCCTTGTATATAGCCTCCACATTGACTCTGTACCGGTACCCCCTGTATATAGCCTCGCTATTGTTATTTTTATTATTATTATTATTATTATTATTATTATTCTATTGTTACCACAATTATTTTTATTTCTACTTTGCACATTCTCCCATTGCAAATCTACCATTCCAGTGTTTTACTTGCTATATTGTATTTACTTTGCCACCATGGCCTTTTTGCCTTTACCTCCCTTATCTCACCTCATTTGCTCACATCGTATATAGACTTGTGTATACTGTATTATTGACTGTATGTTTGTTTTACTCCATGTGTAACTCTGTGTCGTTGTATGTGTCGAACTGCTTTGCTTTATCTTGGCCAGGTCGCAATTGTAAATGAGAACTTGTTCTCAACTTGCCTACCTGGTTAAATAAAGGTGAAATAAAAATAATTTTTTTTTTTTTTTTTACTGCTGCCCTTTAAATATTTGTAACTTTTATTTCTTTTTTTTTTAGGTATTGTTCTTAAAACTGCATAGTTGGTTAAGGGCTTGTAAGTAAGCATTTCACTGTAAAGTCTACACCTGTTGTATTCGGCGCATGTGACAAATACAATTTGATTTGATTTGATAATAGTTTGTAGGCCAAACCGTTCGGACTCTACAGAAGTTTTTGTAAGAAAACCGATTTTCGGGATGTCTCATGGTCTGAAACACCGCTGTAGCTCAGTCACCTTCCATCGCAGATGTGGAAGGCTGCCATAGGCAGATGTGGTGTATTGATTTTCGGGATGTCTCTAGCTTAAATTGACACATTTTTATGGGCATTTTTTTTGTGTGACTTAGATTGATGCATTGGTGTGTCAATAGACTCTTAAGGATTTTTGACCCTAATTTGCTCCATGGGCGCCATACTACTGCTGACCCTGTAAAACACCACATTTCACTGCACCTATCACAGTGTATCCACTGTGTGACAATAACAAAGTTGTTTTTTTTATGTTTATATTTTTTTATGCACCAGGAGTGCAACCGTCCCAACATCACAGTTCCAGTTTGTTCAAATACAATAAATATTGGTTCTATGATGTGGCTTTGTGTTGTAATTACAAATCCTGTTGGCTTGCTGCCAAAGTCTCGCCTTCATCATTCAATAAGCAATTTTTGAGAACAGTTGGCTTTTGATTGCCATGAAATGGTAGAACTAGTGCAGACAGAACAAGGGGAACAATTTGTTAATGCGTTATTGTGCATTGAAACATTGAAATTCCTCGTTTGAAAATCATAACTTGCAGGTAGAAAATTATATAGAGTGGAGCTTTGATGATTTCAAAGAATTTACAATCTTTTTTTTAAATGTACTAATCAAACTACACACTACCCCACAATAACAGAGCAAAAAAACGTTTTTTAGAATGTTTGAAAAAAATGTTTTTTAAATAAAATATCACATTTACTTAAGTATTCAGACCCTTTACAGTACTATGTTGAAGCACCTTTGGCAGCGATTACAGCCTCAAGTCTTCTTGGGTATGGCCTTACCAGATTGGCACACCTTTATTTGGGGAGTTTCTCCCATTCTTCTCTGCAGATCCACTGAAGCGCTGTCAGGTTGGATGGGGAGCATCGCTGCACAGCTATTTTCAGGTCTCTCCAGATATGTTAGACCGGGCTCTGGCTGGGCCACTCAAGGACATTCAGAGACTTGTCCCGAAGCCACTCCTGAGTTGTCTTAGCTGTGTGCTTAGGGTCGTTGTCCTGTTGGAAGGTGAACCTTCGCCCCAGTCTGAGGTTCTGAGCGCTCTGGAGCAGGTTTTCATTAAGGGTCTCTCTGTACTTCGCTCCGTTCATCTTTCCCTCAATCCCGACTAGTCTCCCAGTCCCTGCAGATGAAAAACATCCCCACAGCATGATGCTGCCCCAACCATGCTTCACCGTAGGGATGGTGCCAGGTTTCCTCCAGACGTGACGCTTGGCAGTCAGGCCAAAGAGTTATATCTTTGTTTCATCAGACCAGAGAATCTTGTTTCTCATGGTCTGAGGGTCCTTTAGATGCCTTTTGGCAAACTCCAAGCGGGTTGTCATGTACCTTTTACTGAGGAATGTCTTTCGTCTGGCCACTCTACCATTGGTACTGCTGAGATGGTTGTCCTCCTGGAAGATCATCCCATCTCCACAGAGGAACTATGGAGCTCTGTCAGAGTGACCATCGGGTTCTTCGTCACCTCCCCGACCAAGGCTCTTCTCCCCCAATTGCCCAATTTGGCTGGGCGGCCAGCTCTAGGAAGAGTCTTGGTGGTTCCAAACTTCTTCCATTTAAGAATGATGGAGGCTACTGTGGTCCTGTGGACCTTCAACGCTGCAGACATGTTTTTAGTACCCTTCCCCAGATCTCTGCCTCGACACAATCCTGTCTCGGAGCTCTATGGGCAATTATTTCAACCTCATGGCTTGGTTTTTGCTCTGACATGCACTGTCAACTGTGGGACCTAAAGACAGGTGTGTGCCTTTCCAAATTAGGTCTACGATTTCTTGTTAGATATTACTGCACGGTCGGAACTACAAGCACAAGCATTTCGCTACACTCACATTAACATCTGCTAACCATGTATATGTGACCAATACAATTTGATTTGATCAATTTAATTTACCACAGGTGGACTCCAATCAAGTTGTAGACACATCTCAATGATGATCAATGGAAACAGGATGCACCTGAACTCAATTTCAAGTCTCGTAGCAAAGGGTCTGAATACTTATGTAAATAAGGTATCTGTTTTAATGTATTTTTAATACATTTGCAAACATTTCTAAAAACCTGTTTTTGCTTTTTCATTATGGGGTATTGTGTGCAGATCGATGAGGGATAATTATTTTTTAATCCGTTTTAGAATAAGGCTGTAACGTAACAACATTTGGAAAAAGGGAAGGGGGTATGAATATTTTCAGAATGCTCTGTATAATAGTGAAACTCCCAGTGTCCCATAACTAGGCTAGACAATTGCAGAATATGGATGACAGTGGTCTTTGGGGACTTGCTATCATTCATGGCAGGGAAAGGAGCTGAGAAATGGCTGGGCAATGTTACCTCAGTCAGTTCCGGTACCATTTCCTTTATGTCTGATGCCAGCGCTTTGACGAGTAAACTGTTTGTTTACCACTGAGGCAGCAGATAGCCTGTGACGTTCTGTTAGATATCCAGCAACACAGCTAAGGCCAGGGACTAGGCTGGATCTTGTGGTTTCCTACCTCCTGTCTGTGAAGTGGCCACGAGCTCAATTAATTTTATATTGCCAAAGAAAGGGGAATTACACTGAGCACAAAATTAAGATTCAAATTGTATTTTCATATGATTATGCAGATCTGAAGACAATAACCTTGTACTTCAAAGAATGTACGTCAACAAAGCTTTACGTACACATAATCCTTTATCAGACAGTGCCAGTATCCATGTTGATAATATACATACAGTATAATCTGAATGTATGCAACAGGCCTTAGGAATGTTGTAGGGACAAAAAAACAATTCCAGAACTCAAAGAAACAGTTTTTCAAAAAGTGACAATTCAGGTCAGAGCAGTCAGTGGTGAGGTCCTCCTCTGATCTCTCATGCAAAGAGTGAAAGGAACTGCCGTCAGCAGCACCAGGGAAGATGGCAATCTTTCCCAGTCGTGTGGAGTTAAGATAAGTTTAATCAGATGGGCACTACAAACACAGGGAGCCCAGGATGCAGCGCCCACAGAAAGATAGAAGGAAGGTAGTGTCGAAACCTAACAAAAACCAAATCCAATACCTCCTAGTCACCTTCCTGGACAAAATGTTTCCCTGCAATAGTGAAGGTGTAAACTTAGCAGTAGGAAGCCTGAACAGTATATTTGACATATCAGCTAACATATCACATTTAAATTCAAGCAGAAAACCTAAGAAAACAAACAACAATGAAAAATGATTTGTTGAGGGATGCAAAAACCTTAGAAAGAAATTTAGAACCCTATCCAATTAAAAACACAGAGACAGAAAACCTTAGCTTACGCCATCACTATGAGGAAACACTACAGATACAGTACAGATATACAGAAAAAAGAAGGAACAGCATGTCAGAAAATAGCTCAATGTGATTGAAGAATCCATAGAATGAAATTACTTCTGGAACACCCTAAACAAACAACAACAACAAAGGGCTATCTATCCAAAATGGAGATGTATGGATAAACCAGTTCTCCAACCTTTTCAGCCATATAACAAAGAATCAAGAGCAAAAACATACACATGATCATTACAAAACTTAGAATCAGTTCTTTAAGACCACAGAACACTTTGGAATCTCCAATTACATTGGAGAATCCAAAATGTCTCACTAACTCAGAGGAGGCTGCTGCCTACATTGAGACCCAATCACTGGACACTTTAATAAATGGACCACTAGTCACTTTAAACAATGCCACTCTGAATAATGACACTTGAATAATGTGTACATATCTTACATGACTCATATCACATGTATATACTGTATTTTATACCATATATTGCACCTTGCCTATACCGCTCGGCCATCGCTCATCCATATACTTATATGTACATTTTCTCATTCACCCCTTCAGATTTGTGTGTATTAGATAGTTGTTGGGAATTGTTAGATTGCTTGTTAGATATTACTGCACTGTTGGAACTAGAAGCACAAGCATTTCGCTACACTTGCATTAATGTCTGCTAACCATGTGTATGTGACCAATACAATTTGATTTGATGAGCAACGAGACAAAATACACACCTTCCAACCCAAAAAAGCCTGTTGTGTTGATGGTATACTAAACAAAATGATCAAATATATAGACCACTAATTCAAATGGCCTATTCTTAAACTTTTCAACATTATCCTCAGTTCTGGCATCAACTCCAATATTTGGAACCAAGGTCTGGTCACACCAATTCACAAAAGTGGAGATGTATTTGACCCCAATAATTACTATGGAATCTGCATCAACAGCAATCTCTGAAAAACTCTCTGCAGTATCAACAGCAGACTCTAACATTTCCTTAGTGAAAACAATGTCCTGAGCAAATGTCAAATTGTCTTCTTACCAAACTAGTATATGACAGACCAAGTATACACTCTGCACACCCTTACTGACAAACAAACAAACCAAAACAAAAGCAATGTCTTCTCATGCTTTGTTGATTTTTTTTATTTATTTTGACTCAATTTGGCATAAGGATCTGCTATACAAATTGACAGAAAGCAGTGTTGGCGAAAACATATAACATTATAAAATCAATGTACACAAACAACAAGTGACACAAACAACAAGTGTGCATTTAAAAATTGGCAAGAAACACACAGATTTCGTTCCTCGGGGCCGTGGGGTGACACAGGGATGAAGCTTGAACCCAACGTTCTTCAACATATATATCAATGAATTGGCGAGAGCACTAGAACAGTCTGTAGCACCCGGCCTCACCCTACTGTTTTGCAGATGATCTGGTGCTTCTGTCACCAACCAAGAAGGGCCTGGGCCCTGACAGTAAATCTCAGTAAGACAAAAATAATGGTGTTCCAAAAAATGTCCAGTTGCCAGGACAACAAATTAAAATGATATTTATCTAGACACCGTTGCCCAGGAGCAGGTATTCCCAAACTGGGGTACACGCAATGCCGTCGGTGGTACGCCAAATAAAAATGTGATTCACGGGCCTCCCGGGTGGCGCAGTGGTTAAGGGCGCTGTACTGCAGCACCAGCTGTGCCATCAGAGACTCTGGGTTTGCGCCCAGGCTCTGTCATAACTTAACCCTTTTTTCTCCCCAATTTCGTGGTATCCAATTGTTTTTTAGTAGCTACGATCTTGTCTCATCGCTACAACTCCCGTACGGGCTCGGGAGAGACGAAGGTTGAAAGTCATGCGTCCTCCAATACACAACCCAACCAAGCCGCACTGCTTCTTAAAATAGCGAGCATCCAACCCGGAAGCCAGCCGCACCAATGTGTCGGAGGAAACACCGTGCACCTGGCAACCTTGGTTAATGCGCACTGCGCCCGGCACGCCACAGGAGTCGCTGGTGCGCAATGAGACAAGGACATCCCTACCGGCCAAGCCCTCCCTAACCTGGACGACGCTAGGCCAATTGTGCGTCGCCCCACGGACCTCCCGGTCGCGGCTGGTTACGACAGAGCCTGGGTGCAAACTCAGAGTCTCTGATGGCACAGCTGGCGCTGCAGTACAGCGTCCTTAACCACTGCACCACCTGGGAGGCCCTTATTTACAATTTTTATATATAAGATGGTTAAATAAAGAGCAAAATTATTGATTATTATAATATTATTATTTGTGCTCTGGTCCTATAAGAGCTCATTGTCATTTCCCACGGGCCGGGTTGTGACAAAAACTCACTCTCATGTTTAAAAAAAGTATCGTACTGTGTGTGTGTGGCAGGCTTACAATGATGGCAAAAAACAACATTTGAGAGTGAGCTGACCCTGGTACTAGAGGGGGTACACAGCTGGAGGTTTGAAGGGGCACGGGACTATAAAAAGTTTGGGAATCATTGCCCTAGAGCACACAAATAATTATACCTATCTCAGCCTAAACATCAACACCACAGGTAACTTGTCAGGCTTTGAACGATCTAAGAAGGCAAGAAGGGCCTTCTATGCCATCAAAAGGAACATAAAACTCGACATCCCATTTAGGATCTGGCTACAAATACTTCAAATCAGTTACTGTATATAACCCATTGCCAATACATGCAGAGCTGAATTATAACTTAACTCACAAAATAGCTGTTCTATACTACAACCACCTAAAAGGAAGCAATGCCCACACATTCCACAGCAAAGCCCTCACCTACAAAGAGATTAACCTAGAAAAGAGTACCTTCAGCCAACTGGTTCTGGGACTCAGTTCACGAACACAAACAGACCCCACAGAGCCCCAGGACAGCAACACAATTAGAACCAGCCGAATTATGAGAAAGCAAAAGATACTGTAACTATTTGACACACATGAAAGAATCAACCAAACAACTAAGCAAATTAGAAATCTATTTGGCCCTAAACAGAGAATACACAGTGGCAGAATACCTGACCACCGTAACTGACCCAAATTATGAAAATACTTGACTATGTACAGACTAAGTAAGCATAGTCTTGCTATTGAGAGATAGCCTGTCTTCTCTTGAGAGCCAGGTCTGCTTATGTGTATACTGCCCACAAAATGAGGTGGAAACTGAGCTGCACTTCCTAACCTCCTGCCAAGGAGTGTATGACCACATTAGATTTACATATTTCCCACAGATCACACAGACCCACAAAGAATTTTAAAAAAAATCAAACATTGACAAACTCCCATATCTGTTTGGCAAAATCATACAATGGGCAATCACAGTAGCAAGATTTGTGGCCTGGTGCCATGAGAAAAGGGCAATCAGTCGAGCACAAACAATATTGTAAATACCACCAATATGTATTGGTTTATTTATCTATCCCCACTATTCGTACTACAACAATTTCCACATTGCTAAAACACTATAGCTGATTATATAACACTTGAAATGTCTATCTTTGTTTAACCTTTTTGAGGTTAAATTTGTTCCTTCTCACTTTTGTTAATTTCACTTGCTTTGGCAAAGTAAACATATCTTTCACATGCCAATGAAAGCCATTTCATTTGAAATTGAATTGAAAGAGAGCGAGTGTGAGAGCGAGACAGACAGACAGAGAGGGGGTATTGAAGAGAGAGAGAGACGGAGAGTAGAGAGAGGAGGGGGAAGAGAGAGAGAGCGACTCCTGAAGCAGGTCCGGGTACAGTGCATGCTGACCAGGTCACTAGGTGCACAGTGTTTCCTCCGACACATTGGTGCGGCTGGCTTCCGGGTTGGATGCGCGCTGTGTTAAGAAGCAGTGCGGCTTGGTTGGGTTGTGTTTCGGAGGATGCATGACTCTCGACCTTCGTCTCTCCCGAGCCCGTACGGGAGTTGTAGCGATGAGACAAGACAGTCTCATCGCTTTATTTAAAAAAAAATAATAATAAAAAAAGAGAGAGAGACAAAGAGGAGGGGGAGGAGAGAGAGCAGAGAGAGACAAAGAGGAGGGGGAGGAGAGAGAGAGCAGAGAGAGTAGATAGAGAGGGGGGATTAAAGAGATTGACGGAGAGTAGAGAGAGGAGGGGGAGGAGAGAGAGAGCAGAGAGAGTAGATAGAGAGTGGGGGATTAAAGAGATAGACGGAGAGTAGAGAGAGTAGGGGGGAGAGAGAGAGCGAGCAGAGCGAGTAGATAGAGGGGGGATTAAAGAGAGCGAGACGGAGAGTAGAGAGAGGAAGGGGGAGGAGAGAGAGAGCGAGCAGAGCGAGTAGATAGAGAGGGGGGATTAAAGAGAGCGAGACGGAGAGTAGAGAGAGGAAGGGGGAGGAGAGAGAGAGCGAGCAGAGCGAGTAGATAGAGAGGGGGGATTAAAGAGAGCGAGACGGAGAGTAGAGAGAGGAAGGGGGAGGAGAGAGAGAGCGAGCAGAGAGAGTAGATAGAGGGGGGATTAAAGAGAGAGCGACAGAGAGTAGAGAGAGGAGGGGGGAGGAGAGAGAGAGCGAGCAGAGAGAGTAGATAGAGGGGGGATTAAAGAGAGAGCAACAGAGAGTAGAGAGAGGAGGGGGGAGGAGAGAGAGAGCGAGCAGAGAGAGTAGATAGAGAGGGGGGATTAAAGAGAGAGACGGAGTTGAGAGAGGAGGGGGGAGGAGAGAAAGTTAAGAGAGGGAGAGATGTAAATAAGACCTCAAAGTGCTTCGTTTTGAGAAATTCTATTAAAACAATGACTCATCAACACATGCTACATAATATTGTGTTGCTGCAATGAGATGCAGTAATTCATTTCGTCTGCCAAACCCACATAACAAACCCACATAACAATTTGTTATGATGATACACTATCGTCAGGTATGACAGATTAATTACACAAGTGTTTTGCGTGTTGCATAAATATAAACACAACATGTAAAGTGTTGGTCCCATGTTTCATTTCATGAGCTAAAATAAAAGATCCCAGAAATGTTCCATATAGACAAAAGGCTTCATCCGCCACCATCACCTCATGTTTCAGCATGATAATGTGTCGCGCTAATTCTAACTTCTTATCCACACCCCTACCTTTTTTTAAACCCCCTAAGGTCGCGAACATCTAATTAGCATAATCAAAACATCTCCATAAAAATGTGTCAGTTTAAGCAAAGATATCTGTTGTTTTACATTGGATCCTGCGGTGAAAGGTGGCAAAGATAAACTCAGCAAACGTCCCCTTTTCAGGACCCAGTCTTTCAAAGATAATTAGTCAAAATCTAAATAACTTCACAGATCTTCTTTGTAAAATGTTTAAACACTGTTTCCCATGCTTGTTCAATGAACCATAAACAATGAATGAATATGCACCTGTGGAACGGTCGTTAAGACACTAACAGCTTACAGACGGTAGGAAATTAAGGTCACAGTTATGAAAACTTAGGACACTAAACAGGCCTTTCTACTGACTCTGACAAACACCAAAAGAAAGATGCCCAGGGTCCCTGCTCATCTGCGTGAACTTGCCTTAGGCATGCTGCAAGGAGGCAGGGAGACAGGACGGACAGCTGATCATCCTCGCAGTGGCAGAACACGTGTAACAACACCTGCACAGGATCAGTACATCCGAGCATCACACCTACGGGACAGGTACAGGAAGGCAACAACAACTTCCTGAGTTACACCATTAATGCACAATCCCTCAATCAGTGCTCAGACTGTCCACAATAGGCTGAGAGAGGCTGGACTGAGGGCTTGTAGGCCTGTTGTAAGGCAGGTCCTCACCAGACATCACCAGCAACAACGTCGCCCATGGGCACAAACCCACCTTCGCTGGACCAGACAGGACTGTCAAAAAGTGCTCTTCACTGACAAGTTGCTGTTTTGTCTCACCAGGGGTGATGGTCGGATTGCATTTATCATCGAAGGAATGAGCGTTACACCGAGGCCTATACTATGGAGCGGGATCGATTTAGAGATTGAGGGTCCGTCATGGTATGGGGCGGTGTGTCACAGCATCATCGGACTAAGCGTGTTGTCATTGCAGACAATCTCAACGCTGTGCGTTACAGGGAAGACATCCTCCTCCCTCATGTGGTACCCTTCCTGCAGGATCATCCTGACATTACCTTCCAGCATGACAATGACACCAGCCATACTGCTCGTTCTGTGTGTGATTTCCTGCCATACAGGAATGTCAGTGTTCTGCCATGGCCAGCGAAGAGCCCGGATCTCAATCCCATTGAGCACATCTGGGACCTGTTGGATCGGAGGGTGAGGGCTAGGGCCATTCCCCCCAGAAATGTCCGGGAACTTGCAGGTGCCTTGGTGGAAGAGTGGGTTAACATCTCACAGCAAGAACTGGCAAATCTGGTGCAGTCCATGAGGAGGAGATGCACTGCAGTACTTAATGCAGCTGGTGGCCACACCAGATACTGACTGTTACTTTTGATTTTGACCCCCCATTTGTTCAGAGACACATTATTCCATTCATGTTAGTCACATGTCTGTGGAACTTGTTCAGTTTATGTCTCAGTTGTTGAATCTTATGTTCATACAAATATTTACACGTTAAGTTTGCTGAAAATAAATGCAGTTGACAGCGAGAGGACGTTTCTTTTTTTGCTGAGTTTAGAGCGGTGTTGGTTAGACCATGGGACATCCTGAAAATCGGTCTTCTCACTAAACCGTCTATAGCGTCCGAACGGTTTGGCCTACAAAACTACCATGACCCATTTATGGATCTGTTGTTCCATGTAGTGAAGTGAATATGATATTCAATGCGTTTGCATGGGCTAATAGCAGTAAGGCCCAATTTATTTTTCATAACATTTTTTGCGATATATTGTTTTTGAAACTTCAAGGGGTCTTAACATTTTAAAATAAATAGCTAAATGATCATTTGGTATAACTTTCTTAAAACAATTCCATATAGCTTAGCAAAACATGTTGATGACGGTAGTATGATAAACCAAAGAAAATATACATTTTCATACATTTTTGACACACAAATATTAATGGAGCAAATCTCAAAATTGATAGGTTGATGCAAAAATCTGCCTGTGGTGCCTGGCCTTAATACAGGTCATCAAAACTCTGCTTTCACACACAATTGCATAGCCTATAGAAATGGTGCACAATGACTGGGCTTATAAGAACACGTATTTAATTCCATGCATCAAACAGCTATTTGAGGAGCTGGCTCACGCTGTGTGACAGTTGATATTCAGCTCAAACTCTGAATGCTCTCCAACCCTGTTCCTGAAGATCTACCCTCCTGAAGGTTTTCACTCCAAACTCAGATGTTACTAACCTGATTCCTCTTATTAACCAACTAATTACTAGCCTCACATCCAAAATGTACCAAATGGCTGTAGCTGTGTTTGAAACAAGATCTCATTTGCATTGATTTCAAAGAGATTAGAGGGACAGTAGAGCGCTGACCACCAGGCCATTAGCGACTTGAGGGCAGTTAGCAAGTTTGGTAGGCTACTGACAACCATCAGCTGTAGTGGAGCAGGTCGGGAGCTTCAAGTTCCTCGGTGTAAACATCCCTAAGGAATATACATGGTCCACACACACCAACACAGTTGTGAATGAGGCTGAAAAGACTTGGCATGGGCTTTAAGATCCTCACACATTTCTACAGCTGCACCATTGAGAGAATCTTGACCTGATGCATCACCACTTGGTACGGCAACTGCTCAGCATCCGACTGCAAGGTGCTACAGAAGGTAGTGCGTACGGCCCAGTACATCACCGGGACTGAGCTCCCTGCCATCCAGGACCTATATACCAGGCGGTGTCAGAGGAAGGCCCAAAAACCTGTCAAATACTCCAGCCACCCAAGTCACAGACTGTTCTCTCTGCTACCCACTGCAAGCGGTACCGATGCACCAAGTCTGGAACCAGCAGGACCCTGAACAGCTTCTACCCTCAAGCCATAAGACTACCAAATAGCTACCTGGACTATCTGCATTGACACTCTTTGCACTAACTCTTTTGCCTCATCACATACGCTGCTGCTATTACTTATTATCTTGCCTAGTCACTTTACCCTTAACTATATATACACATATCTACCTCAATTTCCTTGTACCCCTGCACATCGATTCAGTACTGGTACCCTGTGTACAATATATAGCCAAATTATTGTTACTCATTGTGTATTTATTCCGTTTGTTTCTATAGTTTTCTCTCTGCACTGATGGTAAGGACCCATAAGTAAGCATTTCACTATTAGTCTACACCTGTTGTTTTACGAAGCATATGACAAATAACATTTGATTTGATTAATTTGAAGAGTGCCATTTTGGAGAAGCCCAGTTACAGTGACTCAACGGTCACTTGTAATTACACTGCAGGCCTGACTGCTGGTGTGCTGGTAACGCGGTCAACGTAACAGCCCTAGTCAGGGCAGTTATCTGTCGTTAGCCACAACGCTACCTCCCTGAGGAGGAGGCAGCACGTAGCAACACGGAGAATGAATGAGTCTTATTTTTATGAGGAGACCACAGAATCTGGTCCACTGTGACTGAGCTGCTGCGAGCCAAGCTCAGCTCTCCCAGTCATCACCGTTGCAGTTTGGAGATAGGCCACCGACCAACAGGATGAAATCTGGTTATCATCACCACACAGCAAATCTTGTCCTATTTTGAGGCGAGAGACCAAAAATAATGATGAGGGTGCTGCTAGCGACAGTAGTTTCATTTAACATGAACAAACTAGAAAGAAAGACGAAGTATCTTTCTGAAATTGGATGATAAACATTTTTTAGATGTCATTTAGCCAAATTTATTCGAACACTCTATTACAGTATGTTGTAATACAGCCACACAAAAAGCCCGTCCTATAGACATTCTCCTATCTTCAGCTATCGAAACGGTTGCCCTCGAAAATAGAGGCCATCTGCTATAAAACCTCCAGCAGACAAGGACAAATACGGAAAGTGAAAAGGCCCATCTACAGGTCTGAAGAAATCCCTGGGATGAAAAATGGCTCTTGTGTAATTTGGATTCTGTAAAGCATAGCTCATCTGCAGTTCACTCAGCCAACGAATGGTGCAGTATGGCACTGAAAAAAAATGGGCATATTGTTCCTTGTTCACAATTTGTCCTGATAAAAAAAAGTCCTTGAGCACACATACTTGCACACTCTCTCTCTCACACACACACACACACTCACTCTCTCTCACACACACACTCACTCTCTCTCTCTCACACACACACTCACTCTCTCTCACACACTCACTCTCTCTCACACACACTCACTCTCTCTCACACACACTCACTCTCACACACACTCACTCTCTCTCTCACACACTCACTCTCTCTCTCACACACTCACTCACTCTTACACACAGACCAGAGATTAACAGATGAGACAATCCACTGCTCTTTTGAAACATTTATAGCTATGATACACATAAAAAAGACAAATGGATGAGTTTAATCTTTTTCTCTCAAGCCTTAAATGCTTTGTGCACATGGTAATTTCCTTTCTCAAACAGAAATGTATTTCCTAAAAAGCTCTCTATTCATTCACATAGTTAGTTTCCAAACGGCCACATCACACCAGAGAGTAGCATATTCCTGATACCTTTCTCTGGAGACTTGTTCTTTCTATTCTACCAGAAAGATCAAATAACAGACAGTTCATTTTCTTTCTGATTCATAGATCTAATGAGGCAAGCTTATTTGACTTGCAAAGCATACAATTAGTCAAACAAAATGAAACATGCAAGAAAGTATTTATTGCTGGTTTACATGTACAGTATATGTCTAGAGAAGACTGAAATGCTCACATCTGATAGTGAGAACCCAAATACTGACACCACTGGCACTTGCATCATGTTCAGCTGGAGAAGCAGCCGATGTCTGACACAGCTTGCCTTTAATCTCAGGATAACACTGGGGAAATAGCCTCGTTTTAAACACTGCCTTGAATATTTAATTTACAGATAAAACGATCTGCATAGATGACGTCCTTTCCCAGCTGAACGACGAGGGGAAAACAAAAGGAATTCCGACCAGAGTTAAGCGTGCATAAACGTTTTTATGCACTTTTCTCTCTTACCGTATTCTGACCTTGAATTTAAGCATGAGAATAGCGTGATATTCACCCAATATTAGTTTGGGGTATAGATTTAAGAAATAAAGGTGTGTGGGAGATGTGTTTACGTAGGGCTGTCCCCGACTAAAAAAAATCTTGGTCGACCAAGAGTCATCTGGTCTTTTGACCAATCGATTGGTCAAAATGTTAAAATGTGTATTTTGTCATATATAGACACACCCTATGTGTTTGAATAAAATCATATGTATGTAGGCTACTGAGTGATGCTTAAAGCATGGCAATTAAAAACTAAGACACAAATTACTAAAGAGGAAACCAGAGATCAATATAGCCTAACCAGAAGAAAAAAACCTGTTCCCGACCTTCCTCCTCTTCGCAGATTCTGCCGTTATGCTCCTGATGTTGCTGGTAGGTGATAGGCTACACCAGCGGTCGGCAACCTTTTCCATTTGGGGTGCCAAGTTATCATACCATTTCTACTAATCTGCATGCCAGTTATGATTTTCATATGCACATTTTCGTGGAACAGTTTCAATATTATTTATAATATAGTCTTCATACAGTATCTCAAAATCATGAGGTCAATCAAAATTATATCTAAATGAAAACACAAACCTAAAAAGTAACTTCTATTGCCATTGCCAATATGTAAAAATAGCCTACATAAAGCCAACAAATTAAAATATTGCAGCCCACAGGTAGAAAATATCCTAATAAAAATAAACCTATAAATCATATGCATGGCCTGTCTTCAAGGAACTTCAAACATTGTATCAACTATTAACTTGGTTGTGCTAGCAAACTTGCAACATTGTATCAAATATTACCTTGGTTGTGCTAGAAAACTTGCAACATTGTATCAACTATTAACTTGGCTGTGCTAGCAAACTTGCAACATTTTATCACTTGGTTGTGCTAGCAAACTTGCAACATTGTATCAAATATTAACTTGGTTGTGCTAGAAAACTTGCAACATTGTATCAAATATTCTGGAGCCTCAGAGTTTCTCTGCCAGTGAGCTCTGGAAAGACACAGCCGTAGGCTATTTCCACAAAGGATAAGAAGTAATCAAGTAGGCCTATTTTATGACATTCCCACGGGATCAGAGCATGACATTTTTTCCCCCTTTCATGCAGAGTGGTTATCGAAAGGAGCGAGCTGGAAAGATTTTTCGAATAGGCTACGTTGAGGAACTATTGTCATTCTCAATGGACGTAAAAACAGACTTTGTTTACTTTCTTTTTGAGGTGAACAAAAAAATTACTTTGAGAATCTCCACAGTGATGGTGAGTTAAGACACTCAGCAATAGTATCAGATCCCCCAAATGGGAACATTTATAGTCCTACATTTGCGCGCAAGCCAGGTAGCCTAGTCCTACTTCTATGCATAATGAGTTGCGTGTCCTTACTCAAGATTGACAGAAGCGCTCCAAACAAAAGATTATGAATATATTCACAACTCGTAAATGGAATAAAATAAAACTTTTTTTGCGCTCTGCAAACAAGGTGTCCACTCCTACAATTACAACGGTAAGACTATAATAATAATCAAATCAATCACATGCGCCGAATACAACAGATGTAGACCTTAACGTGATATGCTTACTCACAAGCCCTTAACCAACGATGCAGTTAAGAAAATATTTACTAAACAAACTAAAGTAAAAAATAAAAAGAAGCCTTTTGGACCTAGACTTGGCGCTCCGGTACCGATCCAGTTACCATATGACTTGGGTGACTGGTGACATTGAAAATGTATATTGATAATATATTGAATGCATTAACAGAAATTACCATAACCAAACAAACATTGTAGATTAGCAACTATGGGAATTAAAAGTAAATGTACTACTGATGATACTGGTGTGCCATCCCTATGGCCTCCACAATGGATTAGTCCACTGAGATAGGCCTCCACAATGCATTAGTCCACTGAGACAGGCCTCCACAATGGATTAGTCCATTGAGACAGGTCTCCACAATGGATTAGTCCACTGAGACAGGCCTCCACAATGGGTTAGTCAACTGAGACAGGCCTCCACAATGGATTAGTCCACTGAGACAGGCCTCTACAATGGATTAGTCCACTGAGACAGGCCTCTACAATGGATTAGTCCACTGAGATAGGCCTCCACAACGGATTAGTCCACTGAGATAGGCCTCCCCATAGGTTAGTCCACTGAGATAGGCCTCCCCATAGGTTAGTCCACTGAGACAGGCCTCCACAATGGATTAGTCCATTGAGACAGGCCTCCACAATGGATTAGTCCATTGAGACAGGCCTCCACAATGGTTTAGTCAACTGAGACAGGCCTCCACAATGGGTTAGTTCACTGAGACAGGCCTCCACAATGGATTAGTCCACTGAGACAGGCCTCTACAATGGATTAGTCCACTGAGACAGGCCTCTACAATGGATTAGTCCACTGAGACAGGCCTCTACAATGGATTAGTCCACTGAGATAGGCCTCCACAACGGATTAGTCCACTGAGATAGGCCTCCCCATAGGTTAGTCCACTGAGATAGGCCTCCCCATAGGTTAGTCCACTGAGACAGGCCTCCACAATGGATTAGTCCATTGAGACAGGCCTCCACAATGGATTAGTCCATTGAGACAGGCCTCCACAATGGTTTAGTCAACTGAGACAGGCCTCCACAATGGGTTAGTTCACTGAGACAGGCCTCCACAATGGATTAGTCCACTGAGACAGGCCTCTACAATGGATTAGTCCACTGAGACAGGCCTCTACAATGGATTAGTCCACTGAGACAGGCCTCTACAATGGATTAGTCCACTGAGACAGGCCTCCACAATGGATTAGTCCACTGAGACAGGCCTCCACAATGGATTAGTCCACTGAGACAGGCCTCCACAATGGGTTAGTCCACTGAAACAGGCCTCCACAATGGGTTAGTCAACTGAGACAGGCCTCTACAATGGGTTAGTCCACTGAGACAGGCCTCCACAATGGGTTAGTCCACTGAGACAGGCCTCCACAATGGGTTAGTTCACTGAGACAGGCCTCCACAATGGGTTAGTCCACTGAGACAGGTGTGAATCAGACAGGTGCCTCGTGAGCATCTACTTTGTTCCAATAGAAATAACACCATTCTCCATGCACTGTAATTTACAAACTCATAAGAGCTAGGTATATTAATAAGCCGTTTGAATAAGGGGATTGTAAATATGTTGTTTTAGACCTATTTTACCTTGTGATCTCTGGAGACAAATGTGTAGCGCCAAACCTAGAGTTGATTTATGATTTCAATAATGTTTTAGTTATATGCCCAGACTTTTCACTGTGTGTTAAAATGTGTATCTTGTTAAGCGTTAGCCACCATCTTTAGCCACCGACAGTTATACCCACATACTGTACAGTACATTTATAACTGTCACTTTAGTGTTAGTTTCCTTACATTATTACATTACATAGTTAGTTTACCTTTCTTTCCTCCGTCACGTTCGTGCGGATATTCTTGATGATCTCCTGCGATAGTGGATCATATTAGGCGAATGTATTACAAGTTGTGCAATAATTTGGGGCATGTAGCATATTTGAATCGTTATGGAACGCAGGCCACACGTAGCCGTTTAAATCTGCAGCCTGGCACAAGGTTCACGATGACTGGATCATTGTCATCACAGTTCCAAGATTAGTGAGGATTATTCGTGTAGATTAATAGGGCTACTGTTCAACCCCCATTGTACACTTTTCTCACCTTCCAATATTTCATGGATTGAACAATTAAATATGGCAACTTTCAGGATGAATCAAACCAACATTTTTTTTATTTACCATTATATTGTGTACGTCAAGGCACCCCAACTTGTTTTTTTTTACTTTCCTAACTCTAAATAACATACAAGATCAGAGTATTTTTTAAATCTACCAATTGGATCTGTAAAGAAGATGAATATGTCTGTATTTAGGCCAACATGGCCCTCTGTCATTGATATTCTGAACCGTTCTCTCCATGTATTCTAGTGCGTCTGTTGCGAAAATTCAAATTAAAAAGGTACACCACATTTTAATGGGATGGCTTTAGATACATTTATTGACAATACTATTAAACGAAAACTCCACGAGATAATCTGTTGACCAGGCGGTGGGAGGGTTTTCAGCAGTTGAATTACATTTATTCACCGTGCGTAAGGTACCCATGCCTGCAAAGCCCATTAAGCACCTGCATAATATATGTACGTACGAAAGGCGTACAGGTCTGAATCGGGCCCCTTGTGAATAGGAGTAATGCCTTAAATCTCAAGAGGATATGGATTGGAGAGACAATTCGTGAACAGCAGTCCTTGATTGTTGAAGTCCATTATAAGTATAGGGGAGAGTTAGGGGAGGGGGATGTCCTTGTTCCATCACGCTCAAGCGACTCCTGTGGCGGGTCGGGCGCATCCACGCTGACACGGCAGCCAGTTGGTGCATGGTGTTTCCTCCGACACATTGGTGCTGGTTTCCGGGTTAAGCGAGCAGTGTGTCAAGAAGCAGTGCGGCTTGGCATGGTCGTGTTTCGGAGGACGCATGGCTCTCGACCTTCACCTCTCCCGAGACTGTGTGGGAGTTGCAGCGATGGGACAATACTGTAACTACCAATTGGATATCACAAAAATTGGGGAGGAAAATGGGTAAAAGTTTTTAAAAAGTATAATATTGAAACTACACTATTGAAATAGTGCCATTGTAAATTAGGAACAAAGTCATTGGCATTTCACCAACTTTTCTAGCATTTACGCACAATTTATGTGAGGTTAGTTTTATCTGATAACGGATTAATAGAATAAAATTATTATGTAGAAACTGATTATACCTTTTGAGTTGTGCTATTATTTTTATGTAGTTCTTAAATATAGGCCTACGTACAGTTGAAGTCAGAAGTTTGCATAGCCAAATACATTTGAACTCAGTTTTTCACAATTCCTGACACCTAATCCTAGTAAAAATTCCCTGTCTTAGGTCAGTTAGGATCACCACATTATTTTAAGAATGTCAGAATAATAGTAGAGCAAATTATTTATATAAGTTTTTATTTCTTTCATCACATTCAATTAGTATTTGGTAGAATTGCCTTTAAATTGTTTAACTTGGGTCAAACGTTTCGGGTAGCCGTCCACAAGCTTCCCACAATAAGTTGGGTGAATTTTGACCCATTCCTCCTGACAGAGCTGGTGTAACTGAGTCAGGTTGTAGGCCTCCTTGCTCGCACACACTTTTTCCGTTCTGCCCACACATTTTCTATAGTATTGAGGTCAGGGCTTTGTGATGGGCACACCAATACCTTGACTTTGTTGTCCTTTGACACAACTTTAGAAGTATGCTTGAGGTCATTGCCCATTTGGAAGACCTATTTGCGACCAAGCTTTAACTTCCTGACTGATGTCTTAAATACATTTTGATGCCATCTATTTGTGAAGTGCACCAGTCCCTCCTGCAGCAAAGCACCCCGACAACATGATGCTGCCACCCCCATGCTTCACGGTTGGTATGGTGTTCTAGGATAAAGGACTCATTTTACTGTGGACATAGATACTTTGTACCTGTTTCCTCCAGCATCTTCACAAGGTTCATTGCTGTTGTTCTGGGATTGATTTGAACTTTTCTCAACAAAGTACGTTCATCTCTAGGAGACAGAATGTGTCTCCTTCCTGAACTGTATGACGGCTGCGTGGTCCTATGGTGTTTATACTTGCGTTCTATTGTTTGTACAGATGAATGTGGTACCTTCAGGCATTTGGAAATTGCTCCCAAGGAAATTGCTCCCAAATTGCTCCCATTGTTTTCTGAGGCCTTGGCGGATTTCTTTTGATTTTCCCATGATGTCAAGCAAAGATGCGCTGAGTTTGAAGGTAGGCCTTGAAATACATCCACAGGTACACCTACAATTGGCTCAAATTATGCCAATTAGACTATTGGAAGCTTATGAAGCCATGACATAATTTTCTGGAATTTTCCAAGCTGTTTAATGGTACAGTCAACTTAGTGTATGTAAACTTCTGACTGGAATTGTGATACAGTGAAGTTAAATAATCTGTCTGTAAACAATTGTTGGAAAAATGACTTGTGTATTGTGTTTTTTGTGTATTTGTATTGTGCACAAAGTAGATGTCCTAACTGACTTGTTAACAAGACATTTGTGGAGTGGTTGAGAAACAAGTTGAATTGACTCCAACCTAAGTGTATGTAAACTTCTGAATTCAACAGTAGGTGTGTATCGCCCTCATCAACACAGAACAGCAATGTATACTTCCAAACGTTACACTATTAGTATAGGATGTGCTCACATGACTGCGGAACTTATACAAAACAGGGAAATGCTGCATGCGTTAATCAGATTTTTCTTAAGATCCAACATGTGATTATCACTTGTACAATAGCTGACAATAGGCATAGTTTTGCTATAGGAAACCAGTATGCTCTCGGGGGTACCTGTGAATGCACAGAGCAGCTAAGCCTAATGAAACTCTGCAGCAGAACCCAATAGTGAGGCATTCTCCAATGGATCCTGTTACTAATGGGGTGAGGGATGTCATGGGGATTGTCTTTTGATCAGAGCATCTGTCCACAGATATTTAATGCAAGCTGACAGGGTTGTTTCAATTATTTTGTCCACAAATATGTTGAGGAAATCCTTGTTTCCAGTCAACATCCATTTTCTCCTCGTAAAACCACATGTTTGGGAACACATGATCACCACAAAACCCAACATAATCTGCACCCAGTCCCACCAGCTGGACTGCTCTGAAATCAGAGAAGGAATGTGACCAATGCAATGAAAAGCTTTTTTCAGATGCAATGACTACAGCAGGCACACGGCATTATGACACCCATTGATCTCTCTATATAGAAAGAGATTTTGAAGATTTGCAAAAGAGATTCCATATATATATATATATAGTACCAGTTAAAAGTGTGGACACACCTACTCATTCAAGGATTTTTCTTTATTTTTACTATTTTCTACATTGTAGAATAATAGTTATTCTGCCCTTGAGTTGCGTTCCCATGCAAAACTAAAGACATCAAAACTATGAAATAACACACATGGAATCGTGTAGTAACCAGAAAAGTGTTAAACAAATCAAAATATATTTTACATTTCAGATTCTTCAAAGTAGCGATCCTTTGCCTTGATGACAGCTTTGCACACTCTTGACATTTTCTCAACCAGCTTCACCTGGAATACTTTTCCAACAGTCTTGAAGGAGTTCCCACATATGCTGAGCACTTGTTGGCTGCGTTTCCTTCACTCTGCGGTCCAACTCATCCAAACCATCTCAATTGGGTTGAGGTCAGGTAATTGTGGAGGCCAGGTCATCTGATGCAGCACTGTTTAAAAACAAATAATAGTCCCACTAAGAGCAAACCAGATGGGATGGCGTATCGCTGCAGAATTCTGCGGTAGCCATGCTGGTTAGGTGTGCCTAGAATTTTAAATAAATCACTGACAGTGTCACCAGCAAGTACCCCCATACCACCTTCTCCATGATTCACGATGGGAACCACACATGCAGAGATCATCCATTCACCCACTCTGCGCTCACAAAGACACAGCGGTTGGAACCAAAAATCTCTCATCAGAACAAAGAACAGATTTCAACGGTCTAATGTCCATTGCTAGAGTTGGCCCAAGCAAGTCTCTTCTTCTTATTGGTCCTTTAGTAGTGGTTTCATTGCAGCAATTCGACCATGAAGGAGTGATTCACATAATCTCCTCTGATCAGTTGATGTTGAGATGTGTCTGTTACTTGAACTCTGTGAAACATTTATTTGGGCTGCAATCTGAGTTGCAGTTAACTCTAATGAACTTCTCCTCTGCAGCAGAGGTAACTCTGGGTCTTCCTTTCCTGTTGCGGTCCTCACGAGAGCCAGTTTCATCATAGAGCTTGATGATTTTTGCAACTGCACTTGAAGAAACGTTAAAAGTTCTTGACATTTTCCGGATTGACTGAACTTCATGTCTTATAGTGATGATGCTGTCGTTTCTCTTTGCTTATTTGAGCTGTTCTTGCCATAATATTGTCACGCCCTGACCTTAGTTAACTTTATAATTTTGGTTAGGTCAGGGTGTGACGAGGGTGGTATGTGTGTTTGTGTCTTGTCTATGGGGTTTTGGTAGTGTCTAGGTAAATGTAGGTCTATGGTGGCCTGAATTGGTTCCCAATCAGAGGCAGCTGTTTATCGTTGTCTCTGATTGGGGATCCTATTAAGGTTGCCATTTTACATTTTGGTTTTGTGGGTTATTGTCTATGTGTAGTTGCCTGTCAGCACTCGTATCTTACACACATTCGTTTTGTTAGTTTGTTTAGTGTTCTTCGTGTAAATAAAGAAGAATGCATTCTTATCACGCTGCTTAAATAAAGGTTAAATAAAATGTTTTAAAAAACTACAGATAGGCTCAAAATAATTTCCACAAAATAAACTTTAAACAAGGCACATGTTAATTCAAATCAAATCAAATGTTATTTGTCACATACACATGGTTAGCAGATGTTAATGCGAGTGTAACAAAATGCTTGTGCTACTAGTTCCGACAATGCAGTAATATCCAACGGGTAATCTAACTTAAACATTTCACAACAATCACCTTATACACACAAGTGTAAAGGAATGAATAAGAATATGTACATAAAAAAATATATGAATGAGTGATGGTACAGAACAGCATAGGCAAGATGCAGTAGATGGTATAGAGTACAGTATATACATATGAGATGAGTTATGTAGGGTATGTAAACATTATATGAAGTGGCATTGTTTAAAGTGGCTAGTGATACATATATTACATCAATTGTTCCCTTATTAAAGTAGCTGGAGTTGAGTCAGTATGTTGGCAGCAGCAACTCAATGTTAGTGATGATTGTTTAACAGTCTGATGGCCTTGAGATAGACTGAAAAACAGCTTCTATCGGTCACTGCTTTGATGCACCTGTATTGACCTCGCCTTCGGGATGATAGCGGGGGGGAACAGGCAGTGGCTCGGGTGGTTGTTGTCCTTGATTATCTTTTTGGCCTTCCTGTGACATCGGGTGGTGTAGGTGTCCTGGAGGGCAGGTAGTTTGCCCCCGGTGATGCGTTGTGCAGACCTCACTACCCTCTGGAGAGCCTTACGGTTGTGGGCGGAGCAGTTGCCGTACCAGGTGGTGATACAGCCCGACAGGATGCTCTCGATTGTGCATCTGTAAAAGTTTGAGAGTGTTTTTGGTGACAAGCTGAATTTCTTCAGCCTCCTGAGGTTGAAGAGGCGCTGCTGCACCTTCTTCACTACGCTGTCTGTGTGGGTGGACCATTTCAGTTTGTCCGTGATGTGTACGCCTAGAAACCTAAAACTTTCTAACCTCTCCACTACTGTCCCGTTGATGTGGATAGGGGGTGCTCCTCTGCTGTTTCCTGAAGTCCACGATCACCTCCTTGGTATTGTTGACGTTGGGTGTGAGATTATTTTCCTGACACCACACTCCGAGGGCCCTCACCTCCTCCCTGTAGGCCGTCTCGTCGTTGTTGGTAATCAAACCTACCACTGTAGTGTCGTCTGCAAACTTGATGATTGAGTTTGAGGCGTGCATGGCCACGCAGTTGTGGGTGAACAAGGAGTACAGGAGAGGGCTGAGAACGCACCCTTGTGGGGCCCCAGTGTTGAGGATCAGCGGGATGGAGATGTTGTTACCTACCCTCACCACCTGCGGGAGACCCGTCAGGAAGTCCAGGACCCAGTTGCACAGGACCCAGGGTCACGAGCTTGATGACGAGTTTGGAAGGTACTATGGTGTTAAATGCTGAGCTGTAGTAGATGAACAGCATTCTCACATAGGTATTCCTCTTGTCCAGATGGGTTAGGGCAGTGTGCAGTGTGATTGCGATTGCATCGGCTGTGGACCTATTGGGGCGGTAAGCAAATTGGAGTGAGTCTAGGGTGTCAGGTAGGGTGGAGGTGATATGGTCCTTGACTAGTCTCTCAAAGCACTTCATGATGACGGAAGTGAGTGCTACGGGGCGGTCGTCATTTAGCTCAGTTACCTAAGCCTTCCTGGGAACAGGAACAATGGTGGCCCTCTTGAAGCATGTGGGGACAGCAGACTGGGATAAGGAATGATTGAATATGTCCGTAAACACACCAGCCAGCTAGTCTGTGCATGCTCTGAGGACGCGGCTGGGGATGCCGTCTGGGCCTGCAGCCTTGCGAGGGTTGACACATTTAAATGTTTTGCTCACGTCGGCTGCAGTGAAGGAGAGCCCGCAGGTTTTGGTAGCGGGCCGTGTCAGTGGCACTGTATTGTCTTCAAAGCGAGCAACGCAGTTGTTTAGTCTGTCTGGGAGCAAGAAATCCTGGTCCGCGACGGGGCTGGTTTTCCTTTTATAGTCCGTGATTGACTGTAGACCCTTGATGACCCTTGACCCAAATTATTCTATGTGTGTTATTTCATAGTTTTAATGTCTTCATTATTATTCTACAATGTAGAAAATAGTACAAATAAAGAAATACTCTGGAAGTAGGTGTGTCCAACCTTTGAGTGGCACATATTCAGCAACTCTCCTACAAAAGTTCGCATTTTTGTTCAAAATGATGGTGAAAAAGTAATTTATTTCAGGTGAATTATGGTAATATTTGAGTAACAAGCTCACAACTACTGTTTTCACTACGTCTTTATTAAAAAACAAATGTTTCTGGTCTGCCTTCAATCTGGTGACAGATTAGGTAAATACATTATTTCAAAGGCTCAGCCTACAGTCCATCAGGAATATATTCTTAATGTATTTGGGATAATGTTCCAGCAAGGCAGGGCTCATTGCCATTTCTTCTAACAGCTTTGACTATTCAACCCTTACCTTTCCCCACACCTAGGGACATGAATGGATTCCAGGATTCTATCAACTGTGGTCACATATCACAAAGGATAGATGACTTATTTGTATTTGCTTAACCCTGTGTCCCTGTGTGGTGAAACCGGCCACAAAGATTTGTCCGAGAGCAAACATCCATTATAAATCCATTTAGCAGAGGTTCCAGTGGTGGGGTGGAATAGCATTGGAAAAAGACCTTGCTAAATCACCCCCCCCCCCCCCTCCCCATCCCCCCTATGCCTCCCTCCCTCCCCATCCCCCCCCATCCCTCCCTCCCCATCCCTCCCCCCCCCCCCCCCCCCCCCCCATCCCCATCCCCATCCCATCCCATCCCTCCCTCCCCATCCCATCCCTCCCTCCCCCACCCCCCCACCCCCCCATCCCTCCCTCCCTCCCATCCCCCCCATCCCTCCGTCCCTCCCCATCCCTCCCTCCCCATCCCTCCCTCCCCCTGATTGCACCTTCATATGTTTTATTATTAGATACATTATCAAATTGCATGTCATTTCTCTGCCTTTCTTCTAAGCAGTCAAGCTAAGACTTAGACACGCTGCGGAGTGAACAAAGCAGAGAATCCAGATAGGGAAGATTCACTTCTTCTGTCAAAAAGTCATTGTCTGCCAGATACAAAGACAATTACAACCATCATAATTATCCATTTAGTACTGCCGAGTGTTGCTTCATATTCTGCATCTGGTGCTTTTGTCTTTCATTCAGATCCATCTCAAATTATACGTGACTCAAGGTTACATTTGTGAAAACAAGAGTCAAATGGTGAACACCAAGATTGATATTTCTCTGAGTGACAGAGACATATGAAGCCTAAAGGCACAGTCATCCTATTTCCAGACAGAGACATATGAAGCCTAAAGGCACAGTCATCCTATTTCCAGACAGAGACATATGAAGCCTAAAGGCACAGTCATCCTATTTCCCAGACAGAGACATATGAGGCTTAAAGGGACAGTCATCCTATTTCCAGACAGAGACATATGAAGCTTAAAGGGAAGGCACAGTCATCCTATTTCCAGACAGAGACATATGAAGCCTAAAGGGACAGTCATCCTATTTCCAGACAGAGACATATGAAGCCTAAAGGCACAGTCATCCTATTTCCAGACAGAGACATATGAAGTTAAAAGGGAAGGCACAGTCATCCTATTTCCAGACAGAGACATATGAAGTTAAAAGGGACAGTCATCCTATTTCCAGATAGAGACATATGAAGCTTAAAGGGAATGCACAGTCATCCTATTTCCCAGACAAATAGTCTTAGAGTGACAAAAAACATCACCCATAATATTGTTTCCCGATAAAAATTCATCCGAATTTGAGAAAATGAAACCTCTCTCTCATCTTTGACTATCAGTGAGGCTGTATGCTGTTTGATTTGAGAGCAGAATGTATGAAATATGATGCATAATGGAAATAAAGGCTAATGTTTATCTTTACTTCGTGGCACAATGTGATACGTAGCCATGTTAGCTGAACACCTGCAAGCTAGCTACAGTGGTGTGTATTCAAGGATGCCAGGCTCCCCTAAAAAAATTGGGAAAATAAACAAACAAAATTATTTATCTTTCGTCTCTCTGTGTTTCATAATTTCCCTTCAATTTGCAAAAGGCTGAATGTATCTCACAGGAGAAAGCATCCGAGTGAGCGAAACAACGTCCCTTTGTCTCTCTACGTGTAAGGCCATCTATCTGATGCTGTCTGGTCCAACGAGTTTGACATTGTTGCCGCCCGTAGCATTGAAGGCAAGGGAAGCCAGCGAGCATCTGGCCTCCCTTGACAAAAAAAGTATCTTAGCGTTACGAATTAGAATTAGCGTTACGCTGATTGGACTAAATCGTTTTGGGTATCTTTTAGTTGTCACTGTATCAGACTAAGCAGAGGTGATTTGATGATGTTGAAATGTTGAAGTTGAAATGGTGCTGGAATAGTGGAGGCAGTTCCTGTTTTCTTTGTGACTTGAGGTAACTCTCTGTGGTTCTAAATCAATAGTTGTTTAGTGGTCTGAAAATGTTGGAAACATTAACTTACTTGACCATGCTGTAGGTCAGGCAACTGTTTGTTACATGCAAAATGCTTTGTGGACTTCACCGGACAGAGGCTGTTATCTGGTTTTGTGATGAAACACAGGTGTGGTTGAAAGTATTCTGTCACTGTGTCTTCTTATTGTGTCATCCTTAGGCCTATATATCACGGTGGCAAGGCATTTGAATTAAGAGGATGTAGGGCAAACAACGCAATTATCAGAACACAGGTTGTAATATGGCTTTTTATTCTTTTTAAGGGGGGGGCTTGGCTACCCTAGTGATTTTACCCACGCACCGCTACTGGCTAGATAGAAGTTTGTTTTGCTCGGCAGCATTCTCGGCATGGATGATGGTGAGCCAACCTCTATTCGGAGGGAGACCTGTGATTCAGGGCAAAGAAGGATTCCCATTGGTGTATGCACATTTATGAACTGGTGACGTGACTCGTTCGACCAATAGGCTGCTCCCCCTGAACTCGTTCTTTTGATCGAGGCGTTTTCACACTGGGTTTTATAGATGAGCCAACAGTTGTCATTTTTCAGACGTTATTGATTGTACTTTCACCTGGCATCCTCCACACATGACCCGGTTTGATGAATAACGCGAGTTTGACTGTGCCTGACCTTTAATAAAACCCTGTTGCATTAGGTCCCTACTGACGGACTTCATTAGCTGCTGTGGTGTTGAGGCAATTAATTAGATCAATGTTTAAACAAATGTAAGGAAAGGACACACAATTAATGAACAATATATTCACTATTTCAATTCCCTTTAGTGCAGTGCCTTTGCAGAAGAGGAACATCTTTTAGCCAGTTTGTGAGGTCTAATTCTCAGCCAGTCCTTCAGTGGTGTGCTGCTGGGAGTTTCTTCCCTTCCTCTGCTATATTTTATTCATGGGGACATCTCCACAAAGGACAGGAAATGTTGTTGGTTAGAAATGTCATGAATAGTGAGGTTGTGGCTGTCTCCGGTTACCCCGGTGAAACAAATCACACAAATTAAAAATAAATTAGCAAATAAAATCAGTGTGGTGACAGTGTTGTTCCAGAGAGAACAACTCTAGTCAATATCACAACGAAACCAAATAATTGAAGAGAAACCTGTGAGTCAAGGACAATGGGTGGTCTTGTTGTGTGCACTGCAGTAGTCGAGCAGGAAGGAAAATCGCTTACTATCATCGGTTTCAACCACCTGTCAACACACAAAAAAATTATAATGTCACGTGGGGTGTAAAATAGAGAGGGCCACATTCATCACCACAGCAGGTGACGGATGTTCCAACGACATAGGCTGATCGAGACATCAATTCTCTAGGACAGCCCAACAAAACCTCTTAAAAAAAAGTTTTTTACAAAATTTGACATTTCAAAACATTATTCAAATGAAAAGGACAATTCCCTATACAAAAATTCAAAGGCACCTCAAAGACATGTAATTATAACCAGCCAGTACACAAACTGAGTCTATGGAAATATAACCAGCCATTACACAAACTGAGTCTATGGAATTATAACCAGCCATTACACAAACTGAGTCTATGGAATTATAACCAGCCATTACACAAACTGAGTCTATGGAATTATAACCAGCCATTACACAAACTGAGTCTATGGAATTATAACCAGCCATTACACAAACTGAGTCTATGGAATTATAACCAGCCATTACACAAACTGAGTCTATGGAATTATAACCAGCCATTACACAAACTGAGTCTATGGAATTATAACCAGCCATTACACAAACTGAGTCTATGGAATTATAACCAGCCAGTACACAAACTGAGTCTATGGAATTATAACCAGCCATTACACAAACTGAGTCTATGGAATTATAACCAGCCATTACACAAACTGAGTCTATGGAATTATAACCAGCCATTACACAAACTGAGTCTATGGAATTATAACCAGCCATTACACAAACTGAGTCTATGGAATTATAACCAGCCATTACACAAACTGAGTCTATGGAATTATAACCAGCCATTACACAAACTGAGTCTATGGAATTATAACCAGCCATTACACAAACTGAGTCTATGGAATTATAACCAGCCATTACACAAACTGAGTCTATGGAATTATAACCAGCCATTACACAAACTGAGTCTATGGAATTATAACCAGCCATTACACAAACTGAGTCTATGGAATTATAACCAGCCATTACACAAACTGAGTCTATGGAAATATAACCAGCCATTACACAAACTGAGAGTATATGGTTCTATTCTCATTGACGAGATTTAAGGAGAATTTTGAGAGATTCTCAAGAGGTATCGAGAGAGACGTAACTGTAATGTAAGCTTGCGTTTTCCTTACATCTTGAACGCTACCTCTGGAGGTCACGCATGACACTCTCTGTATCTTTAAGACAGGGTGTTATTCCCCACCTTGGCTGCTCTGAGCCACCGTCCAGGCAGGATGCATGCAGCAAGAAGCTGATTAACTCACCAGGGGAATTATCAACATTATCAACTTCAGTCACAATTTTGCATTTGCCTCATATAATGACTTGTACAGTATAATGAGATATTGATGGTTTGTTGTAAGGTAACTTTAATACGCTGAAATTGTACTTTTATATTCATATGAGAGGGGTAAACATTCACGTTTTATATGCTGACATTAATAGCTAGACATTTAACAATATATATTTTTTATGACCTTTTAATTTGGCATGAACACAACCAGTTGTGATAGTAGGCTACCTGCGCATGTTCGTCCACTCCAGAAAAGTGCACTAGTGCCATTTGATGAATGGAAAGAGACATCCGTTACACAACACCCCAAAACGTTTCATGACATTCAGCGATTGTAATGACACTTGTAGCCTAAATGAATTGAATGCATCTTGCTGACACAAATATATTTTGGGGGGTAGAAAGAAAAGTTGGGACACGTGAAAAGGGGCGGGACTATCCCGGGATGACAAGTACAGCCGCATGGGGAAAAACAAGATTAAGTCATGACAGAGGTGGGGGTGTTCGTAAAATTTAGGGGTTAGTTAAATTAGCATTATTTAAAGACCACCCCCCCCCCCCCCCCTCCTCCCCCCAAGTTTTCCCTTCTTGGATTTAGGGGGACTCACGTCTCATTCAGGGGGTCTGAGACCACCCTTGGGCCCCCCGTAATTTGCACTCTGTACTAAAACTTTGGTTGGTGAACGCAGCATATGTTCAGTGAGGAGTAATCAGGTGTGGACTGACAGATGTTCATCAGTTAGCTTACTCAATGCTTCAGATATTTCATCCTATCAACAAAAATATATATATATATATATATAATCTCATCTAATCTTACTTCACATGACTACTCAGTTTTTCTATTACTGGATCAAATCAAATGTAATTATAAAGCCCATTTTACATCAGCAGATGTCACAAAGTGCTTATACAGAAACCCAGCCTAAAACCCCAAAGAGCATGCAACGCTGATGTGGAAGTACGGTGGCTAGGAAAAACTCAATAGAAAGGCAGGAACCTAAGAAGAAACCTAGAGAGGAACCAGGCTTTGAGGGGTTGCCAGACCTTCTTCTGGCTGTGCCAGGTGGAGAATATAAGAGTGCATGTTCTTACTGGCGTACAATATGAACATAGTTTTTTGTAAAACCCCTGGAGTGAAATGATTCACATGCATGCCATAATTCATGACGCAGCTTAAATAAAGGATGTCTGCCTCCTGTTTCCATCATTCATAGACTGAGCCATTCTTGTTGTTTTTTCATGCAGGGGTCAGCATGGATTTCTCCTGCAATGGGAACACATGGATTTGACACTGTCCACTCAGTGGAACCAATATAATCCATGATGTATTGCTTCTATTTTAATTACATGATTAAGAAAAACGCCTTTAACCATTTTGCTTGAATTCAGCCGCCAGATTAGCACATTTAAACATTTGTAATTTATACTGTCTGATTCATGTTAAAACAGCGGTAGGCATATGTTCGATGTGCAGACAGGTGGCATAGATAAAAGCCTCTGAAAATGATCTTCAATGCTGTAATGTTTAATCTGATACGTTTTAACCACTGGCTTTAGTCTGGAAACGTTTTGGTGTCTAATATGCTATGTGTGTGATAACTGCGTCATGACCTTTACGATTAATCAATCTCTCGTGTCTGAGCTGTTGAATTGCGACTCCACTTTGTCTCTGTGACGTTTTGCCTGTTTGATTGCCTTACGGAGGAAATAACTACACTGTTTTGTATTCAACCATATTCCCAGTCACGTTGCCATGGTTAAATGCGATGGTTTGCGCTTTTAGATTAGCGCGAATGCTTCCATCTATCCACGGTTTCTGGTTTGGGTGGGTTTTAATAGTCACAGTGGGTTCAATCAATCTTTAAAAGGTACAGCACCTTTCCCACTCAGCCCTTTTCTTAATAGTTTGAAATGCTGAAATTAAGCCGTGCTTATTTAAGCAGTGAATTCTACTAGGTTCACTGAATATTTGACATTTTGTTCTACTTGAAATAACTCAGTCATTTGTCATTCGCTTGGCCCATTTGTTTCCCGCCCAAGGCAAGAAAAGAGAAAGTGCAAACTTGCTAGTCTTACCAACTGACAGACAAATAAAACAAACAACATTTTCTTTGCATAAATAAATTACTGAAAGCAGGTTCCCGCAGGGGTATATCATTTGGGTTGGGTTGGCCGTGGGGGTTGGCTACGAACTCCTTAATAGCCATATATCTCTCCTCACCTCTCCACCTGATAGCTGATGTGTGGTCAATGCTCTGGTACAAAAATGGTCACCGTGCATCACCCAGGTGGGTGCTACATGTTGGTGGTGGGTGAGGTGAGTTTCCCCCTACTATGTAAAGCGCTTTGAGTACCTCAGTTGGAAGAAAAGTGCTATATAAATCCAAATCAATTATTATTATTACATTAACACATGCAAAACCACAAATAACTGAAATGATTTGTAGTGCCACTCAACCACAGCCGTCTGGTGGCGCCTTAATTGGGGCGGCAGGGTTGCCTAGTGGTTAGAGCGTTGGACTAGTAACCGGAAGGTTGCAAGTTCAAACCCCCGAGCTGACCCCCGAGCTGCCCCTGAACAGGCAGTTAACCCACTGTTCCTAGGCCGTCATTGAAAATAAGAATTTGTTCTTAACTGACTTGCCTCGTTAAATAAAAGAAAAAAAATTATCAAAAAAAATTGGGCAGGACGGGTGGATAGCAATGGCTGGAATGTGATCCCATAATGGATCACAGTTTCCATGTATACTCCATTCCAGCTATTATGAGCCAGCCTCTTGTGCTCAACATACTAATAGTTCCATGGTTTGCAGTACACAGTGCATCTGCCAAGCTTAATCTAAGCCCTTTGATATGCTAACGTTACTAGCTAAACATTTCATTTAACAGTATTTTTTTAAATTATTAACTTTTAATTTGGCATGAACACAATCAGTCATGATGTTTTCATCTTCTTGTCAAACAAATCACTTCAAAGAAACTAGGCTACCTGTGGATGTTCGTCTACTCTAACAATTACACCTCCGCTAAGCTGATCCTCAACACGGGCGCCTGCTCAGCCCCCTCCTGTACTCCCTGTTCACCCATTACTGAGTGGCCACACACGTCTCCAACTCAATCATAAAGTTTGCAGTCGATACAACAGAGGTAGGCCTGATTACCAACAACGACGAGACAGCCTATAGGGAGGATGTGGTGCCAGGAAAATAACCTCTCCTTCAACAAAACCAAGGAGCTGATGAACTTTAGAGCGAGCATGCCCCCATCCAGTTGAGACGGTGAAAAGATTCAAGATCCTCGACGCAATGACAACCTGAAATGGTCGATCCACACAAACAGAGGTGCACTTGCTGTACTCACTTCATACAGTATGTACAGTTGAAGTCGGAAGTTTACATACGCCTTAGCCAAATACATTTAAACTCAGTTTTTCACAATTCCTGACATTTAATCCTAGTAAAAATTCCCTGTGTTAGAACAGTTAGGATCACCACTTTATTTTAAGAATGGGAAATGTCAGAATAATAGTAGAGATAATGATTTATTTCGGCATTTATTTCTTTCATCACATTCCCAGTGGGTCAGAAGTTTACATATACAAACTTCAATACCTTGACTTTGTTGTCCTTAAGCCACTTTGGAAGTATGCTTGGGGTCATTGTCCATTTGGAAGACCCATTTCCGACCAAGTTTTAACTTCCTCACTGATGTCTTGTGATGTTGCTGCAATATATCCACACAATTTTTCCTCCCTAATGATGCCATCTATTTTGTGAAGTGCACCAGACCCTCCTGCAGCAAAGCACCCCCACAACATGATGCTGCCACCCCCGTGCTTTACGGTTTGGATGGTGTTCTTCGGCTTGCAAGCCTCTCCCTTTTTTCTCCAAACATAACAATGGTCATTATGGCCAAACAGTTCAATTTTTGTTTCATCAGACCAGAGGACATTTCTCCAAAAAGTACGATCTTTGTCCCCATGTGCAGTTGCAAACCGTAGTCTGGCTTTTTTTATGGCGGTTTTGTAGCAGTGGCTTCATCCTTGCTGAGCGGCCTTTCAGGTTATGTCGATATAGGACTCGTTTTACTGTGGATAGAGATACTTTTGTACCCGTTTCCTCCAGCATCTTCACAAGGTCCTTTGCTGTTGTTCTGGGATTGATTTACACTTTTCGCACCAAAGTTCGTTCATCTCTAGGCGACAGAACGCGTCTCCTTCCTGAGCAGTATGGCGGCTGCATGGTCCCATGGTGTTTATACTTGCGTACTATTGTTTGTACAGATGAATGTGGTACCTTCAGGCATTTGGAAATTGCTCACAAGGATGAACCAGACTTGTGGAGGTCTACATTTTGTTTTTGCTGAGCTCTTGGCTGATTTCTTTTGATTTTCCCATGATGTCAAGCAAAGAGGCTCTGAGTTTGAAGGTAGGCCTTGAAATACATCCACAGGTCCACCTCCAATTGACTCAAATGATGTCAACTTAGTGTATGTAAACTTCTAACCCACTGGAATTGTGATACAGTGAATTATAAGTGAAATAATCTGTCTGTAAACAATTGTTGGAAAAATTACTTGTCATGCACAAAGTAGATGTCCTAACCGACTTGCCAAAACTATAGTTTGTTAACAAGAAATTTGTGGAGTGGTTGAAAAACAAGTTTTAATGACTTGTGTAAACTTAAGTGTAAACCTATGTGTATGACAACCTAAGTGTATGTAAACTTACGACTTCAACTGTATATACTCTATACTCTATACTAGTCAAGGCTGATCCTACTGTAGTATAACTACTGCTGTGCATACCTTTTGTATCCATAATGTCTATACACACACCATCATATACACACAGCTATTCTGAGAAGAGATGGATATTTAAGCATTACATATTTAGCTAGCTTGACTGAATGAATGGAAGAAGAATCACAGTTGCATTGAATGAACATCTGTTTTGGACTGCTCAAGGCCGTGCTACCAGAGTCCCTCCTCTAACCCCCCACACACTGAAGATAAATGAAGGTCAGGCTGAGGGTAATGTGAATGACTGCCCTCTTGTCCAAGTTCTGTCAGGAGTTCCTATGCACGGTGTCAAAGAGTGAAATTTCCTGCTGGTGGAGTTCTATCAACGAGGAGGTGCTGAGGGAAAAATCGTTGCTATCGGGAGCTCAGCTTCCAGCTGAAAAAAGATTTTTCAGTCCTTGGTTGAATTAGCTTTTCACCTCTCCGGTATCTCGTCTAGTCAGTGGAGCAGACACTGTTGGGCTGGATAGATGCCACTGGAATCAAGATGAATATCTTTACGTACCCCTATACGGGTTGGAAAATGGCAGATTTGGACAATGATAAGCACCTACATTGGAACACGGTGGCTGTACCGTATGCTGTAATGATGTCAGAGCTCTGGCTCTGCGCTTCACAGCTCTGTATGGGTTTTGACTGACAGCCGTTGTGAACTTGAACACCACGCGTGACAGGAAGTTGCCCTTATCCCTCTAGCTAATTGGGCAACTTTTGCAAATGTTTTAATGTCCGAGTGAGGGAAATGCTGTAACTTACGAGAATTCTATGTATAAGATGAGATGTTGAGGGTTATAATAAATACTGCTTTGATGTCATACAAGCAAGCAAAAACACCCGAGAGTCCAAATGTGCACATAAAACTCATGTAATACACAGTGACAAAGTTTATAATCATGGTGTTTGATGTAGAGTTACAAAATGACATGGCGTCATACCCTGGGTTGTCCTGAACAGAATGAGCCTGTTTGTTGTATTGTGAAGAACGTTTGTCGTGGCATCTGAATGCACTCCAGTCTGCGTAGTAAAATTACCATCTGCTTCTCTGAATTGCCTTGTGAAAGCCTAACACTAAGATTCTATTTTATCATTTAGTTAGTCATGTAAAACAAGCTTTCAAATTATGCCCACCTGACCCATATTCCGATTTATAATGGACCGTTTTGGATTGCGTATTTTGGATTGCGTAGACAACAACAGTAATTGTGTAAAGGCGGGGATGCAGGGCTATGTTCCAAACAAAACAACAACTGTACATGTGTGCTTGTTCTAGTTCCTCAACGCCATAGCTAGGAGAGCTTAAAAAAAATAAAAAACGTATAGTTGAAGACTCTTCTTTGAGTCATAAAAGTGCATTGAAATGACTTAGGAACTGTGCCCACTTTGCATAGGTTTGTAGCCACTTGGAAACCCCAGTTAGACCCTCACTCAAACCTTAGTCGTTTTTGTGTCTTATGTTGCACCTACCCCAAATTTTCCAATAATATTATTTTAATGTTACTGAATGTATCAAGACTATTTTCAGATTTCGTTATCAACAAATGCAGCAAAAAGTACAGTAAATGTCAAATGCACATCAAATCAACAGTGTCATGTTTGGATTCAGTCTTGTGTCAGGTCAACTGTTTTGTCCAAACCTTTAATCTCATAATTTTCCCATAATCTCCAAACTGTTAATTGCTACCATGGTTATGCATATGCTTTCCATATTTATTCTGTAAGACACATTTTAATTTAGCCCTATCCATTTGGGCCTATTTCCCACAAGTGTAAGGGGTTCCATGCAAGTTCCATGTCGGTCAGGGCTTTTGTGATCTATTTTCACTCAAAGCCCTGTAGTCACCAGCTTCTCCCTTCTATTCACAGCAACTGGAATAGCTGGTTTTCATGTGAGTTTGATGTACATTACTACACTGTGGTCCTATTCGTGGATGGAAAAGAATGATGTATGATAATCCTACATTGGTTTGTGAGCTCGTATGCAAACTAAATGGATTTCACCATCACAGCAGAAACCATCGTATGCAAACTAAATGGATTTCACCATCACAGCAGAAACCATCAATGCTAGTGTTATTACAGATAGCAGTTAATTATTTGAGCAGTTTATTATTTTAAAAAAAAAATCTAAACTACTTAAAGAACAACGAGAAGCTCAGGGGACATCTGGCAGACATGCAATCACTACTGTAAGCTCTGAAAGCAGGATCGATATCTCTTTGTGGTTGGACCTTGAGCTAATTGAAAATCTTTGAGCCTATAATGAATATGAAATGTCAGAGAGCCAAAAGATATGAAACTGACATTTACTCTACACCCTGGGAACAATCCTCCATTTGAGAGTATGAGCAATTCAAACCTAGAAAAAAAATGACTATTTCAGTTAGGTTGATCAACAATTTGTGCAGCAGTGTTGACCACCCAATTTCCAAATAGAAGAACATAAAAACACACCATGACGAAAGGTTTCTATAATACACTTAGACAAATCTTATAATGAAGTAGTTCAGTTACAAGTACTGCTGGACCATTCACTGTAGTGACTGATGTAGCCTACAGTAGGGAGCCTGTGAAGTGGCCGAGCTCTGTATCAGGACATCAGACAGTAAAACACATACCATCAGCTTAGTCCAAGTAACAAGGTTCTAACAGTCAACCTTCATTTTTACCATTGAATATTCATCTGACGCACGTTACGCTGCTCCACCAACATCTCAGTGCGCTGTACTTTACATTGGACCTCTGCTCTTCTGACATGAAACAACTATCCAGAGAGCTGTGGCCCCGTTTCAACTGCTAGTTTCTGACAGTGGCATTCTTGACATGCGTCTCTAAAGTGCAGCTCACAGCTAGCCTGCTCTGCTTTAGATCACTCCAGCAGTCCTGACATGAAGGCTCCAAACCGAATAAGGTATTCTAATAAATAAATAACGTCCATGTTATATTCATGTTTGTAATCTCCCAGAGCTGAACAAGCTGCTGTTGAACTGCTTTTCACAAAGCTCTGCGTTCCTCATAGTGCGTAGCTACCACACTGCAAGTGCTCATTCAATACAGCACGAGCCCACCAGCCAATAAATAATGGCGTTTTCATCCAGAATAAATTGTCAAAGGTAAAAAGAAGGATTCAAACAGTAAAAAGCACCTTATCACAGCGCCCAAGTTCTGCCCGTGGAACTAAATGCAGACAAATGACAACACTGAACAACAATTTTTATACGAAGCAAAGTCAGAACAGTCCAAATCACAGTCAGGGAGGGAGGGAGGGAGGGAGGGAGGGAGGGAGGGAGGGCTCTTACCGATGTACTGGTTCCACTCTGGGTCCAGATCAGCCTGGTTGGCGAGGCAGCCCTTCATGACATTCAGACAATAGTTGTTGCAGGGCTTCACGGAGGGCATGGCTTGGCAGTATGGGCAGTACATCATCTTGGTCAGAGCTCGGATACACGCTGGGGTGCTGCTCACCTAGTGGGTAGATGTGACAACAAAGGCCAGCTATACATCAGATACAACATACAAGGCTGTTCAACACATGGAAATTAATCCAGTAAACGGTATGTTTCCATGTTTCATGTATATAAATAAATGAGCTGGCTTAAAAAGCATCTAGCTCCACTGTCCTCCATCTAGCTCTACATACAGCTCTTACATCTAGCTCCACTGTCCTCCATCTAGCTCCACTGTCCTCCACCTAGCTCCACTGTCCTCCACCTAGCTCCGCTATACTCCATCTAGCTCCACTGTCCTCCACCTAGCTCCACTGTCCTCCATCTAGCTCCGCTATACTCCATCTAGCTCTACATACAGCTCTTACATCTAGCTCCACTGTCCTCCATCTAGCTCTACATACAGCTCTTACATCTAGCTCCACTGTCCTCCATCTAGCTCTACATACAGCTCTTACATCTAGCTCCACTGTCCTCCATCTAGCTCTACATACAGCTTTTCCATCTAGCTCCACTGTCCTCCATCTAGCTCTACATACAGCTCTTCCATCTAGCTCCGCTGTACTCCATCTAGCTCTACATACAGCTCTTACATCTAGCTCCGCTGTACTCCATCTAGCTCCACTGTCCTCCATCTAGCTCCACTGTCCTCCATCTAGCTCCACTGTCCTCCACCTAGCTCCACTGTCCTCCACCTAGCTCCACTGTCCTCCACCTAGCTCCACTGTCCTCCACCTAGCTCCATATACAGCTCTTACATCTATGTTGCTGAACAGAAGCTCAGCAACAATACAGCAACATAAATGTTTTAGTCAATAATGCAAATATCCACACCCTTTTGTTTAAAGTCAGACTCCAAGGTAATGGCTAATGGCTTCATCTCTTTTTCAAACACAGACAGGTTCTTAAATCGTTTCTTAACCTTATTACTGCAGCTCAGCCCTCTATGAAATAGCTATTCCCTGACCATCATTTCTGTCAGTGCTTCAGTTTGCTTTCGTTTGTGTGTATGTTTCTACATGTTTTATGCATTTTATTAAGTGTCTGAGATTCTTGTTACTCTGGCAAAAAATCGATAACATAAAAACATTCCCATTTCATGAGAGTATTTTCCAATTAATCTCAACATCTTTAAAATAAAAAGAAAACACCTAGTCTTTGTTCTGAATTTCAAAAATAAATTAAAGTACAATTTTACACAGGGCTCAAACTACTTTGTGTATTTCAGAACAAATCCAACAAAAGTAGAGGGAGGAGTAGGGATGTACCAGTGGGGAGAAAGGGAGTTGTCAGGTACTGGTCTGAACTTTCCAAAGTACCCAGACACTGCACGCATGAGGCGAGAGAAGAGCCGCAGCTCGGCTGGAAGTCAGTGTTTTGAGTGGCTTCTGAGCTGTCTTCATGTTTGATATGATTGGACCCCTGCTTCTCCCAACCCACCAGTGAGGATTGCTGAGGAAAAGAGGAGGTGGAGGCATCATCAGCCGCCTCCACAGAGTCAGGCTAGTAGATCAAATAATACACTGCCTGCCGCTGGACTGATACGCCTCAAACATCTACTGCTAGCTTCCTTCGTCATTGGCTTGATTTAACACACAGCCTGATGCTGATCACTCACACAATGTCATGTTCCCACTGACACCCCCAAAAATTCACGTTGCGAGTAGCGAGTTTAAGATTTAAGGGGGTAATCTCTGGTACCTGTCGTCACTATAATCTCTGGTACCTGTCGTCACTATAATCTCTGGTACCTGTCGTCGCTATAATCTCTGGCTCCTGTCGTCACTGTAATCTCTGGTACCTGTCGTTACTATAATCTCTGGTACCTGTCGTCACTATAATCTCTGGTATCTGTCGTCACTATATGTGCCTTCAATATTTGTAAGATTTCTGATTGCTTTGTTCTGCAGTTGCATAGAAACTGTTGGTAAACACAATTCATACATTTCACATTGACACTAAAACAATTTGTCTTTTTCAGATTCCAATTTCATTCATTTGAATCTGAGATGCACTTTATTTTAAAATACTCCACTGACAGAATCCTTAATGTGCATTTCCGTACAGTAAGATATGGTATAGCGTTGCTTCCTCCTTTTTCAATTTGCAGAACTGACACCTGACAAATGCTTTCTTCCTCCACAAATGGCTCTGGTGCAGACCAGCACTCAGTAAGTTGCCATAATGTCTGCATGACTCTCCCCCTATCTCCCTGGACTGCTGGCTTCTTTGAGTGCATTACAGCGTTTGCAGAGCATGTATTATTCTAATGATTTCAGCTCATCAAAAGAGAGTCCTATTATTAGAATCAATCAATAGCCACATCACCGCTTTGCAAAACTGAAGAATAGAAATACGCTGTGTGCCCATAATGACAATGTTGGAGCCTTGATATATCCCTGGGCATATCTTTTCATTTCAGAGGTTTAGAAAATGGGAAAACATTAGTCCATGCTGGTATTTATGCAGTAATAAGTGTAACTGAATGCCAAACTCTGATGGACCATGGATAAGCTCTGACTGACCATGGATAAGATCTGACTGACCATGGATAAGATCTGACTGACCATGGATAAGATCTGACTGACCATGGATAAGATCTGACTGACCATGGATAAGATCTGACTGACCATGGATAAGCTCTGACTGACCATGGATAAGATCTGACTGACCATGGATAAGATCTGACTGACCATGGATAAGATCTGACTGACCATGGATAAGATCTGACTGACCATGGATAAGATCTGACTGACCATGGATAAGATCTGACTGACCATGGATAAGATCTGACTGACCATGGATAAGATCTGATTGACCATGGATAAGATCTGACTGACCATGGATAAGATCTGACTGACCATGGATAAGATCTGATTGACCATGGATAAGCTCTGATTGATCATGGATAGGATCTGATTGATCATGGATAGGATCTGATTGATCATGGATAAGATCTGATTGACCATGGATAAGATCTGATTGACCATGGATAAACTCTGATTGACCATGGATAAGCTCTGATTGACCATGGATAAGCTCTGATTGACCATGGATAAGATCTGATTGACCATGGATTAGCTCTGATTGACCATGGATAAGATCTGATTGACCATGGATAAGATCTGATTGACCATGGATGAGCTCTGATTGACCATGGATAAGCTTTGATTGACCGTGGATAAACTCTGATTGACCGTGGATAAACTCTGATTGACCGTGGATAAACTCTGATTGACCGTGGATAAACTCTGATTGACCGTGGATAAACTCTGATTGACCGTGGATAAACTCTGATTGACCGTGGATAAACTCTGATTGACCATGGATAAACTCTGATTGACCATGGATAAACTCTGATTGACCGTGGATAAACTCTGATTGACCATGGATAAGCTCTGATTGACCATGGATAAGCTCTGTTTGACCATGGATAAGCTCTGATTGACCATGGATAAGCTCTGATTGACCATGGATAAGCTCTGATTGACCATGGATTATCTGACCTGACCTGGGATATAGATAAGCAATGTAGTAGTGTCTTAGTCATAAACTGTAAACTGCTGTGATGTGAGGTAGTGCAGCAGCTCCTGGAACTCAATAAAGCCCCTTAGCAGCACTAGGCATAGATGTCACATGTCACACCCCTCCTCTGGGGTGTCCTATTCCATTATGCTTACACCCAATCTCTCCAGATGAGTTGAGGCCCCTTGGATCAAAGGGCCGTGGCCCCGCCACATGACCCGTGTCACAGGTCCCTGGGTAATGTCAGAGTTGAGGTGGGGACACGGCGGCTGCCAGGGAATCCAGGACGTGTGTCACTACCACAGACAGTAACAACTCATCCTCATGAAGAGGGTTTCATCAGGCAGCCCTGGCTGGAGTTCACCATGCTTGCCGGTAATGAATGACCAGCAGTGGAAAGGTTGAGTTTGTTCAATGTTCGGGGGTTATACATGTGATTCTCCCCTTGCAGCCTATTGCCTTGGGTTTCCTTGTGCCTTTGACCACTCATAGCTGCGCTACAATCTGCATGATACACACCCCATCGTGAATTATGGTGAACATAAACTCATTGGCCAGCAACTGTTGCAAAAGGACTCCATTTCCAAACAGTATATTAACTGTTTACTAGCCTTGATGTCCAGACTTCTCCTCTGACAACACAGAACAGTGTACACACATTACTATTAACACCAATAACGGAAACAAACACATACAATTCAGATAAATTGCTTGTGACCACGAGGCTATGGAAGCAAACTTGATCTACAAGTCTAGCCAGTGTTCTAATGTTGATATCAACCAGTGGTGTAAAGTACTTCAGTAAAAATACTTTAAAGTACAACTTAAGTCATTTTTTGACGTATCTGTACTCTACTATTCATATTTTTATGACAACTTTTACTTTACTAAATTCCTATAGAAAATATTGTACTTTTTACTCCATACAATTTTCCCTGACAACCAAAAGTACTTGTTACACTTTGAATGCTTAGCGGTTGTTACACTTTGAATGCTTAGCAGTAAAATTGTGAAATTCACTCATTTATCAAGAGAACACGTGGTCATCCCTACTGCCTCTGTTCTGGCAGACTCACTAAACACAAATGCATCCTTTGTAAGTAATGTCTGAGTGTTGGAGTGTGCCCCTGGGCTATCCATACATTTTAAAAACAAGAAAATGGTGCAGTCTGCTTTGCTTAATATACGTCATTTTAAATTACTTACATTTTTCTACTTTTGATACTTAAGTATATTTAAAAACAAATACTTTTACTTAAGTAGTATTTTACTGGGTGACTTTCACTTTTACTTGAGTAACTTTCTATTAAGGTATCTCTACTTTTACTCAAGTATGACAATTGGGTAATTCTCCCACCACTGATATTAACTGAAAACAAGACATCTAGAAAACAGCTGTTGTTGAGTGGAGCCAATGTCAAGCATACATCTCTTGCTATGCCTTTAAATGTTCCTTTGCATACGATCGAAAGTACACACTCCCAAGGCAATGATATACAGCAAAAGCAGCTAGCAGCATTAACATTACATCAAACAGAATACTCACAGCAAGATTAATGGGGACGGTATACAGACTTTAAAAATATTGGGTGATAGAGATACAAACATCCATAGCAAAAAAAATATATATATATTCCCATAGCTTGGAGCCAGATAGTCTTCCCATGCTTGAGAATTCCTCCTGAACAATGGGAGGCCCCACCAGAGGTCATTATAGAATCCTTGAAAAGGCAGCCCCGAGCCTTAACCCAACAGCCCATAGGCCCATACAAAGAGATGGTAGTGGTGGGAAGGCAGTGGTAAGTCAGTCAGAAGAGTGTATGATCGAAATACCAGCCTGTGGGGGATCTCCTAGGAGAAAAGAAAATCCAAAAAGCAAAACAGAGACCTTCAGCTTGTTTAAGAATGCGTTGGATACACTGTTAGATTATGTTGTACTTCTCTCTACACCAGCACAATCCATCCAGCCCCAAACACCAACAAAATACTCTGTTTTATGATCTATGAGGTTTTGAAATATAATATTGATATGTGATAATGATGGATCCAACAAAATCTGTCAATTGTTCAATTCTGGGGAAATTGTTGATATAAATTTATGACATTAATTTTACATGATCAAATTGGGTGAAAGGTTTCAGGGGGAAATTCCCATTGGGCAAGTGGTATATATTCCTTATTAAAATGACCATCATCCCCTGCTGCACAATAGCAGCAAATTAGCCCAAACTAAAATCACTCAACCCAATTTGCTTATGAATGGCAGAGACGAGGGCTTACCTTGGACACCCTGCTGGCCACCTCTCTACCGACCGAGAGGCCCTGGACGAAAGTGCGTGCCACGATGAAAGCCCTGGTAACCTGAGCCTTGAGCTTCTTGGGTACGTCTCCAAAGGGCTTGAGCTGGTCCGTGTACTTACTGATGCACTCCAAATAGTCCTCAGTGATGACGTACTGGGAGTTGAGCAGTGTGAACATGCGCTCCAGCAGCCGCGACCAGAAGTCGTTGAGCATCTCCTCCAGGTTGACGTTGCCTCCCGTGTAGTAGCGTTTCAGCTCGGCAAACAGGTTCTGGAACACCTCCGAGTTCTGCATGTACGGCTTTCCGTAGGTCCGCACGAACATCTCGTTCAAAGACTTCTCCGTGTTCTCCAACAACTCCAGGAAGAACTCTGGGTCAAGAGGAATAGGAGACAATTAAAATATTGTTCATTATAGCCTATGTAGGCCTACATCTGTCTTCAAATACGAGCACTCTGATGCTGTTAAGATGGGCATGCAATTATAATGAGATGCCTATTAACTTGAGTTAACATTTGTATTCTTTAAAATGTAAAGACACTGTACATCAGTTTGTCTTTCATAGATGAAACCTTCCATGAGGTTTTTACATTACACTGTTGCTAAAATTAAACGGAGAACAGACAGACGTTTTCAGGTTAACACTGAGTGTTTATTCACACCAATACTACCCATCTTCATATTCTCCTCTAGACTTCAGAAGTGTTAATGATAATTAATCCTATACTGCCAGTCACTCTCTATAGGCTGGCCCTATTCAAGCATACTTGGACTTGCTACTGTACATACTGCTTCAGCAATAAGAATCTGTATTGCTCACGTTGATTTGTAGAAATGCAGTGGAGTTGGCAGTGTGACTTTGCAGTAGAGGTTTGTATATTCATACATTCAATACAGCCATTGATATGTGATAAATGAAAAGATTGTTGCATGCAAATCGCTATAGTTACTTGTAACTATTTCTAAAGTGGTGAAAAGACACAATGTATTTTCCCAGATAGCTTGGTTTTGGGAATGAATAGCATTTGCTGTGGATATCAAGAATATCAGAACAACTGAAATACCAGAACAACCAGAATACCTGAACAACTAGAATATTCAAAACAACCAGAATACCAGAACAACCCGAACAACTAGAATACCAGAACAACCAGAATAACTAAAATACCAGAACAAGTATAATACCCAAACAACCTGAATACCAGAACAACTAGAATACCAGAACAACCAGAATACCAGAACAACCAGAATACCTGAACAACTAGAATACCAGAACAACCAGAATACCAGAACAACCAGAATACCTGAACAACCAGAATAACAGAACGACTAGAATACCTGAACAACTAGAATACCAGAACAACCAGAATACTTGAACAACTAGAATATTCAGAACATCCAGAATAACAGAACAACCAGAAAAACTAGAATACCAGAACAACTAGAATACCAGAACAACCCAAATACCAGAACAACCAGAATACCTGAGCAACCAGAATACCAGAACAACCAGAATATCAGAACAACCAGAATACCAGAACCTGAACAACTAGAATACCAGAACAACTAGAATACCAGAACAACCCGAATACCTGAACAACTAGAATACCAGAACAACTAGAATACCTGTACAACTAGAATACCAGAACAACCAGAAGTACTAGAATGCCAGAACAACCTGAATACCAGAACAACCAGAACAACTAGAATACCAGAACAACCAGAACAACTAGAATACCAGAGAAACCCGAATAACAGAACAACTAGAATACTCAGAACAACCAGAATACCAGAACAACCCGAACAACTAGAATACCAGAACAACTAGAATACCAGAACAACCTGAATAGCAGAACAACTAGAATACCAGAACAACCAGAATACCTGATCAACTAGAATACCAGAACAACCAGAACAACTAGAATACCAGAACAACTAGAATGCCAGAACTACCAGAACAACCAGAACACCAGAACAACCAGAATACCAGAACAACCAGAATACCAGAACAACCAGAATGCCTGAACAACACAACAACTAGAATACCAGAATAACCAGAACAACTAGAATACCAGAACAACCAGAATAACTAGAATACCAGAACCAGAACAACCAGAACAACTAGAATATTCAGAAAAAACAGAATACCAGAACAACTAGAATACCAGAACAACCTGAATACCAGAACAACTAGAATACCAGAACAACCAGAATACCTGAACAACTAGAATACCAGAACAACCAAAACAACTAGAATGCCAGAACAACCTAGAATGCAAGAACAACTAGAATACCAGAACAACCAGAACAACTAGAATACCTGAACAACTAGAATACCAGAACAACCAGAACAACTAGAACAACTAGAATGCCAGAACAACTAGAATACCAGAACAACTAGTATACCAGAACCACTAGAATGCCAGAACAACTAGAAAAACATAACAACCAGAACAACTAGAATGCCAGAACAACTAGAATGCCAGAACAACCAGAATGCCAGAACAACTAGAATGCAAGAACAACCAGAATGCAAGAACAACCAGAATGCCAGAACAACTAGAATGCCAGAACAACCAGAATGCCAGAACAACTAGAATGCCAGAACAACTTTGTGAAAAATTAAGAAAGTCATAAGGACCGTGTTTGTGGTGAAGGTAGAAACCAATAAGGACTGTGTTTGTGGTGAAGGTAGAAACCCAAGAGGACTGTGTTTGTGGTGAAGGTAGAAACCAATAAGGACTGTGTTTGTGGTGAAGGTAGAAACCCAAGAGGACTGTGTTTGTGGTGAAGGTAGAAACCAATAAAAACTGTGTTTGTGGTGAAGGTAGAAACCAATAAGAACTGTGTTTGTGGTGAAAGTAGAAACCAATAAGAACTGTGTTAGTGGTGAAGGTAGAAACCAATAAGAACTGTGTTTGTGGTGAAGGTAGAAACCAATAAGAACTGTGTTTGTGGTGAAGGTAGAAACCAATAAGAACTGTGTTTGTGGTGAAGGTAGAAACCAATAAGAACTGTGTTTGTGGTGAAGGTAGAAACCAATAAGAACTGTGTTTGTGGTGAAGGTAGAAACCAATAAGAACTGTGTTTGTGGTGAAGGTAGAAACCAATAAGGCCTGTTATTGCAGTGAAGGTGAATCGTTATATGTGTTTAAATGACACCTGCCATGCTCCAAAAACTGTCCAACGCACGTTAATGGGAATGACCACGCACGTTAATGGGAATGACAACGCACGTTAATGGGAATGACAACGCACGTTAATGGGAATGACAACGCACGTTAATGGGAATGACAACGCACGTTAATGGGAATGACAACGCACGTTAATGGGAATGACAACGCACGTTAATGGGAATGACAACGCACGTTAATGGGAATGACAACGCACGTTAATGGGAATGACAGCGCACGTTAATGGGAATGACAGCGCATGTTAATGGGAATGACAACGCACGTTAATGGGAATGACAACGCACGTTAATGGGAATGACAGCGCACGTTAATGGGAATGACAGAGCACGTTAATGGGAATGACAACGCATGGAGCACATATTACATATTACAACAACAAAAAATTCAAGTGACGCTATAAAGAACAGAGGGAATGCTTGACCCACTCACTTATTATTCACTTCCTACTCACAGCTTATTGTTTACCGAATGGCCTCTATGGGTGGTCAGTAACAGGAATGAGGTGATTAGGTCTTCCCACCATCTGCTATGGATGATGATAGCCTTGCCTCTCAAGGAACCAGATTCAATTTGAATAGAGCTCATGCCACTCTCTCCAAATTAGGAGACAGGGTGCAACAGTTTAAGACTAATCATAGCAGACATGTCCATTACAGGCAAAATATCAAGATTTTCTTATCTTCTTAAATATAACAGTGTATGATATAGGAAGTTAAACCCTGGGCAGTCTTTGGTGCAGTTCATGCTGGGTCACATGCTGTTCAGCCAGGAGCCCAGAGATGCTCTCCTCTCACTTATCAGGCCAGAATCAAAAGGGCCTTGTTCAAACTGTAATGGCTCTAAGTGTTCATTAGCGCTCTGCAAAGCTAGTGAAATTAAATTACATTAGGAGCAACACATTAGCGAGACTCTAAACACCAGAGAGAAAAGTTCTATGGGAAATCTGATCTGAAATCCTGTAATGCTGAATCGTATCTGTTTCAGTATCTCTTGCTGGAGGATGTGCTTGTCTCTTCATTCAATGCATCTGCATTTAAGAGATGCTCAAGTTGTCTTGTGTTGCTCTCTATTTCTGTCTTCTGTCATTAATGACCCAACCTGAAGATATCTAGCTCCTGCAACTCCATGTGCACCCTTCATCCAACTACATGTACTATGTTCTTGGTGCATCAAATCGACACCATTGCTCTTTCATTACTATCAATTCAATTCACGGGGCTGTCTCACACCTGCCCGTCTGTAACTGAAGACATCCTTGATTATTTACACCCTTGTCTCTTAAAATAGATTGCTTCAGATTTACCAGCAGTTTGTTGCTACTCAACATGGCTCAGTATTTAACACATCTAAAGCCCGCTGAGAGGAAAGAGATGAGCGGTACTAAATCAAATCAAAGTTTATTGGTTGCGTACACAGATTTGCAGATGTTAATAGCAGGTGCAGCGAAATGCTTGTAAAAAAAATAACAAAAAAAAAAATGGAATACTAAAATACTAACGAGGCATACAGCTGTTATCTTGGTCCAAAAGTGTATTAAGGGCTTTCGTTATACTAATAGTAATGCAGTATGCTGAAAGAGTGTGGTGGTTGACTGCTTTACACTTCTCTGAGGCATGACAGATTGAAATGTCAGAAAAGATGGGTGTTTGTACTATGGAGTGTTATTGGCATGTCTGAATTCACGTTTTCACTTTAAAACAAATCCTTTGTTATTTCTGTTTTTTTACCAGTTCTTTAACGTTACTGCTGTTAGACTTCAGTGACATGTTTGTGTCCCATGGGACGTAATTACATCAAATTATCTTCCCAGACCTTTACCTTTTACCAGTGTGACGTGTTCACAAGAAATAATCATGAGAAAGAATGGCATCATTTAATTGAGTATATTTACTTGTTTATCACTTCCTGAAATAAGTAGCACTTCGTTAGAACTTCCAAACAACTTCCTGAAATAAGTGCCACTTCCTTAGTACTTCCAAACAACTTCCTGAAATAAGTGCCACTTCCTTAGAACTTCCAAACAACTTTCTGAAAGTAAAGTTTTGTCTTCAGTGAATTATTTAAGTAAAAAGATTTGTGTTTTAAACTACTTGTCTTGTGCTTATTAGAATTGGCTTCATTAATACAACATCAGAGTCCATGGCACCCAGTGACATCCTTTCTGATTAACGACAGCTTTGAAAGTGAATTGAGGATAAGAATTATCAGTGCAGTCAATTCTTCTCCCTTCCAGATCAGCTCGGCTATTAATCAAATATAAATCAACATAATTGAGGTGGGATTCATTTTAAATATAGTCTGAATATTTGATACAATGCCACGCTCTATTTCAGTACAATTAGGAGGAATAATGAGCACAGACATTATGGGGTGACCACAACACAGTTTACATTTAGTGAAAAATACAATTTATTTAAGTATAATTACAGCAAATACATGAATAGGATCATATTTTTCAAAATCTGGTATTAAGGGGTATGGCAGAAACTGCAAATTCAGAGTATATCTCACGTAAGGCCTCAATTACATAGCAGTAATTAATAGATCTACCCAAAATGAAAGGCTGTGACCCCGAGAGAACAATGAGGCAGAAATGTTCAGACTTATAACTGGCACAGAGTTCATTACTTTCAGCAGATTAAGCTCAATATGGCCACCTACTCCTCACACAGAGCACAGTGCTGGGAGAGGACAGGCTAAACAGAGCCATTCTCTCTTTGACAAGTGTAGCTTCACCTCTGCTTCACTCGGAGTCACTATGAGGTCAGCCAGTCTCTCGCCAAAGCATTCTGAAGAACGTGAAAATCCGTTCTAACAGAATCTAAATATTTGTATAAGAGAATATACACAGAGAGAACAGGCAAAAACATGCTTTTCACAACTCTTTGGAAACTAAGATTTATTTTAGAGACGCTCAAGTGTCTCGATCTTTATTTTGAAGAAAATTGGTTCCACCATCTACCCTTCAGCAGCAGATGTGCATAGCGATGACAGTGAGCTGCTTTGGGACATTGTTCAGGGCCACAGTGTAGAGCTAGGCCCTGCGGGGCTATAGTTCATTACAGCCACTTCCCCCGAGACATGACCAGCAGTAACTCTCACTACAGGGCTTTGTAAAACAACACAGCAGCCGTGTAATTGTGATTCATGAAAGCTACGGGACAAATCAAAATCACAGAGATTCCCAGTGATCTTAAGCCTTCTGCACAAAAAGAAACAATAAATAAAAAATATCCCCACTCTTCGAAACTACACTTGAGTTGCAGCATTCACCGAGGGACATTGTTGATCCTAAATGCAACCCAGAATGTTCTGATGTTTCTGCCGTGAGAGATGATTTACCTTCAAGCAAATACGCAGAGTCACAAGCGTTTAAACTGACAGTCAAAATGTGGACGTTACATAATTCAGGCAACATACCTTGATAACAGGAGACTATTTCAACCCTGTCATTAATCACCATACGGAAGGTCATTTATAACAGCCTCGACGTTAAAGTTATACAGCCCCTCAACATTGATCTTACATGACCATCAGTTGGCAGCATGGAGCATCAGAGTTTGAGCATGCAGAATTCACAAAGCGGATCTCTTTGAGTGAACCTCATGACGTCCACTCACAGCAGGATGGAACAATAGATCACACCACAAAAATGATCAAAGGATCATGCTTTTCAAATAATGTTTGAATTGAATAGATCCATAAATTATCGTCAGAGTTAGCTAACAGCTGGGTATATAATAAAGTTTTGAGCAGGTTTCTATCATGTGATAAAACCCCTAAATCCACACCTCATCCATAGATAGATTTCTCGTTCATACAAGAAAGTCATTCAAGAGTACTGTTTCCACAAAGTTCCCCATTGAGTTTTATCACTTAATAAAAATAACATTGCCAGTTATTTCTGAGCACACCATCTTATCTCCTCCACCTATTCTACCCTGGGGGCTATCCTGCAGGAACAAAGCCAGTCAACAGAAGAGCTCGCTCTCTCTATCAGTCTCTATCATTCTCTCTCTCTATCAGTCTTTCCTTCAGTCTCTCTATCAGTCTCTCTCTCTCTATTAGTCTCTCTTTCGCTCTCTCTATCAGTCTCTCTTTCAGTCTCTCTCTCTCTCTCTATAAATCAGTCTCTCTCTCTCTCTCTCTCTCTCTATAAATCAGTCTCTCTCTCTCTCTCTCTCTCTCTCTCTCTCTCTCTCTCTCTCTCTCTCTCTCTCTCTCTCTCTCTCTCTCTCTCTCTCTCTCTCTCTCTCTCTCTCTCTCTCTCTCTCTCTCTCTCTCTCTCTCTCTCTCTCTCTCTCTCTCAGTCTCTCTCTCTATCAGTCTCTCTCTCTATCAATCTCTATCAGTCCCCCTCTCTCTATCAGTCTCTCTCTCTCGATCAGTCTCTCTCTCTCTCTCTCTCTCTCTCTATCAATCTCTATCAGTCTCTCTCTCTCTATCAGTCTCTATCAGTCTCTCTCTCTCTATCAGTCTCTCTATCCATCGCTCTCCCTCCACGTCGCACTCCCTCCACGTCGCTCTCCCTCCGCGTCGCTCTCCCTCCGCGTCGCACTCTCTCCGCGTCGCTCTCCCTCCACGCCGCACTCTCTCCACGTCGCTCTCCCTCCACGTCGCTCTCCCTCCACGTCGCTCTCCCTCCGCGACAAATTGAATTCAATTTCATTTTCGGTTTAAGGGGCTTTAAAGTCTCAATTTGGTGTTTGTCCCATTTTGTGAAGTCTTGGTTGGTGAGCGGACCCCAGACCTGACAACCATAAAGGGCAATGGGTTCTATAACCGATTCAAGTATTTTTAGCCAGATCCTAATTGGTATGTCGAATTCTATGTTCCTATTGACAGCATAGAAGGCCCTTCTTGCCTTGTCTCTCAGATTGTTCACAGCCTTGTGGAAGTTACACATGGCGCTGATGTTTAGGCCGAGGTATGTATAGTTTTTTGTGTGCTCTAGGGCAACGGTGTCTAGGTGGAATTTGGATTTGTGGTCCTGGCAACTGGACCTTTTATGGAACACCATTATTTTTGTCTTACTGAGATTTACTGTCAGGGCCCAGGTCTGGTAGAATCTGTGCAGAAGATTTAGGTGCTGCTGTAGGCCCTCCTTGGTTGGAGACAGAAACACCAGATCATCAGTAAACAGTAGACATTTGCCGGTGAGGCCGGTTGCTGCAGACTGTTCTAGTGCCCTCGCCAATTCGTTGATATATAAATTGAAGAGGGTGAGGCATACCTGCCTCACCCCACGGCCCTGTTTTTTGCCAATATTAACCGCACAGTTGTTGTTTGTGTACATGGATTTTATAATGTTGTATGTTTTTCCCACAACACCACTTTCCATCAATTTGTATAGCAGACCCTCGTGCCAAATTGAGTCTAAAGCTTTTTTAAATCAACAAAGCATGAGAAGACTTTGCCTTTGTTTTGGTTTGTTTGTTTGTCAATTAGGGTGTGCAGGGTGAATACAGTACGTGGTCTGCTGTACGGTCAAAGCCAATTTGACATTTGCTCAGTATATTGTTTTCGCAGAGGAAATGTATGAGTCTGCTGCTAATGATAATGCAGAGGGTTTTACCAAGGTTGCTGTTGATGCATCTCTCTCTCCATCCCAGTCTCTTGCTTTCAAACCCATTTTCTCTCTCTCTCCATCCCAGTCTCTCTCTCCATCCCAGTCTCTCCCTCTCTCCATCCCAGCATCTTGCTTTCAAACCCATTTTCTCTCTCTCCATCCCAGTCTCTCTCTCTCTCTCTCTTCATCCCAGTCTCTCGCTCTCTCCATCCCAGTCTCTCTCTCTCATCCCAGTCTCTCTCTCTCATCCCAGTCTCTCTCTCTCTCTTCATCCCAGTCTCTCTCTCCATCCCAGTCTCTCTCTCTCTCTCCATCCCAGTCTCTCTCTCTCTCATCCCAGTCTCTCTCTCTCTCCATCCCAGTCTCTCTCTCTCTCCATCCCAGTCTCTCTCTCTCTCCATCCCAGTCTCTCTCTCTCTCCATCCCAGTCTCTCTCTCTCTCTCCATATCCCAGTCTCTCTGTCTCTCCATATCCCAGTCTCTCTGTCTCTCCATATCCCAGTCTCTCTCTCTCTCTCTCCATATCCCAGTCTCTTTCTGTCTCTACATATCCCAGTCTCTCTCTCTCCATCCCAGTCTCTCTCTCTCTCCATCCCAGTCTCTCTCTCTCTCCAACCCAGTCTCTCTCTCTATCACAGTATCTCTCTCAATTTCAATTCAATTGAATTCAAAGGGCTTTATTGAATTGGGAAACATTTACATTGCCAAAGCAATTGGAATAAACAATAAACAAAAGTGAAATAAACAAGGGGAAATATATCAGTAAACATGACACAATGTTATATGATTGGCTACCGTGTTGTAACAATGTTATATGATTGGCTACCGTCTTGTAACAATGTTATATGATTGGCTACCATGTATTAACAATGTTATATTATTGGATACCGTGTTGTAACAATGTTATATGATTGGCTACCGTGTTGTATCAAGGTTGTATTATTGGATACTGTGTTGTAACAATGTGAAAATAGGTGAAGTATGAAAGGTAAAATAAATAACAATATAAATATAGGTTGTATTTACAGTGGTGTTTGTGCTCCACTGGTTGCCCTTTTCTCATGGTAACGGGACACACATCTTGCTGCTGTGATGCACACTGCTGTATTTCTCTCTCTCTCTCTCTGTCTCTATCTATCACAGTCTCTCTCTATATCATTCAGTCTCTATCTATCACAGTCTCTCTCTGTCTCTATCTATCACAGTCTCTATCTATCACAGTCTCTATCTGTCTCTATCTATCACAGTCTCTATCTATCACAGTCTCTATCTATCACAGTCTCTCTCTGTCTCTATCTATCACAGTCTCTATCTATCAGTCTCTCTCTATATCATTCAGTCTCCATCCATCACAGTCTCTCTCTCTCTCTATCACAGTCTCTCTCTATATCATTCAGTCTCTATCTATCACAGTCTCTCTCTCTCTCTATCTATCACAGTCTCTCTCTATATCATTCAGTCTCTATCTATCACAGTCTCTCTCTCTCTCTATCTATCACAGTCTCTCTCTGTCTCTATCTATCAGTCTCTCTCTATATCATTCAGTCTCTATCTATCACAGTCTCTCTCTGTCTCTATCTATCACAGTCTCTATCTATCACAGACTGTGATAGATAGACAGAGAGAGACTGTGATAGATAGAGACTGTGATAGATAGAGACAGAGAGAGACTGTGATAGATAGACAGAGAGAGACTATCTATCACAGTCTCTACCTATCAGTCTCTCTCTATATCATTCAGTCTCTATCTATCACAGTCTCTCTCTATATCATTCAGTCTATCTATCACAGTCTCTCTCTCTCTATCTATCACAGTCTCTATCTGTCTCTATCTATCACAGTCTCTATCTCTATCTATCACAGTCTCTATCTCTATCTATCACAGTCTCTCTCTATATCATTCAGTCTATCTATCACAGTATCTCTCTCTCACAGTCTATATCACTGTCTCTCTCTAGATCATTCAGTCTCTATCTATCACAGTCTCTCTCTCTCTCTCTCTCTGTCTCTATCTATCACAGTCTCTATCTCTCTCTGTCTCCATCTATCACAGTCTCTCTCTCTCTATCATTTAGTCACTATCTATCACAGTCTCTCTCTCTCTCTCTCTCTATATATCACAGACTCTCTCTATCTATCACAGTCTCTATCTCTCTCTGTCTCTATCTATCACAGTCTCTCTCTCTACCATTCAGTCTCTATCTATCACAGTCTCTCTCTCTATCTATCACAGTCTCTCTCTCTCTCGGTTTCTATCTATCACAGTCTCTCTCTCTATCTATAACAGTCTCTCTCTCTATCTATCTATAACAGTCTCTCTCTCTCGGTTTCTATCTATCACAGTCTCTCTCTGTCTCTATCTATCACAGTCTCTCTCTCTATCATTCAGTCTCTATATATCACAGTCTCTCTATCTCTCTCTCTCTCTCTCTATCACAGTCTCTCTCTCTCTCTCTATCATTCAGTCTATCTATCACAGTCTCTCTCTCTCTCTCGGTTTCTATCTATCACAGTCTCTCTCTATAACAGTCTCTCTCTCTCTCTGTTTCTATCTATCACAGTCTCTCTCTGTCTCTATCTATCACAGTCTCTCTCTCTATCATTCAGTCTCTATCTATCACAGTCTCTCTCTCTATCATTCAGTCTATCTATTAAAGTCTCTCTCTCTCTCTATCTTCCACAGTCTCTATCTGTCTCGATCTATCACAGTCTCTCTCTCTATCAGTCTCTCTCTCTATCATTCAGTCTCTATCTATCAGTCTCTCTCTCTCTCTCTCTATCTATCACAGTCTCTCTCTATATCATTCAATCTCTATCTATCACAGTCTCTCTCTCTCTATCTATCACAGTCTCTCTCTCTATCATTCAGTCTCTATCTATCACAGTCTCTCTCTCTCTATCTATCACAGTCTCTCTCTGTATCTCTCTATCACAGTCTCTCTCTATCATTCAGTCTATCATTCAGTCTCTCTATCATTCTGTCTCTCTCTCTATCATTCAGTCTCTCTCTCTATCATTCAGTCTCTCTCTCTATCATTCAGTCTCTCTCTATAATTCAGTCTCTCTCTATCATTCAGTCTCTCTCTATCATTCAGTCTCTATCATTCAGTCTCTCTCTATCATTCAGTGTCTATCATTCAGTATCTCTATCATTCAGTCTCTCTATCATTCAGTCTCTCTCTATCATTCAGTCTCTCTCTCAATCATTCAGTCTCTATCATTCAGTCTCTATCATTCAGTCTCTATCATTCAGTCTCTATCATTCAGTCTCTATCATTCAGGCTCTATCATTCAGTCTCTCTCTATCATGCAGTCTCTCTCTATCATTCAGTCTCTCTCTATCATTCAGTCTCTCTCTATCATTCAGTCTCTATCATTCAGTCTCTCTCTATCATTCAGTCTCTCTCTATCATTCAGTCTCTCTCTATCATTCAGTCTCTCTCTATCATTCAGTCTCATTCAGTCTCTCTCTATCACTGGGGCGGCAGGGTAGCCTAGTGGTTAAAGCGTTGGACTAGTAACCGGAAGGTTGCAAGTTCAAATCCCCGAGCTGACAAGGTACAAATCTGTTGTTCTGCCCCTGAACAGTTAAAAAAAGTTAAATAAATTCAGTCTCTTTCTGCCTCTCTCTTTTGATCAGTCTCTCCATCCCAATCTCTCTCTCTCCATCCCAGTCTCTCTCTCCCCCTCCATCCCAGTCTCTATCTCTCTCTCTCTCTCTCTCTCGATGTCTCTCTCTCTCCATCCCAGTCTCTCTCTCTCTCTCCCAGTCTCTCTCTCTCTCTGTCTCTCTATCAGTCTCTCTCTATCTCTATCAGTCTCCCTTTCGCTCTCTCTATCAGTCTCTCTCTCTCTATCAGTCTCTCTCTCTCTCTATCAGTCTCTCTCTCTCTATCAGTCTCTCTTTCGCTCTCTCTATCAGTCTCTCTCTCTCTCTCTATCAGTCTCTCTCTCTCTCTATCAGTCTCTCTCTCTCTCTATCAGTCTCTCTCTCTCTCTCTCTCTCTCTCTCTCTCTCTCTCTCTATCAGTCTCTCTCTCTCTCTATCAGTCTCTCTCTCTCTATCAGTCTCTCGCTCTCTCTATCAGTCTCTCTCTCTCCCTCTCTCAATTCAATTTGCTTTATTGGCATGACATAACAATGTACATATTGCCAAAGCTTACTTTGGATATTTACAATAAACAGATAATAAGAATCAAAATTGTAAATGGGACAATAGTAATAACAATAGTAATAACACTAGTAATAACACTAGTAATAACAATAGTAATAACAATAGCCAAAAATAACCATACATTCAACAATAACAATAAGTATACAGTAGATGACATGTGCAGGTTGATTGGTCTGTTAGACACTGTCCCTAACATCTTATGGCAGGCAGCAATGTAGTTCGCTGCCAACCCACAGCTCTCTGCATCCTCCCCCAAAAGGAAGAGTAGCCTACTCTCATCAGAGAGGTCTTTGAATGAGGGTTTCAAATTTGGGGAAATGACACTCTCTAATTGTTTTATATTTTTGACATTTTGTCAGGAAATGCAGCTCTTTCTCAGGTTCAGCGATTTAGGCCCAGCTAGTACTGTATTTTGCTTTGTGCTTCCCAATAAGCAATGTAGTTTTGTTTTGACTGTGTTGTAATTTGTTTTATTCTGATTGATTAGATGTTCTGGTCCTGAGGCTTCACTGTGTTTGTAGAACAGGTTTGTGAACTCAGCCCCAGGACCAGCTGGATGAGGGGACTTTTCTTGGCTCAGCTCTTGGCATTGCAGGACTTGGTGATGATATGAGAGGGGGTCACTGTATTTTAGATGTTTCCTAAATGTAATTGCTTTTTTGAGTGCTTATTAGTGGATATTGGCCTAATTCTGCCCTGCATGCATTGTTTGTAGTTTTCCTCTGGACATATAAGGGAATCTTACAGAACTCTGCATGCAAGGTGTCAACGGGGTGTTTGTCCCATTGGGTGAAATCTTGTTTTGCAAGTGGAGTCCCACACCTCGCTGCCATAAAGTGCAATTGGTTCAATGACATATTCAATTAGTTTTAGCCAAATGTCATTCACTGCATCATTAAGGTGTCCAGTTGAGCTTATTTTTAAACCTAAATAATTGCAGTGTGTGCAGTACTTCATATATTTTGTACAGAGAGAGAGACAGAGGGAGACAGAGAGATAGAGACAGAGACAGAGAAAAAGACAGAGAGAGAGAGGGAGAGGGAGAGAGAGAGAGAGAGAGAGAGAGTTCTCTGGAGAAAAGCATCCTAATTCCACCTGTCAATCAGAGGCTGGCATTACCGAGAGGAAAGGATCCTGCCATCAGTCTAATAGGGAGGGTGCTGTCTGAGGGACAGGAATGAGTCTGAGAGGAGGACCTCTGTTACTGTGGAGAACATGACAGCCTGACCTTTTACACCAGGCACGCCTGGGGTTTATTCCTCTGCGGTTGCTGTTGTGTCGCTGCTGGGTGAGAGGGCTGTGGGAGTGGGCCCTGTCAAATCAACTGGTTCAACAAAAAAAATTGAAGAAAAATTTAACAGTTTCATATTTCCCCTCTTCTCCTTGAGTGGGTATAATTGCTGTGGCATAGTGTTCACCCGCATGAGGGGCAATGGTAAGCAATATGATCTCAGGCCGGTAATATGATAGACAAACGCCTCTTAGTCTTTAAGAAGCCCAATTCAAATCACATTGACCTATTAGTGTGGAAGAGAAACACAACTGGAATAAACACTAACTCTTGACGCCATGATCACATGATGACAGACCTTTGTCAGAGCAAAGATGGTTACCACAGAGCAGACAGACCTTTGTCAGAGCAAAGATAATTACCATAGAGCAGACAAACCTTTGTCAGAGCAAAGCTGGTTACCACAGAGCAGACAAACCTTTGTCAGAGCAAAGATGGTTACCACAGAGCAGACAGACCTTTGTCAGAGCAAAGATTGTTACCACAGAGCAGACATACCTTTGTCAGAGCAAAGATAATTACCACAGAGCAGACAGACCTGTCAGAGCAAAGATAATTACCACAGAGCAGACAGACCTGTCAGAGGAAAAGGCGGTGAGGATGGACGCTATTCATCTCTATGTGTGAAAAACGAAAATATCCAAATGTTCAGCTAAAAGCACTGCACCACAGGCATAGGGCTGTTTAAGAGTCCGCAGCTCTAGATGGAATCGATCGTACCGGTCTCACTACATTAATATTCTGTGTAGATCGGCAGCACCATGGTGTTAGTGGTCAGCGGAGAGCTAGGACATTGATTAGTAATTAAGACCCCCACCTTAGCATTTAATGAGCTTAACGGGAGAGAAATCTGCAGGCCTGTTCTTTCTCTAATTTCTCCGAGCACAACAGTACTGTTTCCCAGGGTCCTGGGATATGGATTGGAGCCAAGTCACTGAAAATTATGCTACGTGGAACGCATGCATAAATGATCCACCAGAACCGAGGCAAATCCTAATAAATCCCACTAATAGGAGCCATGTTGGTGACATGGATAGTTGAGATGATGGCCTCTATTCTCTCTTGTAGGTCTTGTGTTACAGCTGGCTCACTGACAGAGTAGTCTAGATCTTTTGGGGGTGATGCGGGATACCTCTGCCTGGAACAGCTTGGCAGAGGATAGCGACAGTGTCCTCTCACTGTTGTGGAAGTGACACGTAGGCAATGTTGTCAAGATATGCGTAGGCTGCTTTGTCAGCTACAGTAAAGATCATGGGCCCCACTCCACACAGACTGTAAGAAATACATGAACACTTACTCTATGTGGGTGGGACTCCACAAACAGGTGTTAAATACATGGTAAATATCATTTAAATGAGACAGCGAGCGCTGCACAGTGGTGAGGCTTACTTGTTCAGTGTCCTCCGACTCAATGAGTACGTTCACATGCACACTAATAATTTGATATTACACTGACAGTGGGCAGATTATCCAATAGTAATGTAAACACCTTACTCTGCTTCACTTAAATTGGAGTAAGGTCAAAATGGAAGTAAGTGCACACCAGGGGTGAAAGTAATCCGGTCCGGAAGCAAAATAAACAGTGGTGGTGGTACGCCGTACTGGTAAAACATGAGCCTATTACAAAATGTTTTTATCATCAAGAAAACTGTAGGCTATTACGCCACTATTTATCATTACATCATGTCAGAGACATGATACATTTGCGAATGGACTTGAAAACAGGTGGTATATTCTACGCTCCAAAATGCAATGTGGTTCCGCGAAAACACACACATTTTCTGGCCAAAAGGCAGAAGTGATTTGAAGTGATTATTTGACAAATCAGATGCAAACATCATCATGGCTGGTTGTTTTTATTCCACAATAAAAAGGACATACATTTAAAAAGTGAAATGACAAATCTTTAGGACGAGGCCCCAGAGATCCTATTAAATTAATAGGGATTCTACACTGAGTATATCAGAAATGAGTAACTTTCTAATATTGAGTTTCATCCCCCCCCCCCCCCCCCTTTTGCCCTCAGAATGGCCTCAATTCGTCGGGGCATGAACTATAAGGTGATGAAAACATTCCACAGGGATGCTAACCCATGTTGACTCCACTGCTTCCCACAGTGGTGTCAAGTTGGCTGGATGTCCTTTGGGTGGTGGACCATTCTTGTTACACACGGGTAACTGTTGTGTGTGAAAAACCTAGCAGTGTTGTAGTTCTTGACACAAACTGGTGCGCCTGGCATACCCCGTTCAAAGGCACTTAAATCTTTTGTATTGCGCATTCACACTCTGAATGGCACACGTACACAATCCATATCTCAAGAGCTTGGATTTAACAAGAGACATCAATAAGGGATCATAGCTTTCACCTGGATTCACTTGGTCAGTCTATGTCATGAAAAGAGAAGGTGTCCTTAATGTTTTGTATACTCAGTGTGTATGTAATTCTACGATTAAGCCCATAAAAATATAGGAGGTCCTGTACCGGGAAGAAATTCATTCTACTTTCACCCGTCATACGCCGAGCTAGCGCCAGCCGAGAGCCTCCCTCTTTAGAGCTAGCACCAGCTGAGAGCCTCCCTCTTTAGAGCTATCGCCAGCCGAGAGCCTCCCTCTTTAGAGCTAACGCCAGCCGAGAGCCTCCCTCTTTAGAGCTAACGCCAGCCGAGAGCCTCCCTCTTTAGAGCTAGCACCAGCCGAGAGCCTCCCTCTTTATAGCTAGCATCAGCCAAGAGACTCCCTCTTTAGAGCTACCACCAGCCAAGAGCCTCCCTCTTTAGAGCTAGCACCAGCCGAGAGCCTCCCTCTTTAGAGCTAGCACCAGCCGAGAGCCTCCCTCTTTAGAGCTAGCACCAGCCGAGAGCCTGCCTCTTTAGAGCTAGCACCAGCCGAGAGCCTCCCTCTTTAGCGCTAGCGCCAGCTGAGAACCTCCCTCTTTAGAGCTACCACCAGCCGAGAGCCTCCCTCTTTAGAGCTAGCGCCAGTCGAGAGCCTCCCTCTTTAGCGCGAGTGAAGTGAGTTCGGAACAACTGAACGTATGCGTCTTAGAAGTAGTTCACATATAAACTTATATGTCTGAAATCAGAATGAAATATGCTTCCCAAAAATAACATGATCGCTGTGGTAGAACCTTTATTTTCATTGGTGATTTTCAGCATTTATCAGAGCGCGATCAGGTTGCCTGATTTTAGATGTGTCCATGTTAACAGGATTTTTAGGGAAATTGTTCTTCTTCCGAAGCAATTAAACATTTAAATCAAACTATTATATTAATCTGACTATCCACAATAATTGTCTTATTTTGTGCATTTGACCATGTGGACACAATAATTGTAGCCTGGTTAAACTCTGTTCTCACCATTCAAATAAATCAAATCAGTTAAAGATACACTTCTTTTTTTAATAGAAATAGTGACAGTAAAAAAATAAAAATAAACATTGTTTCATTTCAAACAAATGGTGAGCCGTTTAACCAGACTCATTTCCCTGGTGTTGACTTTTTCATCACATACTGTACAATAGTTGGTCTCTGATTCCATCCTCCTAACACTAGCTGGTGAAACCCAGAGCTGTTCCTAATATACCTTGGTGTCCAGGGCGGTGACGGCTGACCTTGCCAAAACAACTCCAGAAATTCTCCAGGCTTGAACATTTCTCCAATGTGATTGAATGTATAGATAACCAACACATAAATTAAATCAGAGTCCAAACAGGAATGTCTCATGTTTCCTGTGTTGCCAGTCAGCAGAGACCCTCTCCAGACTCCGTGTCTCCTGTAAAGCTCGCAGCCAGCAGAAACCTGCACACAGCATCCATCCTGACACTGATTAAATTATGGAGAGTGGCAGGAGGCCCCTAGAGAAACGTGGGTGCCTGGAGTCATGGACGTAAGTGCTGCTGGACAAACCCCATTTACTTCCCCCATCTTCATCCTTGGAGCCCTCCTCTCTTCTCCCTGACAGAGGCCGATCAAAATATACACTTGTTTATTGATGCACGCTTGCTTCCAGGAACGGCACATGTGCTAAAGATTTTGTTTTCCTGGAAAAAAAGAACACACTGACGTTCTGACATTGAGTTTCTGTGCAACTATCCAATCATTTGAGAGTTATAGGCTGTAATTCAATAGCCCCAGATACGATGAGGAACAGTTTAAAAGGAGTGGGCATGGTGAATCATGACACTTGCTGCTGGGAATTGGGCTGAAATCCGAAAACACTCAAAGAGTCGTCTGAAGTTGCAATTATGTTTGGTTTATAAAATGTGTGAAAACTAAAAAAAGTGACAATTGTCTTCCATGAAGGTAAACTCTGGTCTTCTAAATAGAGGGCTATTGGGCTCAAAATACAGAGATTCATGCAGTTGTGTTTTCAAATCAAATCAAACTTTATGTGTCACATGCGCCGAATACAACAAGTGTAGACCTTACCGTGAAATTCTTACTTACAAACCCTTAACCAACAGCGCAGTTCAAGAAGAGTTAATCAAATATTTACCAAATAAACTAAATATAAAATAATAAAAGTAACACAATAAAATACCAATAATGAGTCTATATACAGGGGGTACCGATACCGAGTCAATGTGCGGGGATACAGGTTAGTCGAGGTAATTAGTACATGTAGGTAGGGGTAAAGTGGCTATGCATAGATAATAAACAGCGAGTAGGAGCAGTGTAAAAACAAATGGAGCGGGGCGGGGCGGTGCGGGGGGGGGGGGGGGGGGGGGTCAATGTAAATAGTCCGGTGGCCATTTGATTAATTGTTCAGCAGTCTTATAGCATGGGGGTAGAAGCTGTTTAGAATCCTCTTAGACCTAGACTTGGTGCTCCGGTACCGCTTGCCGTGCGGTAGCAGAGAGAATAGTCTATGACCGGGGTGACTGGAGTCTTCGTGAGATTTTCAAAGAACTTAGGTTGTAGTTAACTACGGTGAGAGCAGGTTTAATGAGGACATCTCACATGGAGAGGCATTGAACTAGGTGTATTATAATAAAGTATGAGATGACAGTGGAAGAACAATATCAACAGCATAAGCATTTTACAATAAACTTGGGAAAACAGAAGCAGAAGGAAATGCATAATTTGGACTAAATTATTCATAGCTAAATATATAGCCATAAATTTAAACATTTGCTTACTCTTAACTTTTTGGGTCACCTTGCCAAATAAAGGTCAGTTGACAACAGCAGCAACAGTAAACTTGTAATGAGTTGGAAATAAAACATATTCATCGTCTTTTGTGGAATCATTATAAATATTAGGCTATACTATTTTTCTAGTGTATTCCAACAATCAGTAGTGGCCCTAATGCTGTTACTAGAGATGTGTAGTAATACTCCTACTGCATCGTATTGCATTTTCAATCATATTGCATCGTATTTTCAATTTTCGCCTAAATTACATACCCAAATCTAACTGCCTGTAGCTCAGGCCCTGAAGCAAGGATATGCATATTCTTGGTACCATTTAAAAGGAAACACTTTGAAGTTTGTGGAAATGTGAATTGAATGTAGGAGAATATAACACAATAGATCTGGTAGAAGAAAATATAAAGAAAAAAAAACAGCCAGTCTTTTTCTACCACCATCTATGAAATGCAAGAGATAGTTATAGCCATCACTCTGGTTGTAATTCCAATAGTATCCACAAGATGGCAGCAGTGTATGTGCAAAGTTTCAGATGGATAACTTAAAAATGAGTGAACAACAAGACTTTTAGTGTGAAGTCCCCAGGTACATTTGGGCAAATTGTGAAGAAGACACTCGCATTCATATTCCCCTTTTCTGCAAAAATATCGCCAAATGTGTATACTTAAACTTTGATTTATCTTTCCAAGTGATTTGTAGCCATATTATAAGCTCAACATTTGCAAAACAACCAGTTTTCATAACTTCATAACTCTGAATATCCTCATAATTTTTGTCCAAACTGAAAAGGCATGCTGTCGTACAAGGTTAGAAGGTACATTTTATGACATATATATGGTTTACGGATACTCCCGTAAAGCACAGCTCATTGGCTATCTAGCTAGCTTTGTTTGACCCCGATTGGTGCTTATTTGACAAAGATACAGTTGTTCAAGTGATGGTCGCACACGTCATCGGCGTGCCATGAAGGCGTCGCTCTCTGACCAAATATGGTGTCCTATAGGATATACTACACCCCTAATGAAATAGTTAAGTCTTGTTAACTTCTAGGATCTCTGAGGAATAAATACGAATGTGATCTGACTCGTTCAAAACAACGTTTCACAGATTCCTTTCTTTGCAAATTGAACGAGTGGAAATACAAAATCAATCGTGCGTGGTATATGGACCTTTTTAAGATATGAAAAATGATTTTATCTAACAAAAAGATACTTCATGTTATCTCTGGGACCCTTTGGAGGATACATTCTGAAATCTTGCTCTGATTTAAGTACACATTTCACCTTCAGAGGTGAATTTATCAAACCTATCGCGTTGAAAAAAAGTGTTTTGTTGTTAGGAGCTCTCCTCAAACAACGGCATGGCATTTTTTTCGCAGTAATAGCTACTGTAAATTGGACAGTGCAGTTATATTAACAATAATTTAGGCTTTTAAGCTTAAGACACTTATATGTATCGACACTTGTTGTTACTCTAAAATCTGTGATCTTGATATAACGCGCTGCATGATTTTACAACTGTCCTATTGACGGAACGCAGATCCTTAAGAAACGGAATCTTTATACATATTAACCTGTACTATTTTGCTAATGTATTCCAACAATCAGTAGTGGCCCTAATGCTGTTACTAGAGATGAGTAGTGATACTCCTACTGCATCGTATTGCATGAAAAATGACTCTGCTTTAAACTCTCAGGTGCAGATGACTGCAGGATTTAACATGCACTGCTCTCCATTGAATAAATGCGGGGCCTGTATTCAATATATGCTTTTTCAGCACTGCTCTCAGATTTGAGGCACTTACTCAACAGCTTTAGCTCATTTTTCACATCCCACACAATAAACATCAAAGCAGTGTTTGCCCTAGACATTAGATGAATGTATTTTTTCTAACAAGTGTTAACAGTCAAAAGTGTAATACTATTTAATCATAAAGCGTTTGGCTTAGTTGTGCAGAAAGTGGGGAGATTGAAGTGGAGAGAGAGAGGGAGAGAGGGAGAGAGAGGGAGAGAGAGAGAGAGATCATTGTTATTGAGAGAGAGAGAGCTCATTGTTATTGAGAAGCATTGCACTGACACTGTGGACTAATCTGTGAAAGCCCTTAGCTCCTCACACTGGAGAGAGCACTGTTGAATCAAGGCCACTGCTTGGCTTAACGTTTACAAACTCCCTGAATTCCCTGTGTTAACAGTGAGCCAACTGAAACATATCCAACCCAAAACAGAAGCACAATATGGTTTTGGTTGAACCAAATAAGGTTAAAAGAAGCCCCATCTGGAGCAGGGAGAGCCAGCACAGACACTTTCTCCACAGAGTTTCTCTAACATAAATCACATAATAAAATTATATTTTATAAAAAGCCGCTGACTGAGATGTGACAGGAGGATGGATGGCTGTGGGATGACATCCCATAATTGACATGATTTACCCCCATCTCCTCTATCTCCATAGTCCTGATGAGCAGCTGCTGCCCATACTGCTGAGGGTGCCATTGGAGAGATTTGTGTTATTGCTCATTAAACCATAACAAGCAGGGACTCACTGGGAAGAGGACGATCAGCAGGAAGTGTGTGTGAAAGTCAAGGCCGAGGCGTAAAAACAAATATATCTCCGCAAAGAGAATCTCCGGTCTCTGAGCCGAGGGCGGTCAGTAGAGGTTGTCAGAAGAGTCGCTGTGGAAGTCAGGATCCTACATACTGCCGCAGCAGACCTGCTATAGGAGATGTATTAGAGGAGGAGGATGCTCTACGCTACTGGTTCCAGCTGTCAATATGTGGTGCAAGAGGCCATGCTTGTCTAACCCAAAGGAGGTACTCACAGTCTTCATGATGATTTATAATTCAAATGCCCTTCTGAGCAAGTCAACTAAATTGCAAACACAACAGTAAGCAAAACTGAAATAGAAGTCAACAGAACAAACTGTGTTCAGGGATCCTCAAGTAGCTGTGTATAGAGCACAGGAGGTTGGTGGCGCCTTCATTGGGGAGGACAGGCTCTTGTTAATGGCTGGAGGGGTATGAGTGGACTTGTATCAAATACAACAAACACATAGTTTCCATGGTTTCCATGGTTCCAGGTGTTTGATGCCATTCCATTCGCTCCGTTCCAGCCATTACTGTGAGCCGTTCTCCCCTCAGCCGCCTCCTATAGGTTGCTCAAAATGAAATAATATGTAGGTGAGCAACAGTTGAGAAGAGAGTATTGCAGATAAACAAAAGCAGAGTTTTTAGAAACAACACCAGAAACGTGTCTTACCGTCAAACTTTTTATGTCTGGAGACAAAGGTGCTTCGTAATTCATGACTAGTTTCATCGACCAGGTTCTCCAACTCCAGCTTGCTCCGTTGGCCAAACTTGTCCTCCATTTCAGAGGTGCAACAGGTGCTCCCTTGAGGACATACACGAAGATGGTCGCCTGGAAAAACACAGAGATGCTATTCAGTCACACAGATCTATCATGTTATAAAACAGCAGACCAAAACTACAAACACATTTATAAATGATATTCAACTAACACAAGGAGAGTTGATTAATAAACTACGGCTCTTCTCTGACAAATGGGATGCTGATTTTAATATTTTTTTGTAATAGAGTAATATCAGGGATTTCTCTATAGATTGATATCACTCTATGATTTCAGACTAAAAATAGAAATACGTTTTAAAAATCCTCATATTTAGACATTTGAAGTATTGTTGATGCTCTAACAATGCCGTGCACTTCTCGTTCATTGTCACTTTTCATTATTTCATTATAAAAGAAAGTCCTATTTGTCAAGCTGTGCTACTCAAAATATGACTTTATGTCTTTAACACAAATGAGAGAGAGCCTAAATCCACAATATCTCCACAAGCCAGGGGTTAGCTGCTTAAAATGACTGGATCAATTCTAATAACAGCTTTTTATTACACTGTGTTCTCAATGTGAACCAGTCTCTGCATGCAACCATTACTGAATTTAATTAAAGAGCCTGAACTGCCAGATAATTTCAGGTTTACCGGTAAGAGAATTACATTATATTTTGAGGGCCTGTAACGAAGCGCTGTGAGAGTGAATAAAATACAACGATTTAACATCTAGAGGTGTTGATTCCTCTAGTGCAGGGTTACGGTGATTTTATATGGCCCCCAACTTCTCTGAGCAAATAATAAATAAACATAGGGGACATAAAATAAATCATTTTCATTTTGGAAATCTGTTCCAAAGTATTACCACGTATAAAATAGTTATGTATGTGATTGTATACAAATGCAAGCTATGTTCGAAGTGATTATATTTTAGTCCTCTGTTTTTGGCTTCTTGCGGTCGATTTGCAGTCTATAAATTATTTGTAATTATGTTCCTGCCCCCTGACCATCCGCTCAATAAAAAATGGTCCCGCAGCTGAATCTAGTCTATGATTACTGCTTTACAGTGTTTCGGTTGACTCTACATGTTAAATGTATTAATGTATTAAAGGGGATGAGGGGTAAAAGGGATAAAAGGGATGATGCCTGTGAAATGTACTGTAGGACATCCTCCTGCAGAACAAAGTCTGTTGTGCCTGATGGGAAAGGAGAATGGGAGATACCTAGTCAGTTGTACAACTGAATGCATTCAGCGGAAATGTGTCTTCCACATTTAACCCAACCCCTCTGAATCAGAGAGGTGAGGGGGGGCTGCCTTAATCGACGTCCACGTCTTCGGCGCCTGGGGAACAGTGGGTTAACTGCCTTGCTCAGGGGCAGAACGACAGATTTTTACCTTGTCAGCTCGGGGATTCGATCCCTCTATGTGAATTAGCCATGGTGCGTGACTGTGAAGCCAGCCATTAAATCATGCTACAGCACACCTCAATCCAAAGCAGCATTAATACGTGCAGCATGTATCAGCACTAGCTAGTGTAACAAAGTAAAGGCCTTGAAAACATAACCAGAAATAGTATATAACAGTAATCTTAGGTCTGGTTGGATGAGACAGTGGCAGACACGGCTTCCTATCTCTCTCATGTACACACACACACACACAGGTTTGTCAGAGTTGTTCCCTCTACCCATGCAATCATTCCGTTCTCACAACTTTCAGCCAGCTCCCTATGTTGGTAGAACACAAACAAATTAAATTAAAATTGCCAGCAGCCCATGAGATGAAATTCAGAGATGAAATTCATGCCAGGATTAATTTATCACTTGAGGACAAAGACATGTGTTTCTCTGCTGGTTATCATCATGTTTCTCTGCTGGTTATCACCATGTTCCTCAGCTGGTTATCACCATGTTTCTCAGCTGGTTATCACCATGTTTCTCAGCTGGTTATCACCATGTTTCTCAGCTGGTTATCACCATGTTTCTCAGCTGGTTATCACCATGTTTCTCAGCTGGTTATCACCATGTTTCTCAGCTGGTTATCACCATGTTTCTCAGCTGGTTATCACCATGTTTCTCAGCTGGTTATCACCATGTTTCTCAGCGGGTTATCACCATGTTTCTCAGCGGGTTATCACCATGTTTCTCAGCGGGTTATCATCATGTTTCTCTGCTGGTTATCCCCATGTTTCTCTACTGGTTATCATCATGTTTCTGTGTTGTTTATCATCATGTTTCTGTGTTGTTTATCACCATGTTTCTGTGTTGTTTATCATCATGTTTCTGGGTTGTTTATCACCATGTTTCTGTGTTGTTTATCACCATGTTTCTGTGTTGTTTATCATCATGTTTCTGTGTTGTTTATCACCATGTTTCTGTGTTGTTTATCACCATGTTTCTGTGTTGTTTATCACCATGTTTCTGTGTTGTTTATCACCATGTTTCTGTGTTGTTTATCACCATGTTTCTGTGTTGTTTATCTTCATGTTTCTGTGTTGTTTATCTTCATGTTTCTGGGTTGTTTATCACCATGTTTCTGGGTTGTTTATCACCGTATTTCTGGGTTGTTTATCATCATGTTTCTGGGTTGTTTATCATCATGTTGTTTATCTTCATGTTTCTGGGTTGTTTATCACCATGTTTCTGGGTTGTTTATCACCGTATTTCTGGGTTGTTTATCATCATGTTTCTGGGTTGTTTATCATCATGTTGTTTATCATCATGTTTCTGTGTTGTTTATCATCATGTTTCTGGGTTGTTTATCATCATGTTGTTTATCTTCATGTTTCTGGGTTGTTTATCACCGTATTTCTGGGTTGTTTATCATCATGTTTATCATACTAGGATAGCGTTCAGAAACATTCCTGGTGGTTTTTCCCCCAAATATTTACAGTAAATGAAGGAATCATGAGAACTGATATGACATTGGCTATAGGATTTACACTTGTATGGGACAATAGGTGATTGTTTAATGATATTTACAACTTGTCCAATGTCCTTAGATCATAATGTATTAATCAACACATTCCATGTCTTTCTGGCTTCTATTTTCTACTATTTTTCATAATGTAAATGTTAATATTGCCAATAAGTATTCTGTGTGTAGCCTGTAGAGAGAACAGAGTTATTCCCATTCAGATGAAAATCACATTACTATTGATGACATGCATGAAAAGCTGAACTGAATTACAAGTTAATGATCTACATCCCCATTCTATGTTCCATGGACAACGCTGATTCAGCTTTTCCTCTGCATGTCACACTATGACAACTGCAACATCACTTTGAAGACCAAATGTGGAGAAATATTCTAAAATCACGTGATGACGAACCAATGATTCTTGACATAAAAAAATATGTTGAGTGTGTTGTGTCATTTTTTTTGTTAAAAACCTAAAAGCAACCAAGCAAGTACCCCAGTCAGCCCTCTGAAAATGCGCTAATTTCAGAATTTGCCTCGCCCTCTCACTGCCCAAATAGAATTGAGATGTTATTTAGTCAGAAAAATGCAGGTTAACCAAACTTTGAGAATCAGTTCAGCTTCCTCTGGTAGGAGCTGATTTGACCTCAGCCATAAAGAAGAACAGCAATGTCCACCAGTGAGGGCAGGAGGTTATGTGAGGAGGTTATGTGAGGAGGTTATGTGAGGAGGTTATGTGAGTAGGTTGACGTTTATTGGGTAAATCTCATCCTGGAGGTGGAGCTGAGCTATTTCTACTAGATGGGCAGTGGCAAAGTCAGCGTAAACATTGATAAAGGAAAAAAAATACTTTGGGGCAATTCCACCACTTTTAAATCTAATTTTCATTATATCCAGCACAATCTCAATCGCATTCCACACTGCCCTATCCCACCTGGACAAAAGGAACACCTATGTGAGAATGCTGTTCATTGACTACAGCTCAGCGTTCAACACCATAGTGCTCACACAGCTCATCACTAAGCTAAGGACCCTGATACTAAACACCTCCCTCTGCAACTGGATACGGGACTTCCTGACGGGCCACCCCCAGGTGGAAAGGGTAGGCAACAACACGTCTGCCACGCTGATCCTCAACACTGGGGCCCCTCAGGGATGCGTGCTTAGTCCCTTCCTGTACTTGCTGTTCACCCAAGAATGCATGGCCAAGCACAACTCCAACACCATCATTAAGTTTGCTGACGACACAACAGTGATAGGCCTGATCACCGACAACGATGAGACAGCCTATAGGGAGGAGGTCAGAGACCAGGCAGTGTGGTGCCAGGACAACAACCTCTCTCTCAATGTGAGGTGAGCAAGACAAAGGTGCAGATCGTGGACTACAGGAAAAGGTGTGCCGGAATAGGCCCCCATTAACAACGACGGGACTGAAGTGGAGCGGGTCGAGAGTTATGTTCCATGGTGTCCATATCACCAGCAAACTATCATGGTCCAAACACACCAAGACATTTGTGAAGAGGGCACGACAAAGCCTATTCCCCCTCAGGAGACTGAAAAGATTTGGCATCGGCCCACAGATCCTCAAAAAGTTTGACAGCTGCACCATCGTGAGCATCCTCATCACCGCCTGGTATGGCAACTGCTCGGCATCTGCTGTAAGGCGCTACAGAGGGTAGTGCGTACGGCCCAGTACATCACTGGGTCCAAGCTTCCTGACATCCAGGACCAATATACTCGGGGGTGTCAGAGGAAGGCATGAAAAATTGTGAAAGACAGTTATAGACTGGTTTCTCTGCTACTGCATTACAAGCGGTACCGGAGCACCAAGTCTCGGTCCAAAAGGCTCCTTAGCAGCTTCTACCCCCAAGCCATAAAACTGCTGAACAACTAATCAAATGGCCACCCAGATTATCTGTTGGATTCTAGCTTAAAACATACTTACTCATGTCACCACACTAGAACTTATTGATTACTTTACATATATAAGGAATGTATGTGTTGGGGTCAATGGAGGGTGGATAACAACTAAGTTACAGAGTGAGACAAAGGGGAGTGCAGGAAGTTTACATTCTGTCAAAACATGTTATTGTAAAATCTCATGGCTCCTAAGGAGAGAGGCAAAGGGCAAAAGTCAGGTTTCAGTCACTGATAAGGTAGGACAGTCGTGGATTAGGGAGAAGTAAGGAATTTTTCCCGAGGTCAGGTCTGATGAAGTGAGAAGGAACAGTGGTATCCCACACACATACACATCCACCACCCGAAAAATGTTTCTAGCGTGAGGCAGGGCCATGACTACACCAGTGAGAGGAACCAATTAAGTTCCTGACTAGCAACAGAGATGCATTGGCTGTCTAGATGTGCAAGGAGTGGACGTCACCTAGTCGGAGGGTATACATATACTATATGTGCTTCTGTAAACATGTCTATGTATATTTGCAGCTGTATGACCCAGTGGGTGAATAAACTTGGTTTGAGATTTTCCTAATCGTCCGTTTGAGTTTTTACTCTGTTTGTTCAGAACCTAACAGAGTTCAGGTCTAAAATCGGATTTTATTACTTTGTGGCTGTGCCAGCTAGTGACTACCATGCAGAGCTGCCTCCAGTACATGAGTCATCCAAGTAAATGCCAACCTGCATTATGTGACGGCATGAGGTTTGAACCCACGCACAGTTTGTTCAGAGCTATTTTTTGTTTTTTTTTCCACAGCTTATGACTACACCATAAACACTGGTTTTGTTTACTTCACAGGTCAAAAGAAAACTCAGCTTTAGGTAGGTCACTGACGGTCTATAAAAGGAAACATTTGACATCCAGTGTGAACACTCTAGTGAACACTTTAATGGGCCAAAGGTTGGTGGGAGTCAGGGAGGTCCCATTGGTCAAAGGTCTGAGTGCAGCTCTCCATCAGCGACGTGTCACACACAAAGAGGTCCTCAAGTAGACCCAGCAGTGTGTTCCCGCAGTCTCAACAGAGAAAAACAGCACTTAAAATGAGTCTACATCCCATAAGGAGCTTTCAAGGGACCTCTCCACTCAAACAAGGTGCCCTCTGCATGTGCTACATGGCCAAGGTTGAAACAGCACAGTGGACACAAAGATATGTTTCCGTTGGTACACAATGGAATACAATAAATTCCACATTAGCCAGAGAAGAAAGAGTGGTACAGACAGCATACTATTTGAATAGCTTTTATTTTTTTTAAGGCCTATCTTTAGAGGAACACAGAATATGCCAGCAGTATGATAAACACATTTATTATATTCCTTTCTGGTGAAAGGAATATTTTTTTTTAGTATTGCTGTACAGATTGCAAACTACTCTCACCGCATGTCTGACTATAGTGCAGAATACTGTTGGATGAATGTAATCGTGAGTGAACCTGGGCTCTGATGGCTGAATGTGATCCTGAGTGAACCTGGGCTCTGATGGCTGAATGGGATCATGAGTGAACCTGGGCTCTGATGGCTGAATGTGATCATGAGTGAACCTGGGCTCTGATGGCTGAATGTGACCGGAGTGAACCTGGGCTCTGATGGCTGAATGTGACCGGAGTGAACCTGGGCTCTGATGGCTGAATGTGACCGGAGTGAACCTGGGCTCTGATGGCTGAATGTGACCGGAGTGAACCTGGGCTTTGATGGCTGAATGTGACCAGAGTGAACCTGGGCTCTGATGGCTGAGGGGGACATTATTTCCTGCTAATATCCTGGCATCAAAGTGTTTCTCTGGCAGTCATCTAGTATTAAGAGGGCTGTGATGGTGAAATCAAGAGATGTGTCCCAATGCAACCTCACATCAGCACTAGCCCAATCCCTGTCCACTCAGTTGGTTATCAGAGCTGTCAGGGTGCAGAACAGGGCTCCACTGCTTCCTGCTTTCCCCAGACACAGCACATTTCACACATGCATGCAAGCATCTGCTTGTCCTCACATTGTCATGTAAGTGAATAAAACAAAAAAATATATATATATTGAATGTCATTGCAGTGATTAGCATACTGGTGAGAGTGAGTCAGATCCTGAACAATAACGTTCATGTCTGGGGAATAGGCTAAACTTACATGTTTCTTCAAAAGGCACAAACTAAAAGGTGATTGGGGGGGGCATACAGATTTCTCATTGGCACACTGTAAACAGGGTTAGGAAGTTACTTTCTAAATGTAATCAGTTACTAGTGCATTACCCACACTCAGTAACGTAATTAGTTATTTTACATTACTTGCCCTTCAGAATAAGACAGATGAATATTACCAATTGAATGACATCTATTGCAGGACAAATCCATGGATGTTGCAATTTACTTTACGTTATGGGTTATATGTAGGCTTCTTCTAACCCTTTGCCTTCTACTTCAATATAGATAATATGATTAAGCTATATCTTTACATTAAAAACAAGTCTGACAGATTTCCAATCATTCCTATTAATTTAATACCCTCTACATCTTCAAGAATAGGACTTCGAAATACGGAAATATAGATAAGACAATTTTTTTTTACCTGATCATAACCGCAAAACTAAGGATTTATTAGCCTCTCTGTAGTTTATGATTTTGTTTTCATGGAGGGCCGATTGGGCTCATTGCTTCGAGGGGAAGAAGAAATGCTGCTCTCACGGAATGGAATGCTTTGAGCACTACCGGAAAATACTATATGCATTAGAGGTCGACCGATTATGATTTTTCAGCGCCGATACCGATTATTGGAGGCCCAAAAAAGCTGATACCGATTAATCGTCCGATTTATTTATTTATTTGTATAATGACAATTACAACAATACTGAATGAACACTTATTTGAACTTAATATAATACATCAATGAAATCAATTTAGCCTCAAATAAATAATGAAACATGTTCAATTTGGTTTAAATAATGCAAAAACAAAGTGTTGGAGAAGAAAGTAAAAGTGCCATGTAAAAAAACTAAAGTTTAAGTAACTTGCTCAGAACATGAGAACATATGAAAGCTGGTGGTTCCTTTTAACATGAGTCTTCAATATTCCCAGGTAAGAAGTTTTAGGTTGTAGTTAATTTATAGGACTATTTCTCTCTATACTATTCGTATTTCAAATACCTTTGACTATTGGATGTTCTTACAGGCACTTTAGTATTGCCAGTGTAACAGTTTAGCTTCCGTCCCTCTCCTCGCCCCTACCTGGGCTCGAACCAGGAACACAGCGACAACAGCCACCCTCGAAGCATCGTTACCCATCGCTCCACAAAAGCCGCGGCCCTTGCAGAGCAAGGGGAACAACTACTCAAAGTCTCAGAACAATTGACGTCACCGATTGAAACGCTATTAGCGAGCACCCCGCTAACTAGCTAGCCATTTCGCATCGGTTACACCAGCAGCCTAACCTCGGGAGTTGATAGACTTGAAGTCATAAACAGGCTCAATGCTTGAAGCACAGCGAAGAGCTGCTGGCAAAACACACGGAAGTGCTGTTTGAATGAATGCGTATGAGCCTGCTGCTGCCTACCATCGCACAGTCAGACTGCTCAATCGAATAATAGACTTAATTATAACATAATAACACACAGAAATATGAGCCTTTGGTCATTAATGCAACTGCTGTGTCAGATGTCAAAAAAACTTGACGGAAAAAGCATAATCTGAGAACGGCGCTCAGAACCCAATTCAGCCAGAGAAATATCCGCCATTTGGAGTCAACAGACGTTAGAAATAACACCATAGATATTCACTTACCTTTGATGATCTTCATCAGAAGGCACTCCCAGGAATCCCAGTTCGACAATAAATGACTGATTTGTGCCATAAAGTTCCATAAAGTCCATTATTTATGTCGAAATAGCCACTTGTTGTTAACGTGTTCAGCCCAGTAATCCATCTTCATGAAGAGCAGGCACTTCGTCCAGACAAAAACTCAAAAAGTTCCGTTACAGACCTTTAGAAACATGTCAAACGATGTATGAAATCAATCTTTAGGATGTTTTTAACATAAAACAACAATAATGTTCCAACCGGAGAATTCCTATGTCTGAAGAAAAGCACTGGAATGAAAGGTAACTCTGTCGGGAGGGCGCGTCATGAGACCAAGGCACTATGCCAGACCACTGACTCAAACAAGCCTCATGAGCCCCTCCTTTATAGTAGAGTCCTCATTCAAGTTTCTAAAGACGGTTGATATCTAGTGGAAGCCGTAGAAAGTGCAACTTAACTCCATAGCTTTGAAAAACTACAAACCTCAGATGTCCCACTTCCTGGTTGGATATTTCTCAGGTTTTTGCCTGCCATATGAGTTTTGTTATACTCAAAGACATCATTCAAACAGTTTTAGAAACTTCAGAGTGTTTTCTATCCAAATATACTAATACTATGCATATATTAGCAACTGGGCATAAGTAGCAGGCAGTTTACTCATCCAAGCTACTCAATACTGCCCCCAGCCATAAGAAGTTATTAACTGACTTGCCTAGTTAAATAAAAGGTGTCCTAACATACTGATTTCTGATTGTTGTGAAAACTTTAAAATCGGCCCTAATTAAATCGGCCATTCCGATTAATCGGTCGACCTCTAACCTCCACCCTACCTGTCACCCTAGACCCATTTGAATTTGCTTATCACCCCAATAGGTCCACAGACGATGCAATCGCCATCACACTGCCCTATCCCATCTGGACAAGAGGAATACCTATGTAAGAATGTTGTTCATTGACTATAGCTCAGCATTCAACACCATAGTACCCTCCAAGCTCATCGTTTATCTTGAGGCCCTGGGTCTCAACCCCGCCCTGTGCAATTGGGTCCTGGACTTCCTGATGGGCCCCCAGGTGGTGAAGGTAGGAAACAACACCTCTGCTCAACTGATCCTCAACACTGAGGCCCCACAAGGGTGCGTGCTCAGCCCTCTCCTGTACTCCCCGTTCACCCATGACTGCGTGGCCATGCACGCCTCCAACTCAATCATCAAGTTTGCAGATGACAACAGTAGTAGGTTTGATTACCAACAACGACGAGACAGCCTACAGGGAGGAGGTGAAGGCACTCGGAGTGTGGTGTCAGAAACATAACCTCTAACTCAACATCAACAAAACCAAGGCGATGATCGTGGACTTCGGGAAACAGCAGAGGGCACACCCCCATTTCCACATCAACGGGACAGCAGTGAAGAAGGTGGAAAGTTAAGTTCCTAAGGGTACACATCACAGACAAACTGAAAAGGTCCATCCACACAGACAGTGGGGTGAAGAAGGCGCAACAGTGCCTCTTCAACCTCAGGAGGCTGAATAAATTTGGTTTGTCAACTAAAAACCTCAAACTTTTACAGATGCAAAATTGAGAACATCCTGTCGGGCTGTATCACCGCCTGGTACGGCAACTGCACCGCCCACAACCACAAGGCTCTCCAGAGGGTGGTGCGGTCTGCACGAAGCATCGCCGGGGGCAAACTACCAGCCCTCCAGGACACCTACAGCACCTGATGTCACAGGAAGGCCAAAAGGATCATGAAGGACATCAACCACCCGAGCCACTTCTTGTTCACCCCGCTACCATCCAGAAGGCGAGGTCAGTACAGGTGCATCAAAGCTGGGACCGAGAGACTGAAAAACAGCTTCGATCTCAAGGCCACCAGACTGTTAAACAGCCATCACTAACACAGAGAGGCTGCTGCCTACATACGGACTTGAAATCATTGGCCACTTTAATAAATTGATCACTAATCACTTTAATAATGTTTACAAATCTTGCATTACTCATCTCATATGTATATACTGTATTTTATACCATCTATTGCATCTTGCCTATGCCGCTCTGTCATTGTTCATCCATATATTTATTGTATTTATTCTTATTCCATTCCTTTACTTAGATTTGTGTGTATTAGGTAGTTGTTGTGGAATTGTTAGATTATATGTTAGAGATATTGCTGCACTGTCGGAACTAGAAAAACACAATTTTGCTACACTCGCAATAACATCTGCTAACCATGTGTATGTGACCAATAGCATCTGCTAACCATGTGTATGTGACCAATAGCATCTGCTAACCATGTGTATGTGACCAATAACATCTGCTAACCATGTGTATGTGACCAATAACATCCTTTAACCATGTGTATGTGACCAATAACATCCGCTAACCATGTGTATGTGACCAATAACATCCGCTAACCATGTGTATGTGACCAATAACATCCGCTAACCATGTGTATGTGACCAATAACATCTGCTAACCATGTGTATGTGACCAATAACATCTGCTAACCATGTGTATGTGACCAATAACATCTGCTAACCATGTGTATGTGACCAATAACATCTGCTAACCATGTGTATGTGACCAATAACATTTGATTAGATGTGAATGTCATTGAGAATACAGAAAGGTGTCAATGTATTTTTTCAGAAACACTGTTTCAGAATTTAAAAGTAATCCTAGAAGTAATCTAGTTTCTCAAAAGTATTTGTAATCTGATTACAATATTTAGCTGGTAACAGTTTACAGTTACAGTAAGTGACTCCTAATCTGTGACTGACTGGATCTTTTATTTCTGAGGCTTCGTATCCGTGAGTTCGCTAATTCTCGCAGTATCTGGGGGAATTTGCGACTTCACTCATTTTCTGATGTCGAAACCTGACAACATACATACTAGTTAAATCAGAGTTAAATGCCCAAAAAATGAACGGATTACATGCAATCCCTTACTCCCCAACCCTGACTGTAAATGTGCAAATGCAGTGGTGAAGTAATGGAGAAGGGCTTATGCATACATTCAGTGTTTCATCAACAGCTAGATGAGCTGCCTTCATGAGTTGCAATACTTCCTGTCACTCCAGTGTCTGTAATCAAGCAGTGTCAGTCAGATCACCCCTCCCATTATCTGTGCTGATGAATCCTTTCCCGGGGCCTAATACAGGAAGACATTCATATTCCACACACTCCACCACTAAAGGTCTTCTCGTCTGGACTTTGCATACTCAATACCAGGTAGTAAGAAAGCTTCTTACTGGCACTTACACATGAATTTACTCATGGATTGATTCTGATTCTAACTGTGCTATGATTTTAGTGCTCAGAAGATCACAGGTCAGCCATGACAGAAACACAGACACCCGTACATATTAGTCTAGATAATCATCCTGTAATCTACATGAAGACCTTTGTGCAATGTTCTTAAAAACAGTCAGCTAAAAAAGGACAGAAAATTATACTGCTAAATCAAGTCATGGAAAGTCACTGTGTAAATCAAATTTTATTCTTCACATGCTTCGTAAAAATGGTTGTAGACTAACAGTGAAAGGCCCTTCCCAACAGAACAGAGCTAAAGAAAATAGAGAGTTAATAACAAAGTAAAAGTCATAAAAAATACACAATGAGTAATGATAACTTGGCTATATACACTGGGTACCAGTATTGAGTCAACGTGCAGGGGTAAGAGGTAATGGAGGTAGATACAGTGCCTTCAGAAAGTATTCATACCGCTTCACTTATTCTACATTTTGATAAATTACAGCTTTATTCTAAAATGGATCAAATAAAACAACATCCTCATCAAGCTAAACCCAATACCCCATAATGACAAAGCAAAAACAGGTTTAGGAAATGTTTGCAAATGTATTGAAATAAAAAACAGATATACCTTATTTACATAAGTATACAGACCCTTTGCTTTGAGACTCGAAATTGAGCTCAGGTGTATCTTGTTTCCACTGATCATCCTTTAGATGTTTCTACAACTTGATGGGAATCCACCTGTGGTAAATTAAATTGATTGGACATGATTTGGATAAGCACACACCTGTCTATACAATTGTCTGTAGAGCTCAGAGACAGGACTGTCAGGGCAGAGAACTGGGAAAGTACCAAAACATTTCTGCAGCATTGAAGGTCCCGAATAACACAGTGTTCTCCATCATTCTTAAATAGAATAAGTTTGGAACCACCAAGACTCTTCCTAGAGCTGGTCCACCGGGCCAAACTGAGCAATTGGGGGAGGAGGGCCTTGGTTAGGGAGGTGAGCAAGAACCCGATGGTCACTCTGACAGAGCTCTAGAGTTTCTCTGTGGAGATGGGATTACCTTCCAGAAGGACAACCATCTCTGCAGCACTCCACCAATCAGGCCTTTGCGGTTAAGTAGCCAAACGGAAGCCCCTCCTCAGTAAAAGGCACATAACAGACCACTTACAGTTTGCCAAAAGGCACCTAAAGACTCTCAGACCATGATAAACAAGATTCTCTGGTCTGATGAAACCAAGATTGAACTCGTTGGCCTGAATGCCAAGCGTCACTTCTGGAGGAAACCAGGCACCATTCCCCACGGTGAAGCATGGTGGTGGCAGCATCATGCGTTGGGGATGTTTTTCAGCGGCAGAGACTTGGAGACTAGTCAGGATCGAGGGAACGGAAAACACTCTGAAGTACAGAGAGATCCTTGATGAAAACCTGCCCCAGAGCGCTCAGGTCCTCAGCACACAGGCAAGATAACACAGGAGTGTCTTCGGTACAAGTTTCTGAATGTCCTTGAGTAGCATAGCCAGAGCCAGGACTTGAACCCGATCAAACATCTCTGGCGAGATCTAAAAATAGCAGTAAAGCGACGCTCCCCATCCAACCTGACAGAGCTTGAGAGGATCTGCAGAGAAGAATGGGAGAAACTCTTCAAATACAGGTGTGCCAAGATTGCAGCATCATATCCTAGAAGAGGCTCGAGGTTGTAATAGTTCATTTATTTTGTATTTTCAATACATTTGCAAAAATGTGTGCTTTGTCATTATGGGGTATTGTATGTAGACTGATCAGGGAAAAAAAATATTTAATACATTTTAGAATAAGGCTGTAATGTAACAAGGAGACTGAATACTTTCCAAATGCACTTATAACTAGGAAGAGTGACGAGGCAACAGGATAGATAAACAGTAGCAGCAGCGGATGTGATGAGACAAAAAAAGCTAGTGCAAAAAGTTAGTGCAGATAGTTAAATAGTTAACAAATAGCTACCAGGACTAACTAACTTTAACAGTCTTATGGGTTGGGGGTAAAAGTCATTCAGGGTCCTGTTGGTTCCAGACTTGGTGCATTGGTATTGCTTGCCGAGCGGGAGCAGAGAGAACAGTCTATGACTTGGGTGGCTGGAGTCTTTGACCATTTTTCGGGCCTTCCTCTGACACCGCCTGGTATAAAGTTCCTGGATGGCAGGGAGCTTTGCCCCAGTGATGTACTGGGCCTTACACACAACACTCTGTACCGCCTTGCAGTCGGATGCCAAGCAGTTGCCATACCAAGTGGTGATGCAGCCAGTCAAGATGTTCTCAGAAGTTTTTGAGGCCCATGCCAAATCTTTTCAGCCTCCTGAGTGGGAAGAGGCGCTGACGTGCCCTCTTTACGACTGTGTTGGTGTGTGTGTAGCATGATAGAACCAACATGATGTGGACACAGAGGAACTTGAAGCTCGCGACCTGTTCCACAACAGCCCCTTTAATGTGGATGGGGGCGTGCTCAGCCCTCCATTTCCTGTAGTCCACAATCAGCTCATTTGTCTTGTTGACGTTGAGGAAGAGGTTATTGTCCTGGCACCACACGGCCAGATCTCTGACCTCCTCCCTATAGGCTTTCATCGTTGTCAGTGTTGCGTCGTCAGCAGACTTAATGATTTTGTTGGAGTTGCGTGGGTGAAAAGGGAGTACAAGAAGGGACTAAGCATGGACCCCTGTGGGACTCACGTCTTGAGGGTCAGCGTGGCGGATGTGTTGTTGCCTACCCTCACCACCTGGGGGGGTGGCCCGTCAGGAAGTCCAGGATTCAGTTGCAGAGGGCTGTGTTCAGTCCCAGGGTCCTTAGCTTAGTGATGAGCTTGGAGGGCACAATGGTGTTCAACGCTGAGCTGTAGTCAATGAACAGCATTCTCACTCTTCTCCAGGTGGGAGACGGTAATGTGGAGTGCAGTATGGGGCGGTATGCAAATTTGAGTTGGTCCAGGGTGCCTGGGATGATGTTGTTGGTCTGTGCCATGACCAGCCTTTCAAAATAATTAATGTTACAAATGTGAGTGCTACGGGGCAATAGTCATTTAGACAGGTTACCTTGGCGTTCTTGGGCACAGGGACTATGGTGGTCTGCTTGAAACATGTAGGTATTACAGACTGGGTCAGGTTGAGGTTGAAAATGTCAGTGAAGACACTTGCCAGCTGGTTAGCGCATGCTCTGAGGTTTTGTGAATGTTAACCTGTTTAGAAAGGTCTTACATCGGCTACGTAGAGCATAATCAGACAGTCGTCCGGAAACACATGGTGCATGGTTCACTGTTGCTTGCCTCAAAGCGAGCATGGCAGGCATTTAGCTCATCTGGTAGGCTGGCGTCACTGGACCGCTCGTGGCTGGGTTTCCCTTTGTAATCCGTGATAGTTTGCAAGCCCTGCCACGTCCAACGAGCATCAGAGCCGACATAGTAGGATTTGATCTTAGTACTGTAGTTGACACTTTGTCTGTTTGATGGCTCGTCGGAGGTCATAGCGGGATTTCTTATAAGCGTCAGTATTAGTGTTCCACTCCTGGAAAGCAGCAGCTCTAGCCTTTAGCTCAGTGCGAATGTTATCTGTAATCCATAGCTTTCAGTTGGGATATGTACAGTACGTACGGTCACGATGGGGACGACGTCGTCGGTGCACTTATTAATGAAGCTGGTGACTGATGTGATATACTCCTCAACGCCATCGGATGAATCTCAGAACATATTCCAGACGGAGTTAGTGAAACAGTCCTGTAGTTTAACATCCGCTTCATAGGACCACTTCTATATTGAGCGCATCACTGGTACTTCCTGTTTGAGTTTTTGCTTCTAAGCAGGAATCAGGAGGATAGAGTTATGGTCAGATTTGCCAAATTAAGGGTGAGGGAGCGCTTTGTATTTTAACCAGTGTTTCTGTGTGGGGAGAAAAGGTGATCTAGAGTTTTGTCTCCTCATGCTGGTAGAAGTAAAATCAATTTCAGTTTCCCTGCATTAAAATCATCGGTCACTAGGAGCGCCGCCTCTGGATGAGCATGTTTCTGTTTGCTTATGGCCGTATACAGCTCATTGAGTGCTGTGTTAGTGCCAGCATCGGTTTGTGGTGGTAAATAGACAGCTACAAAGAATATACATGAAAAAACTCTTGGTAAATAGTATGGTCTACAGCTTATCATGAGGTATTCTAACTCAGTCAAGCAGAACCTCAAGACCTCCGTAATATTAGAAATTGAGCACCAGATGTTAACGAAGAGACACACACCTCCCCCTTAAACTTACCCAATGCTGCCGTTCAAGATTGGAAAGCTGCAGCGGTCATCCCCCTTTTCAAAGGGGGTGACACTCTAGACCCAAACTGTTATAGACCTATATCCATCCTTAGCTGCCTTTCTAAAGTCATCAAAAGCCAAGTTAACAAACAGATCACTGACCATTTTGAATCCCAACGTACCCTCTCTGCTGTGCAATACGGTTTCCGAGAAGGTCATGGATGCACCTCCGCCACACTCAAGGTACTAAACGATATCAGAACCGCCATCGATAAAAGAAGGTACTATGCAGCTGTATTCATCGACCTGGCCAAGGCTTTCGACTCTGTCAATCAAGGTATTCTTTTCGGCAGACTCAACAGCATTGGTTTCTCAAATGACTGCCTCGCCTGGTTCACTAACTACTTCTCAGATATAGTTTATCGTGTCAAATCGGAGGGCCTGTTGTCTGGACCTCTGGCAGTCTCTATGGGGGTACCACAGGGTTCAATTCTCGGGCCGACTCTTTTCTCTGTGTATATATCAACGATGTCGCTCTTTCTGCTGGTGATTCCCTGGTCCACCTCTAAGCAGACAACCACTCTGTATACATCTGGCCCTCCTTTGGACACTGTGGTAACAAACCTCCAAACGAGCTTCAATGCCATACAACACTCATTCCGTGGCCTCCAACTGCTCTTAAACGCTAGTAAATGTTTTCAACCGATCGCTGCCCTCACCCGCCCGCCCGACTAGCATCACTACTCTGGACGGTTCTGACTTAGAATATGTGGACATCTACAAATACCTAGGTGTCTGGTTAGACTGTAAACACACCTTCAGGACTCACATTAAACATCTCCAATCCAAAATTAAATCTAGACTCAGCTTCCTATTTTGCAACAAAGCCTCCTTCAATCACGCTGCCAAACATACCCTCGTAAAACTGACTATCCCACCAATTCTCAACTTCGGAGATGTAATTTACAAAATAGCCTCCAACACTCTACCCAGCAAAACTGGATGCAGTCTATCATAGTGCCATCTGTTTTGTCACCAAAGCCCCATATACCAACCACCAGTGCAACCTGTATGCTCTCGTTGGCTGGCCCTTGCTACATATTCGTCGTCAGACCCACTTGCTCCAGGTCATCTATAAGTCTTTGCTTGGTAAAGCTCTGCCTTATCTCAGCTCACTAGTCACCAAAACAACACCCACCCGTAGCACGCGCTCCAGCAGGTATATCTCACTGGTCATCCCCAAAGCCAACACCTCCTTCCTTACAGTTCTCTGCTGCCAATGATTGGAACGAATTGCAAAAATCACTGAAATTGGAGACTTTTATCTCCCTCACTAACTTTAAGCATCAGCTATCTGAGCAGCTTACCGATCGCTGCAGCTGTACACAGCCCATGTGTAAATCGCCCATCCAATCTACCTACCTCAACCTCATCTTGTATTTAATTACTTTTTTGCTCTTTGCACTCCAGTATTTCTACTTGCACATCTATCACTCCAGTGTTAATTTGCTAAATTGTAACTACTTTGCTACTATGGCCTATTTATTGCCTTACCTCATCACGCCATTTGCACACGCTGTCGATAGACTTTTCTATTGTGTTATGGACTGTTTCTTTATTCCATGTGTAACTCTGTGTTGTTGTTTGTGTTGCACTGCTTTGCTTTATCTTGGCCAAGTCGCAGTTGTAAATGAGAACTTGTTCTCAACTGGTTAAATAAAAGGTGGAATAAAAAATAAAAATACACAACTACCTGAGAGATGTGTGTAAGTAAAGGAATGGAATAAGAATATATACCTATAAATATATGGATGAGCAATGACAAAGCGTGACAGGCAAGATGCAATAGATGGCATAAAATATAGTAAATAAATGCTTCACAGAGTTCAAGTAACAGACACATCTCAACATCAACTGCTCAGATGAGACTGCGTGAATCAGGCCTTCATGGTCGAATTGCTGCAAAGAAACTACTACTAAAGGACAACAATAAGAAGAGACTTGCTTGGGCCAAGAAACATGAGCGATGTACAGTTTATTAGACAGGTGGAAATCTGTTCTTTGGTCTGACGAGTCCAAATTTGAGAATTTATGTTTCTAACCGCCGTGTCTTTGTGAGACGCAGAATAGATGAACGGATGATCTCTGCATGTGTAGTTCCCACCGTGAAGCATGGAAGAGGAGCTGTGATGGTGCTTTGCTGCTGACACTGTTTGTGATTTATTTAGCATTCAAGGCACACTTAACCAGCATTGCTACCACAGCATTCTGCAATGATACTCCATCGCATCTGGTTTGCACTTAGTGGGACTATCAATTGTTTTTCAACAGGACAATGACCCAACACACCACCAGGCTGTGGTTATTTGACCAAGAAGGAGAGTGATGGAGTGCTGCATCAGAAGACCTGGCCTCCACAATCACCCAACCTCAACCCAGTTGATATACTTTGGGATGAGTTGGACCACAGAGTGAAGGAAAAGCAGCCAGCAAGTGCTCAGCATGTGACCGACCGGCTCAAATCGTTCTTATGTAGAAAAATTTGAAATTGTGTTTTTTACATTTCAGAGCTACAAATTGGTATATCATACACTACAGTTGAGGAACAATGGGGAAGTAATTTTGCTTTGAAAGTTGATAAACTTGTAAACTCACTTTTGAGAAAATGGCCTTTGAATGTTTTGGTTCTACTACGGGAGAGCCCTTCTTTGTCTACTCCCATTCAGCATCGTTCATTACACTCTTAAGCTTTAGCCTCACCCATCTCTTGAAGGGTGAATCCGAGTGTTCTGTGCTAACATCAGCAGTGAAGCACCACTGTAAAGACCTTCATTATATACAGATTCAAAATAGCTATTGATAACCAATGTGTATTTTGTGGTTGTGACCCAGAGACTCTTGACAGTTCATTCTTTTGAATATTTTTATTTTAAAATAAACTACTATTAATGTTAAAGACTCTGATATCATGTTTTATTTTGATCCAAATTAAATGGACCCTGATTAACCTTTCATTGTTAATTTGTTTATTTTTCAAATTCTTTATCCATAAAATGAATTGGATAGAGAACAAACCACTAATTTTGAAATAATAAGTCAGTGTAAAAGCAAAAAAGGAATATGTACCATAAAACTTATGACAAATTGAAAATGTATCTCGATATGTAAAACCCTTGTCTGTTATGTTTATGTACTCTTGTTTGTATATTTCTGTTTTTGCATTTGTTTTGTTCATAATAATAAAATATATATAATAATAATATATAATAATAATATAACTATATATATATATATATATATAACTGACTTGCCTAGTTAAATAGGTTAAGGTTAAATATAAAAATTACAAACAAACAAAAATACAGCATGCATGTTGGTACAAATGCCAAGTTAGAAAAACAATATTTTCCTGTGGCACAATATTTATGAGTGAGACAGTAAAAGTATTATGGTAAGACCAGCAAGAACAAGAGAGATTTACCACCCATTAATGTCAGAGCACTTTCCCCCTCATTTTAATATGCACACATTGCAGCAACTTCAAATGTGTCCTTGCGAATTATTAAGATGAGATACCGCAACGTTCTAAATAAAGTGATTGAGGTTAGGGAGAAGGAACTTGATCGTGCCTTTTTGAGTGTTATCCCAATTCAATATGCACTGGGTGTTGGAGGTATTAACATTCATGAAAAGTCAAATTTGCCTTCAGTGTTTTCCTCACTACCCGAGCCTCATCCTTTTTTTAACAATAACCCATGTGTTATTTAGAACAGCAGATTCAAACTAGGACATCAATCAATACGGAATGACATTGTATTCCCCAAGCATACTAGACCATGCCAAGACTTCAGATGAGAGGGATGTCCAATGTTTTTTTAGGTTGGCACAGCAAACGTTTCAAAACAAACATGAGGGGGAAAAAAAATATGCTTTTCATCACCAGGTGACATGGGTACGCCGCCAAACGCACTCTCCTCTGTGGTGCTGAAGGTTTCTCTCAAGAGGTATTTTGAGTATACACTGAGTATACAAAACATGACAGAGACTGACCAGCGGAATCCAGGTGAAAGCTTTGATCGCCACTTGTTAAATCCACTTCATTCAGTGTTATAGAATGATTTTTTAAGCCTTGAGACAATTGAGACATGGATTATGTGCCATTCCGAGGTTGAATGGGCAAGACAACAAGTTAAGTGCCTTTGAACAGGGCATGGTAGTAGGTGCCAGGCGTACCGGTTTGTGTCAAGAACTACAAGGCTGCTGGGTTTTTTCACGCTCAACAGTTTCCCGTGTGTATCAAGAATGGTCCACATTTCGACACCTTGTAGAGACCATGCCCCGATGAATTGAGGCTGTGCTGAGGGCAAAAAGGGAGGGGTGCAACTCAATATCAGGACGGTGTTCCTAATGTTTGGTATACTCTGTATGTTCTTATATGAATATTGAACATGTCCTCAGAGAGAGGTAAAAACAGCACAGTAGGTCTACACATGACAGTGTCACAGTGTACCTTCAACACAATGACATGGTGGTCTGCGTCCTCAGGAGAGTCAAATATGATGGCATATCAAAATGTTAATATCTAAACCAATGTCACAATGATGAAATGCCATTGTCAATGCATTTCAAAATTGTGCCACAAACTCGCAACTCTGTCATTGTAGGGGTGTGTGGCAAGAATAATTGATTTGTGAGCGAATTCATTCTCATTAGAATAAGATGTTTCATTGCAAGGGAAAGAAATCACCTAAGGGAATTCACACCAGCAAGAAAAATAATTTTAAATTAGGCTAGTCCCTCTGCTACTGCACAGAAATGCTGTTTCAAAGACCATATTCATGTGCCTTATTCTCAGGTGTATTTGAAAGGGGCTTGTAGGTAAATGAGCTCTCTAGCCAATATAACTCACTTTCAGGATCTGTTGATTCTGCCATATACAGAATATAGCCATTCAATGACATTTGAAATCTGGCCCAATCCATTTTTCTAAAGGCCCTCATGCTGCAGCTGAGGTGACTCGTACGTCCTAGATCGCCCTGCTGTGGACTCCCTTAAAGTTCAAGGCTAAAGGTTCACTGTCTAAAAAAAGACATCCCAAAAGTATTGTGGAAGTCACTTCAAAGTAACACAACGGGTGTAGACTTTACTGTGAAATTCTTGCTTACAAGCCCTTCCCAACGATAGCGTTTTTTTTTTTAATATTAAAATGAAAAAATTAAATACACAAGAATGAAGCTATATACAGGGAGTACCAGATCAATGTGGAGCTATGTACAGGGAGTACCAGATCAATATACTGCTATATACAGGGAGTACCAGATCAATGTGGAGCTATGTACAGGGAGTACCAGATCAATATACTGCTATATACAGGGAGTACCAGATCAATGTGGAGCTATATACAGGGAGTACCAGATCAATGTGGAGCTATATACAGGGAGTACCAGATCAATGTGCTGCTATATACAGGGAGTACCAGTACCAGATCAATGTGCTGCTATATACAGGAAATACCAGTACCAGATCAATATGCTGCTATATACAGGGAGTACCAGATCAATGTGCTGCTATATACAGGGAGTACCAGATCAATATGCTGCTATATACAGGGAGTACCAGATCAATATGCTGCTATATACAGGGAGTACCAGATCAATGTGCTGCTATATACAGGGAGTACCAGTACCATATCAATCTGGAGCTATATACAGGGAGTACCAGTACCAGATCAATGTGCTGCTATATACAGGGAGTACCAGTACCAGATCAATGTGCTGCTATATACAGGGAGTACCAGTACCAGATCAATGTGCAGGGGTACAAGGTATTTGAGGTAGATATGAGATAGATAATAATAAGAGTAAAATACAGATGATTAAATGTTGGATCTGGAACCAATACCATAAATCTGACTGGGATAGCACCTCATTGGATAAGAATGTCTATGATGATACCAGAATAGCTACCTTCAACAATGATACACACAACTAGATGGCATACACTGGAAATGGTAAACCTATAGAGGATCCCATAAAGAATGGTAAACCTATAGGAGGATCCCATAAAGAATGGTAAACCTATAGGAGGATCCCATAAAGAATGGTAAACCTATAGAGGATCCCAAAACACCATGTACATTACAGTATGGAATAACAAGCTATGCATAATCAGCATACGTACAACCATGTCTGGCTTTGATATTTATTGGGGACTACAGTATGTAATAAAAGGAGTGGTGCAGGAATGGAAACACGGCTGAGGACATTTGATATTCATGGGCAGCGGGCCTAGAAGTGTGACTCTTCTGCATCAACTTGCTAACTGGAGCATGGCTAAGGACTTACAGCCAGGTAGCAGCTGGTGGCTGAGACTAGACACTAGGAAGGCCCTAAGGCCTGTACTGATCATTACCTTTCACTACTCATTTACAGCTTACTACAGTACCGCAGCTCTGGTCTTCATTAGTGCCCTGTTACTCTTCTGGTATACCTCCACTCTGTGGCCAAGTGGACTGAGAGGAGCGCTCAATACCTCCCCCATGGCCGCTTACGTAACACACAACCTCGTTGGCCCCTGCCCAGGAGCGGTGAAACGGCCCTCCTACAGGTACACATGTCTAGTCTGTTGTCAACAGGACTGACGTGACAGACATGGGGCTAAAGATAGATCCCAACGGTGACGGCTAGGTATTCAAAGGGGCTTTGTTTTTTGATGGCTCACTGTTTTGACAGGCTGAGGAGGAATAGGGAGATATAACGTATGTATGACTGAACATTGTTGCTGTAGACACGGTCCAGGTTGTTTTTGTTAATCCAAGAAGATCCACTGAGTCACCGGGGGTGTATGTAAGTGATCAGTACTATCAGAGTTGTATGAAAAGTTAAGAGTTGACTAAACGTTACACACATTTTCACTGCTGTGGGCTAATACGTGAGTTTCAATTTCCTAAAATAGTTCTCTTTCACATAGGTTTCATATCACTCCAATCAAATAATCTTCAACAAGATCCCCAACCAAAACCATATTTTCATGTCGGATTATATTAACATGACAAAGCAATTGAATAACTTATTCTCCATAGCTTCTGGTTCTATTTTAAGTGGATAACTCTGACAGATTCTGAACAACATGGATTCCATTCCGAACAGTGAGAGCATATTCTTAATAATGATGACTTGCGTTTCACGAGAATCACTGGTATTTCTTGTAAATATGTATGATATATATTCTTAATTAAACCGTGATGAGACTGTCAGACATGTATGATTTATTAATGATGTATCATTATTAGTGCCAAGGAGCATGCCCCTCCTGTGACAATGTGTCAAATCAAATCAAATCATATTAGTCACATGCTCCGAATACAACAGTGAGATGCTTACTTACAAGCCCCTAACCAACAATGCAGTTTCAAAAAATACAGATAAGAATAAGAGATAAAAGTAACAAACAATTACAGAGCAGCAGTGAAATAACAATAGCGAGACTATATACAGGGGGGTACCGACACAGAGTCAGTGTGTTATCTTCTCTGCGATTACATGAGAGAGATGACAAGTCTAACTTAAATAATAATGAAAATAATTTAGTAAACCCTCACACTATTGGTCGAGACCTTCAAGTTCAAACAGCGACAAGGACAATTATATATATTGTTTTATATAAATGGAGAGACATAACCAATGACTATTAAGGGATCTATTATGGCGTGTATTCCTTATTAAGACTAATATAAAATCAACAAGTGTGCAGAGAACCTTAAACAAAGAAAAGATGCTTAGGAAAGATACTCGAAACTTGTGCTAAAAATCAACTACAGGGGTGTAATGGTACAGAAATTAGCCTTTCATCTTCCAAGCTCCGTATCTAAAGATATCTCCTTTATAGTGTGAAGTATAATGACACTATACCGTATCTAAAATTGTACTGTTGGGAATATGATCAAAACAGTAGCAAGCGTGAACAAACAGTGAGCTATACAGTCTAGTGGTTAGAACGTTGGGCCAGTAACCGAAAGGTTGCTTAGATCGAATCCCCGAGCTGACAAGGTAAAAATCTGTCGTTCTGCCCCTGAACAAGGCAGTTAACCCACTGTTCCTAGGCCGTCATTGTAAATAAGAAATTGTTCTTAACTGACTTGCCTAGTTAAATAAATTACAAATATCAACAAGAACCCTAGAATGAACAATGAAAAATAGATTGAGAATGCAGCAGTTTGAGAAATGCTCTTACTATTTACTGTACATTTTTTGTTGTTTATTTGACTTTTGTCAATTATCCATTTTCACTTGCTTTGGCAATGTAAACATACGTTTCCCATGCCAATGAAGCCCTTAAATTGAATTTAATTGAAATGCTCAATTACACATTTGTATCCAATATAAAAGAACTAAAGACAAAAGTGGAGGAGAAAACAGTGTCCCCTTGACAGCTTAATGTCTTGACAAAAGATACTGGCACCAGCGTCTACGCTGCAGGAGCTTGTTGATATGCTTTGAGCTACTACCCCGTTATTCTGTTATTCTCCCTGCGAGGATGAAACAGCAGCAGACAGACCGGAGTCGTTCCTCCTGATCCAAGAGAGAAACCCCGTCATGCAGCCCATTTTAGCATTCATGAGCATGATTATTGGCATGGAGATAGAAGAGGCGTTTGAGAAATCCACTTTGGAGAAAAAGACTGTTTGGGTCCCTGGCTTTCCTGACGATACATGATTAAATCTACAGTCTATAACCCCAACACCCCTACCGCCAACACTGCTATTTACAACACTTCCAATCACTGCCAATCCCAACAGTCCAATCAAGAACAATTCCATCACCATCCTTTTTATGAGTTGGCCATTGAAATGCAGAGGGTTACCACCACCACACCATCACATGTGAGCCTTGATCCATCACCTCAACTGTGTTTAGTGGGGGGGGGGGACATAATAATCTGATAATGCAGCATAGTAATACGGATGAATCATGCCAGAGACCAGCACATTCACTTGGCTGTTCTCTCTGCTGGCCTGGCTCTCCCATTTAGCTATTTTCAATCCATTCCACACATTACACGGCTCAGCAGAGAACATTTGGCTGCTTGTATATGCAGCCATGGACCACATCAAATATCAGCACCGTTATTTCTGTCCCATTCCACTGCTGGGAACAGGAAGGCTGAGCAGGACGTGAAATGATAGGGTGGAGCTGGGACAGCTTGAGAAGTTCCACAGACACAGTTTGGACGTGTGTGTGTGTGTGTGTGTGTGTGTGTCTGTGTTCCTAATAACACACATCTACCAGGAAAGGTCTAGCAGTCTGTCTGACTCATCTTCCAAGTCCCCCTGTCGTCGCTTCTCGAGCATTGGGTAATTCATTGGGTCAGTGAATGGAACCTGAGACAGATCTGTCACAAGCCTGCGTGCAGGGTTAGTCTTTCACCAGGGCAGTGATGGGCTTGGATTAAGGAGGTATATAACTGAACTCACTGACCGATTTATTTATTTTTTTAATACAGAGTCAATAACCTGTAGAGGAGAGCTGGAGGAGCACCAGACAATTTTAGCTGCGCTGACAGTCCAATGACGAAGGACATAAAGTGCACTGTGCATCCGGTCCACTTTCCCAGTCACTCTTAGTTTTTAAGCCTTCACCACTGTACTTTCTGTCAACTTGGACCAGGGCCTATTGAAAATGCACAGGCCAGGGCCCATGGTATTACCATTCCAACCGGGCCTGCAGGCTTTGACAAATAGCAGCGCTTCTTTCAATAACGCTGACACCCCTGCTGACATTCTACATGACCTGGCTGATTCTGACCACACACTCTGGTCAAAACCTGGCTGCTCCAACTGAGTCCCATAAACCCATTCCATATGAACCACTGGTCTGAAACAATAGGAGTGGAATAGCATGCTAACTGTGGATTAGACTCTCTTGAAAGTAGCTTTGAACAAGCCTAATCACTTTCAATAATCCTAAATTATCATTCACATCTTGTTTACCTTGACATTGTTAATGCTAATAACCTGTATATTCATGTTTTCACAAGAAGTTGTGCAGAGACACCATCTGGTTAAATGAAGGAATTACAATCAAATGAAGCTCTTTAAACCCCGAATGAATTATAGCTAGACGTGCGATACAAAGAAACGGGGTTGAGACAGTGCCACGGACATCTTTCATTCACTCCAAAAGCGGAGCACAATATTCAGGCACTAAAGACAGTCAACAGAGCTCAATTAGCCTATACCGAATAAAAGTCACATATGTTTGCATATCAGACACCACTGAAAAAGAGTAGAACCACGTACAATATGAAGCCAAAGGGATTTTGTAAGGATATGAGGGGAATTCCGGTGCCTTCGATATAATTTGATGATGTACAATATCGTCAGTCTCTGAGGTGTCAGACATCAACCCATCTCTCTTTGACCATAACTAGAAGTTGACGGGCCTCCTCTTGGGGACGTGGCCAAAAGCAACAGACCTCAACTCAACTGATTATCCAGTGAAGAGCTTTGGACAGGATTCAATCACAAAGTAAAACGATACACAGAGCTTCCTGCTCTATACCACGGTTAGAATTCACATTAAATATTTGAAGGATTGGCTTCACACCAATAGGCTAGCGAATGAAAATATAAACCGGATTATACCAAATAGAGACAGGTTTTTTTTTTCATCTCAAATGTACATTGAAACAAACTATAACACACTCTTAGAAAAAAGGGTTCTATCTAGAACCTAAACGGGTTCTTCAGCTGTCCCTATGGGAGAACCCTTTGAAGAACCCTTTTGGGTTCCAGGTAGAACCTTTTTGGGTTCCATGTAGAACCCTCTGTGGAAAGGGTTCTATTTGGTATAATCCGGTTGATATTTTCATTCGCTAGCCTATTGGTGTGAAGCCTGAAACCAAAAAGGATTACACCTGGAGTTCTCCTATGGGGACAGCCAAAGAAGTCTTTTGGAAACCGTTTTTCTAAAACCACCAGTGGCAGTGACACAGAGATGTTTACATCACTATTATTAATAAATAAAGGATATGTACACAATTGTGTCGGCTAAACAGACCATATGCACAGTGCACAAATCTGAAATATGCACTCTCTCAGACTTTCAGCAATCAATTTGCTGAGGTGTTGACATTGCATTAAATCAGTCATTGCCATTCCTGAAGACAAATGGGGTCAACACCCATGTGGATGTGATCACAGTGCTTCCATACAGCTGCATCACTCAGAGATGACAGACTGAGCTTTTCATTCATTTGGAGATTAGACGTCAACGACAGGAGCGTGTCGACATCAGAGGGATTAAAATCAGGTAGATCTCCAAGCCCGTCTATGAACAGGTGTGCTTGTTATCAAATACACAACCTTTCACCGGTGCCAGATTTCTGTCCAACTACAGAATTATGGGATCATGACATCATGAAATTAATGGTCTGGGCGGGCAAAGTTTATACTCATATGAGAAGGGAAAGAGGAAACAACTATTTGATTCACTTCATGCATGCAATCGATCATCATTACCTAAACTAAATAATTCAAATGTTCCTTGGGACAACTCTCCTTTTGCAAATCTACCCTTGTGAATGCTGGAGCAGAACACTGAAGCAAAAATGTAGGCTCTGACTGAGCCAGTCACAGTTTCACTTGGGTGGGTCTGAAAAATGCAAGCCTCCATGGCCTGAAATAGGAAAGTCCATATAAATATTATCTGAAGACCAGCAGGCTACCATTATGTATATGTTATACATTACATATGACAAGAACCATCATACTAGCATCATGCCAGCATTACTCTGTGGTTGACACACATATGAAGGAGAATGGATATTGGTTGGATAATTTAATTGCACTGATGTTTGCAATGACTTGAGGTAGCGTTACATGACGGCTTCATTGTCACGTTATTAACAAGACAGAACTCAATCCGGTGAATGCATGGCTGACGATTCTGAATTATTTCGACACAGGGGCACAAAGAAGACAGAGACCTCTACTGGACACACCAGCACATCTAACGCCAGCAGGTTTATTCTGCTGCTGCCATTTACATATTATTCAGAGTGTTAGATAAACAAAGAAATTGACATTATTCAGTCAAATATTAAATGACATTATGTCCAGGGTTACTTGTATTATATTTTAATGTAGGCTAGTGGATATTTTTAGGATTAACTTTGAAACAATGAACGAAAGTATCACGAATGGGAACGTTATAAACTGGGCTACTGTGACATATCTGCATTAGACTACTTTGATTAGGAATTAATCGAGGGTTTTAAGTTGCTACAGTTTTATTTCTAAGGGGTTTGTATTGCTCCTGAGTTGTGCAGCGGTCTAAGGCACTGCATCTGAGTGCTTGAGGCGTCACTGCAGACACTAGTTCGAATCCAGGCTGTATCACAACCGGCCGTGACTGGGAGTCCCATAGGGGCGGCACACAATTGGCCCAGTGTCGTCCGGGTTTGGCCGGTGTAGGCTGTCACTGTAAATAAGAATTTGTTCTTAACTGACCTGCCTCCATTAAACATATTGTACAATGTAAAAGTAGGCCTAAAGTGTGTTCAGTAATATTCTATCTACCTTTATATCACAAATGCATTTCCTTCATTAGGCTAAATCAACCACAACTTCATGGATGACAGGCGAGTATACCATTCATTCAACAGCAACAATACTTTCATATGGCTGTGCATTATCATAATAAACTATAATAAACTATATCCCTAAATAAAATGTAGCCTAAAGCCAAGGCTCCGGTTATCAAAATGTCCATTCACGCACTATAGTAGTCAGTGATGTAAATTAGAACATTACAGTTTTGCATAATACAGAATTACATTTGTTCTTCTTATCCACTTGATATGGTTTATTATGCCATGACTATACCCACTTAACGACTGTGTTCAATACATCATTATATTGACAGGTAGCACTGATATTTTACATTCCCTTCTTACCTGACGTTTCTTGCAGAGGAACATTTTCAAAGCTGAAGCCTTTTGCGATTGAAGCTTGTCTAACCTCACTGCAGTTATGTGCTTTAAAATCTGCTCCAGTGACAACGGACAGCGCCACAGATAAAGTCCATAGGACGGTCCGTATTCCCAACATCGTGCACTTCTGTGATTAATCCTTCTTTAATCCTCTGCAGATTCCCGTTTGTAGAGGAACTCCCACTGCAGAGCATCCGGACGTAGTAGGTACTAACAACTCAACGTCTAATGGTTACCACTTCTCTACAACTGTCTATCATAACATCTTTCTCAATCAAAATCTGTTTATTTTTGCCAACGATGGTAGACGGTCCTGCGTTGACGCAAAAAACAGAATGTTGTTGTGAGTCCAGGTAAAACCACATGGATCCAACAGAGAGCGGGCTCTCAACGTGTTCACTCAACTTCACTCAGAGAAAGCGCTGTTGGGTGTTATACGTTACTGTAGAAAGTCAAAATGCTCAGAACTGGAGAGGAGGGAGACACCTATGATGCGTTAGTAAATCAGAGAGGGTGGGAAAACACGGAGTGGAGTCAGTCTCGCCAGACTGTCAAACTAGATTTCACATGGATTGGATTGCTCCTGAATGGGTGATAAAGCCTACAATTGTTTTAGTGGCAGTTAAAGGGATGTACTGTCCTGGTTTAACAGCATTTAACAGCAATAACAGCATTTCTTTCATATGTCTTTCTTCATATTACCCCATGTTATATGTTTATTACATCATTACATTGTTTGACCAACTCAACAGCCAGTTGGTAAGCCTACCAAATAAATAAACCCCATTAGTTTACTGCCTACTGTCCATGACAGTGGTTCTCTATGAGAGAACTTTCCATTTCAGAGCCTGTGTTGAACAACGGGGCTGTGCTTGTATGTGGAATCGACTGAATCAGGACAAGGTGACAATGATCAATGGATTTGGTCAAACCTGACGTTGATTATCAGTAGATTTTATGACTAGCTCAGGAGTAATCTTCTTACAGCCGTAGTGTGACTGAGGTGGTACTGGTATATAGGCTGTGTTGTGTGGAGACCATGCTTGAACCTTTCAGTGCTTTAATGATTTTTGAGCAGCTTTAGTAGCGGAGTAGATCAACAGTGGATTATCATCATGGCTGCAATAGCAGCTACACTTCCACCTCCATTAGATGTCTGAGTTACATGTACGGTTCCATTCAGACTGACTGGTACACAGTGTTCAGGGGTGTTAACACAGCATACTGTAGCCAACATCATGACACTTCCAGTGACAGGGTATTTTCTCCGTAGTCCGACATCATTACACTTCCAGTGACAAGGTATTTTCTCCATAGTCCGACGTCATTACACTTCCAGTGACAGGGTATTTTCTCCGTAGTCCGACATCATTACACTTCCAGTGACAGGGTATTTTCTCCGTAGTCCGACATCATTACACTTCCAGTGACAGGGTATTTTCTCCATAGTCCGACGTCATTACACTTCCAGTGACAGGGTATTTTCTCCGTAGTCCGACATCATTACACTTCCAGTGACAGGGTATTTTCTCCGTAGTCCGACATCATTACACTTCCAGTGACAGGGTATTTTCTCCGTAGTCCGACATCATTACACTTCCAGTGACAGGGTATTTTCTCCGTAGTCCGACATCATTACACTTCCAGTGACAGGGTATTTTCTCCATAGTCCGACGTCATTACACTTCCAGTGACAGGGTATTTTCTCCGTAGTCCGACATCATTACACTTCCAGTGACAGGGTATTTTCTCCATAGTCCGACGTCATTACACTTCCAGTGACAGGGTATTTTCTCCGTAGTCCGACATCATTACACTTCCAGTGACAGGGTATTTTCTCCGTAGTCCGACATCATTACACTTCCAGTGACAGGGTATTTTCTCCGTAGTCCGACATCATTACACTTCCAGTGACAGGGTATTTTCTCCGTAGTCCGACATCATTACACTTCCAGTGACAGGGTATTTTCTCCGTAGTCCGACATCATTACACTTCCAGTGACAGGGTATTTTCTCCGTAGTCCGACGTCATTACACTTCCAGTGACAGGGTATTTTCTCCATATTCCGACGTCATTACACTTCCAGTGACAGGGTATTTTCTCCGTAGTCCGACATCATTACACTTCCAGTGACAGGGTATTTTCTCCGTAGTCCGACATCATGACACTTCCAGTGACAGGGTATTTTCTCCGTAGTCCGTCATCATTACACTTCCAGTGACAGGATATTTTCTTCATAGTGAGCTAAAATGCGGCATGTTAACCAAGTACTGCATTACTGACCCTTTGGGGTGTGATAACCAATTGTGGATATTTGACAAACGGGAGATGAACTGATTGTATCTAGGCACAGCAAAATGTTCTATGTCAACAAAGCATTGATATTACCTTGGCTTTGCTACATATTGTGTAAGACACATTAATTATTTAATTCACATGGGAGGTAGGCTATCCCCCCAGCTTATTTCCAAGGCTTAAAGCACATATGTCAGAGTCAAGGCCCGCGGGCCACATCCGGCCCGCAAGAAGGTTTTTTACGGCCCCTGGGATGATCTTGATTTATTATTAGAACCGGCCCGCAGCAAGCCGGCAGCCCGCAGATCTTTTACACGCACCAATACTACATTTCCCACAATGCAAAGGTGACGCACCGAGCAGTAGGCTGCTTCATTTCAATATTTATTGGCACAGCAGTCGTCAGCATCACAGTAAAATTAACTTTCAGATACCCATCAAAAATGGCAAAACGGAAGGTGGATACTGAGAACCGGGGGTTTCAAACAAGGTGGGAGTCGGAGTATATGTTCACGAAGGTAGCTGGAAAACCTGTGTGTCTTCTGTGTGGAGAAAGTGTGGCGGTACTGAAAGAGTATAATCTGAGACGACATTATGAAACGAAACACGCGGACACACACGCGGACGCAACTGTCAAGGCCAGTTTTATTTTGGCAGAAGAGATCGCTAAATCAGCCCGGCCATTTACGGAGGGGGATTTCATCAAAAACTGCATGATTAAAGTTTGTGACGAAGTTTGCCCAGAAAAAAGGCAACTCTTTTTAAATGTGAGTCTGAGCAGAAACACCATTGCCGAGAGAGTAGACCAGTTGTCCATCAATCTAAAAGAGCAGCTTGTGAAAAAGGGAAAAGATTTTATTGCATATTCCTTGGCTGTGGATGAGAGCACCGACATTTCTGACATTGCCCAGTTGTCAATTTTCATCCGCGGAGTGGACTCCAACCTAAGCGTGACAGAGGAGTTTTTGGCTTTACGTCCTATGCATGGCACAACTACGGGGCATGATTTGTATGAAGAGGTGTCAAGATGTGTAAATGAGATGGAGCTGCCTTGGGAAAAACTCGTGGGTTTGACAACCGACGGAGCACCTGCGATGTGTGGACACAGGAGCGGACTGGTGGCGAAGATACGGGAAAAGATGCAAGAGGAAAACGCGACAGGTGAGCTGACAGCTTATCATTGTATCATACACCAGGAAGCGTTGTGCGGTAAAGCCTTGAAAATGGAGCATGTAATGAGCATCATCACGCGCACAGTTAACTTTATCAGAGCCAAAGGTTTGAATCACCGCCAGTTCAAGGCATTTCTGACGGAGTTAGAAACGGAGCATGGTGATTTGCCTTATCACACAGAGGTGCGATGGCTAAGCCAGGGAAAGGTGCTTCAAAGATGTTTCGAGCTTCGTGAGGAGATTTGTCTGTTCTTGGACAGCAAAGGGAAAGACACAACACAACTCCGAGACGAAATGTTTCTGTGTGAAATGGCTTTTCTGTGTGACATTACGAGTCATCTGAATGCAATAAACTTGCAGCTGCAGGGTCGGGATCGTGTCATCTCTGATATGTACAGTACAGTGAAGGCATTTAAAACCAAACTGACTCTGTGGGAGACGCAGATGCGGAAAGAAAATTTGAGCCACTTTCCCAGCTGCCAGACCATGAAAGAGAAGCTCTCTACCAGTGCGTTCCCGAGCACACAGTTGGCTGATAAAATAGGTATGCTTGCCGCTGACTTTCGACGCCGATTTGCTGACTTTGAAGCACAAAAAAGCAGGTTGGAACTGCTCGGTAACCCATTTGCTGTTGACGTGGAAAGCTCACCACCAAACCTCCAAATGGAGTTGATTGACCTCCAATGCAATGATGCACTGAGGGCAAAATATGCGGCAGTGGGTGCTGCGGAGTTCGCCCGTTTCCTCCCCGGCACAATGCCCCAGCTGCGCATCCAGGCTGCTCAAACGTTGTCTATGTTTGGCAGCACATACCTGTGTGAACAACTGTTTTCTTTGATGAACCTGAACAAAACATCACACAGAAGTCGACTTACTGCTGAACACCTCCACTCAATTCTGAGGATTTCTTCAGCTCAGAGCCTTACCCCGAACATTGATGAACTTGTGGAAAAGATGGGACACCACCAAGTATCACCCTCAACCTCAAACAAGTGAACATTACTGTGCAATCACATATTTAGAGTTTTTACTCAGTTCAAGTTTAAAAGTTAAAATTTAATATTTGTTTTCACTGCATGTTACTTCTCCTTAAACAAAGTGTTGTTTTTGATTAATAGATTTTTGCACTTTATTTTTTTGTATTTCAATCCAATTATATTTTAAAAATATTTCAGTTGAGTGGATGATAGAAAATTGCTATTATTGTTTTTTCTTTGAAGTAAATTTAGCCCACTTTTGCTAAAATAGAAAATATAGTCTACTGATGGTGCCTTGAATACCGGTTTCTTTCATTTAATGTTCATGTTATGGGGATATTTATATAAAGGAAATTTGTCTTTTGTGTCTGTTGAAAATTAAAGATTACTGACAGAGCCATAAGAAAATATTGCTTTATTTATCTGATCATATTGTAATATATTTGTTAGGTTTTCAGTAGGTTCAATTAGGTTCACTAGACTATATGCGTCATTTAAAAATGTTTCAATGAACATTCGAACAGTCCGGCCCTCGTCTTGTAGCTGATTTTTTTATTTGGCCCTCCGTCCATTTGACTTTGACACCCCTGGCTTAAAGGGATTCTCTGGTCCTCTTGTATACGTTTTAGCCAGCAGTTCTGAAAGTAGCACTCATGAGCCAAAAGTGTTCCCCGAAAATTGTGTACTACGTCACATGTGCAGATATGTGCACCAAGTTGTTAAGCTCTCTCTCTCTCTCTCTGTCCTCTCTCTGCTGTGTCCACTGAGCCGTTGAGCCAGCCCTGCAACCTCATTGGATAATGCTGGGCAGGCCTCTTGCTAACTGTCACTCAAATGCGAGGGGCTCAAGTTCATTGGTTAGAACTCGAATTGCTAGGGGGCTGGCCCACGTGGGGGGGGCAAATGTAGGGAAACTGTGGCGGCACAGCTTCAAGAAAACCGTCACTTTCAAATTAGGGATTTTGTGGCTAATTGAGGTAAAACAGTACTTCTACTCATAGATTATGCATGTGTGAACTACACAGTGACGCATCCAGCCCAAAGCAGAAGGTTTAAAAAATGCTCAGTTGTCGCCAAAGTTACGGGAACATGTCTTTAACAAATAACTCTCAAAGTTTGTTTGGAAACAGTAACGACAGGAATCTTATCATAGAATATGGGAGATGGAGAAATATACGCCACAATGTATAGTGTTCTGTTGAATATATTCATTGAATGTCAAAGACAATTGCTCATGTGCTAGATGTCTTCCAGGCAACTCTCTTTTCTGCAAGAAGAGAATAGGAGTGTAAAAGCATGGTCAGAAAGTTCCCCACGTACATTCTGAGATTCCTGAGGCAAGTGAAGACATTTACAGTGCTCACCCCTCCCTCACGTTCAGGAAATTCCTCATCGTGTCAGACAAACACGTCCTTGGGGTATTTTTGACTCTGAGAAATTAAGCTACTGAATAATAAAAAGTAACAACAAACAGTATGCAAATACAGTAAGAAATAACAACTGTATTAATGTTCTCCTTGACAGACTCTGGCTTTTGATTTAATTCAATAGCAGAACAATGATATTCAATGTAGTCACGCACCAGTGGAAAACCATGGTTTAGTTGTCAAAGAGAAACGGACAGGTTGAGAATTCAGATATGTTATGATAAGTGCTAAAAAATCATTACCCTTCCTGCTCTTTCTAAAAGCAAAATCTAAACTCCTCCCCAGGACCTGTCAACTTTACAAACCCCCAATTAGCATAATTATGTTAACAGCGATAGCATAGCAGGATCATCTGAATGTAGCCAACCCTAAGTAGGGAATTCACCTGACACAGCCTGTGAACCATCAGCAAACAGCCCGGTGAAGCAATAAAACTGGGTAGATTAGGAAATAAAAGTAAATGCACTGCCATTGCATTTTACCATTTCAATGATCTACTGTATCTCTGGAGTACATGGGTCTGAAATAATTTAGTCATGGCTGAAATTGTTATGACATTATTGTTCAAGGATGGTAGACAAGACCCCATTACTGTGTCACAGAGGATTGCTGTTATCTAGGTTGCTGCTGTTGTAGTTTGGCTTTTATATGCACTGCGACACACACCCCCCCAAAAAAATCATTACTGTCTGTAAAGCTGTGATAGTCAACCACTATTTCAAAGACTTGTCGGAGATGTCTTGGGGAAAGACATCATGGATAAATAAATGTTTGTTTTTTTAATTCATTTACATTTGCTCTGCAAGGCTTCTTTCTATCTTTGTTTTTTTGCATCCTATTGTGCATCTCATGCTGACTCATCTGGCGCAAGGAGGAATCAAGGACGAAACAAGGACAAAACCAAACGCAGATTTCTGATTATAACGAACATTAAACAGTACAGACATCAAATGCAGAGAATTATACATTCAAATGTTGTACATCGGTTCGATTAGGTTCAATTGAATCATTGGCTAGGTAATTGTGTAATTGTGCCAAATCTTTCAATAGCGTCACTGTGCATTTTAGTTGATTGAAACTCGATATTGTGATGTGCCTTATTGTGGTATGAATGAGTTAACCTATGCTTTGGATGCTTCAAGATTCAAGATTTTTTTTTTTTTATAGTACATGACTTAACATATCTGAGAATCACTCCCTGATAAAACACAACTTTTTCCCTAGGAAGATTGAGATCTACAGTAGGGATGATACCCTGACCTCCTTACTTAATCCGCCCCGTAACATAGCATCCTGCTTGGTTTAATTCAAGCTCTGGGACCAAAGGTATCTCACTCTGGTAAATGGCTAGATTTAATTTTGTTACGTGTTCCCTTTTCAGTCCTCCAGGAATAAAGACAGGGTAAAGCATTCGTAGAATTCGGACCATGACGTAATGAATATGAATATGCACTTCTGACCTCCACATCCTCTGGCATTAGGGGATTTCTGAGTGCTTAGTATGAATGATGCCTGTGGATCAGCCACAGGGCAGTGGGAGGAAAACTGTTGATGTAAGCAATCTGCTGAATAAATATATAGGAAACATGGTGGCACATTCATTTCAGATCAAAAATGTTTTTTGCTTTTTTCTGCTTTCAAATGAAGCCATGATCTAATCAAGACAATCTGCGGCTAATGGCAACAGACATTGAATCTATTTTCGGGGGAATTAGGAGCATTTGCAATACTTGTATAAGATAAGTGTTAATGAGTGGCTTTTACAATAATTACTCTTAGAACTTTATGAAGTCGTGAGACGTGATACTTTAGATCGATCCACTAATGAGTGGCCTCAAGGCAGTTACAGGCAGTTATCACATCGAGCACATTGAAATACAATGTTGATTGTAAACCTGCAGAAGAGTCATTGGGCTTGTTCGACTTTGCACACTGATCTACAAAGAACCTTGCATCATAAATAACTACTCATTATAATTTGCAGATCAGTCACAATTTACCCATGATGCATTACGGTTTTGATTGCCTTGAACATGGCCATTATGTTGACATTCTGCACACCACTTGAAAGAGTTTCCACTGTGTCGATGCATCTAATAACCAGCGAAGGGTCATGGACAGTTGTCGCTGTCTGAAATCGTCGGCGTGACAGCATGTTGCCTGTTCTAATGAAGGATTAAAAGAAGGATTCTGGTCCTGTTGTCAGATCCTCAGACATTGCAAATTTACATTTACATACCTTTCCCACAGAGTATTAGTTGTATAACAGCGAACTGCTGTATCATTCATTTTCTCCAGATGTGGGTTCTTTGATGTCTTTGTCTCTGCAGATTTCCAATGAATTTGCATGAATGTTAAACAGGACAGGTTTAACGTGCAGGCAGTTTAAGCAGCCTAAGCAGAGCCTTTAAGCTGTGAAATATATGGTCTCCCCTGTGGTTAATTTACCAACGTGGCATTAACCAATAGTCCAATCAATATATACTGCCGGAACATTGCTCATAACAGTGGGTCATATCAACCAGACAATCCTGAAACTTTTGTCAGTACATTTCTTCTAGATTTACAGTTTACAGGACTTGTTGTTTGTGTACTAATGAATTAAGCTCTTGTTTTAAATGTCAGCAGAGTCGACATAGACATGCACTGAGCTGACTGATTGCTTAATGTCAATGGATTATAGCAGCAACAACAATATCATCCACGTAATATTCCTGAACGGATTGATGCTACACTAATCATATTCAAATGTCAGGACAATAAAACAGTACGTTGTTCAAAATCAATAGGCTTTAGGGCAAGATTAGCATGATCTCCGCTTTCCCTCTTCACACTATTTCCTGCACCGTCATAGCTGTCTGTGCACGCTCCGAGACGTGTAGTCAGCATGTTTTACGTCATAGCTGTCTGTGCACGCTCCGAGACGTGTAGTCGGCATGTTTTACGTCATAGCTGTCTGTGCACGCTCCGAGACGTGTAGTCGGCATGTTTTACAGTAATTCACATTAAAATCGACACTTGGAAATTGTGAATGATGGAGTGATCTCAGATTTTTTTAGAGGTGAAAGAACATTTAAAATTGGTCCTAGCCGTTACTTCTAATTTCATCTAAGGTATGACACCTAGTAATTCATACGTTCTAGACAGAGTGAAAGACCAGGACATGACTCATAATTTAGCCAAGTCATTTTAATGCATGTAGAGGTCAATGTTAAAAACATCAGGCTGTTAGAAAAAGTCCAAGCTTCTGGCATCTCCCAGTCAAGAGCAAGGGCGAGTAGCCAAGGGGTTTAGCTGCACCTGGCTACAGGTTTGAATCACAGATGTAGCCATTGGAAGTACCCCAGAGAAATGTCAGCCACTTTATTACTTTTTATAGACTTGGGATAAAAGAGACCATTGAATTCTGCAGTGTCAATACAATGACGGATTGACACACATAGAATCGCTTTTATAGGCGATACTGAACTCACCGGTAGCCTCGAGGTTAGAGAAGCGGGCCCGTAACTCGCCTGTAGCCTCGAGGTTAGAGAGGCGAGCCGGTAACTCGCCTGTAGCCTCGAGGTTAGAGAGGCGAGCCGGTAACTCGCCTGTAGCCTCGAGGTTAGAGAGACGGTTTGAACCACTGAGCGTCCTGCTGGGGAATCTGCAGGGAAAGACCCGGAGGGTTACCGGCTTCAATGTCCCTGTGTTCTATCTACCACCGTTGTGCCCTTTACTTAAGCAAGGCACTTTACGTAAGTGTTCCAGGGGTGCTGCTCTCGGATCTATGTGTTGTGTGTCAGGTTGGTTAGTGTGACAGCAAAAAAAAAAAAAATATCCGTGCAAATGGACCAATAAAGCACTTCTAGTCTGAAGAGACAAGATCAAAGACCATGGTAATGATAACAGTCATGTCCAGCCATTAAGATGCCAGACCCAATCCTCCACACAAGAGCAGCCTGTTCCCCTCTCCTGTCCTCTAAAGGAGACCATGACTGCTTCCAAGCCATTCCCATGGCAAGTCAAGCAAAAAACGTATTTCTCATACCTCCACATGAGCTAACAGCACATAATAGCTTTTCTCAGGTTACCCCAGTATTTTTACCCTTCAACGACCACCAGGGCATCCATCCTGCTTGTTCAGTCATGAACAGGAGCCGGATAGACGGATCGATACGACCCAGTTAGAACCACTGCATTACTCAAATCAAAAGGCCCCAGTCTCATCTTTAGAATCATCCTGCTAGACAATGTGTTGTTAATAATGGATCCAGTTGTTCTGCTATCTGCTGATCACACAGTGAGACACACTACCTGCCACACTATGTGTGAATAATAATAGGCTTCCATTGTTATTTCTCTGATGCAATCAATTCTAATCTAGAGCCAATGGTCAATCACTTGACACTGTAACAGGAAGCCTGCAGATGAGGACAGGAGAAGATGGAGGGTCAGCTTGGCATTGCTGCTGATGTCCCACAGTCCTTCTCTCTCCTTGGGGCTGGGCTGAACGCCCTGGCTCTGCTTGGTAAATAAACAATAGAAACAGGCAGACCTTCTCCTGACATCCTCCTTGGCCCTCCTCTTTAGTTTAATCTGCTTCTATGTACCTGCCAGAGACAATAATGACTTGGAGCATTCTAGGGGCCTGGAAGATGCTCTGAAAACATATTCCAAGTTAAATTACCAGAGGGACTGTGTAGGACACTGCAAACCTGATGGTGTATAAACACTGATAAGGGAAGATGGATGATGCAGAGAAAGGATGAAGCAGAGAAAGGGCACAGAGACTTAAATAGTTATGGCACCAACATGGCCAGGCTACTACTGTACACCATACACTCATATACCCATATAGCACCACCAGGCTACTACTGTACACCATACATACACCATACATACCCATATAGCACCTCCAAGCTACTACTGTACACCATACACCCATACAGACTTTCATGATCATACGTTTTGTACTGGAGACAATCTTGTGTTGAAAAGCTAAAAGTATGCTGCGTCCCTAACCAATGACCCATGTGAACAGTACAGTGTTACTGTGAAGATATACTTTGTTCTCCATAGAACTCACTGGTATTTATCAGCAACATTTTTGCCAACTGCAGAAACATCAATCAGTTACATTACTGTAACGAAACAGGTGATCCTCTTCATGTGAGTGGTTCTAATAGCAGCTGAGTATACATGATAGAAGGGAATGAACAGGAATCGCTGGGGCCTGTTTAAAACAGTGCATCTGATCTGGGGTCTGTTTTAAACAGTGCATCTGATCTGGGGCCTGTTTAAAACAGTGCATCTGATCTTGGGTCTGTTTAAAATGCTGCGTCTGATCTGGGGCAAATGTTTTAAAATGCTGCGTCTGATTCGGTAATAGCTGCACCATTGAGAGCATCTTGACAGGCTGCATGAAAGCTTGGAATGGCAACTGCTTGGCATCAGACCACAAGGCGCTACAGAGGGTAGTGCGTACGGCCCAGTACATCACCACAAAGTTGGTTGGCCCTCTGTGATGTTACGTAGATTGATACATTGCTATGTTTTCATTTATAAAGCCCTGTTACAAAAAGTCCCACTACACCTAACGTCATCGCTAAACTTCATCATACATAGGAGTTACTTTTGGTGTCTACTGAGTTAGGTCAAATCAGCTTTGAGTTTTCTTGCACCTTATTTGTAGAACAAACTTCAACACGTTCTTAAAAATGTTCTGGTGCCTCTAGGTCAATTCAGAAAGCTGATTGAGGACCTTATTACTGACCAATGTGTGTGTTCTGCTGCCTCTAGGTCCATTCAGAAAGCTGATTGAGGACCTTATTACTGACCAATGTGTGTGTTCTGCTGCCTCTAGGTCAACCCAGAACGCTGATTAAGGACCTTATTACTGACCAATGTGTGTGTTCTTTATGACCGTGTTTTTCTTTCTGCTTGCATTATGTATTTATATTGGATGTGGGTATTTTATGTCATTTGTCATTCAGGGCTCATCTGTAAAAGAGACATTGGTCTCAGTATGACTCCCTGATAAAATAAAGGTTAACTAACATTTAACAAATCACTGTGGCCGAGCTCCCTGACATCCAGGACCTCTATACCAGGCGTTGTCAGAGGAAGGCCCTAAACACTTTCAAAGACTCGACGGGGCTGCAGTGGAGCAGGAGGAAAGAATCAAGTTCTCTGCATCCACATCACTAAGGATCTATCATGGTCCACACACACCAACACAGTTGTGAAGAGGGCACGACAATGCCTCTTCCCCCTCAGGAGGCTGAAAAGATTTGGCACGGGCCTCAAAAACCTCTGAGAGCATCTTGACTGGATGCACCATCGCTTGGAATGGCAACTGCTTGTCATCCTACCGCAAAGCTCTACATAGGGTAATGCGCACGGACCAGTACATCACTGGGGCCAAGCTTCCTGCCAGCCAGGAACTCTATACCAGGCGGTGTCAGAGGAAAGCTCTAAAAATGGTCAAAGACTCCAGTCACCCAAGTCATAAACTATTCTTCCTGCTACTGCACGGGAAGCGATATCGATTCACCAAGTCTGGAACCAACAGGACCCTGAACATCTTCTACCCCAGGCCATAAGAGCTGCATTGACCCTTTTCGCACTCTCTTTTGACTCATCACATACGCTGCTGTTACTGTTTATCTGTCCTGTTGCCTAGTCTCTTTATTCCCATCTATATGTACATTTCTACCTCAATTACCTCATACCCCTGCACATCGACTTGGTACTGGTACCCTGTGTATATAGCCAAGTTATCACTCATTGTGTACTTATTCCTTGTGTTATAATTTATTTATTTTTTTCACTTTTTTCTCTCTTATTGGGAAGAGCTCGTAAGTAAGCATTTCACTGTTAGTTTACACCTGTTGTTTACCAAGCACGTGACAAATAAACTTTGATTTGATTTGGATCACTGCGGCTTGTTTAAAACACTGTGTCTGTTCTGAGGCCTGTTTAAAATACTGCGTCTGATTCACTAATCACTGGGGCTTGTTTAAAACGTTGCATCTGACCATGTAATCACTGGGGCTTGTTTAAAACGCTGTGTCTGACCCTGTAATCACTGGGGCTTGTTTTAAAAGCTGTGTCTGACCCTGTAATCACTGGGGCTTGTTTAAAACGCTGTGTCTGACCCTGTAATCACTGGGGCTTGTTTAAAACGCTGTGTCTGACCCTGTAATCACTGGGGCTTCTTTAAAGCGCTGTGTCTGACCCTGTAATCACTGGGGCTTGTTTAAAGAGCTGTGTCTGACCCTGTAATCACTGGGGCTTGTTTAAAACGCTGTGTCTGACCCTGTAATCACTGGGGCTTGTTTAAAACGCTGTGTCTGACCCTGTAATCACTGGGGCTTGTTTTAAAAGCTGTGTCTGACCCTGTAATCACTGTGGCTTGTTTAAAACGCTCCATCTGACCCTGTAATCACTGGGGCTTCTTTGAAGCGCTGTGTCTGACCCTGTAATCACTGGGGCTTGTTTAAAGCGCTGTGTCTGACCATGTAATCACTGGGGCTTCTTTGAAGCGCTGTGTCTGACCCTGTAATCACTGGGGCTTGTTTAAAGCGCTGTGTCTGACCATGTAATCACTGGGGCTTCTTTGAAGCGCTGTGTCTGACCCTGTAATCACTGGGGCTTGTTTAAAGCGCTGTGTCTGACCATGTAATCACTGGGGCTTCTTTGAAGCGCTGTGTCTGACCCTGTAATCACCGGGGCTTCTTTGAAGCGCTGTGTCTGACCCTGTAATCACTGGGGCTTCTTTGAAGCGCTGTGTCTGACCCTGTAATCACTGGGGCTTCTTTGAAGCGCTGTGTCTGACCCTGTAATCACTGGGGCTTCTTTGAAGCGCTGTGTCTGACCCTGTAATCACTGGGGCTTGTTTAAAACGCTGCGTCTGATCCGGTAATCTCAAATGATAACAATTTACTTTGTAGAGGTGCCCTCTTTGCTTGATTAACTCTGTAATCCATTAACTATCCCTAAACCCTGCAGTAGAGGATCCCCTTACCCCTGCTTTGTAGTAGACCAGAAGTGGATGATATATTGTAGGGGGCAGAGAATGCCCCCTCTAGGAGAGCTGTCAGAGGTACCCAGGAGTATGGGTGGGTGTGTGTGTGTTGGTACCATAGGAGGCTGGTGAGGCTGGTGTGAGGAGGATGGCTCAGAGTAATGCCTGGAATCGAATGAATGGAATGCTATTAAACACATGGAAACTATGTGTTTGATACCATTCCATTCCAGCCATTACTTTCAGCCCATCCTCCCCAATTGAGGTGCACCAGCCACCCGTGGTGGTTACGTACGTGCCTTCATGAGTGTGTCTGTTCAGGAAGTTCAGGAAATTGAGTGTGATAACTAGATTTATTTGAACTTAGAAATGAGGGTTAATCATGGGAAAACAAGATAAACTAATAGTTTACCTTAGTGGGAAATGAAACTCAATGAAGGTACACTGAACCAAAAACAACCTGTCATATTCATTCAGAAATTATTTTAAAAACAGCTACTGGTTTAAAAGCTTTGGTGCTATGTGTTGAATTAGTAATAACACGAAAACTCTCCTCTGTCATGACTGATAATATGCTGCCACCCCATTGTAAAAGTTTAGCTTGCTTTTTATTTGGATGAATATTTTTCGGGATATGTTTTCATTTCACCAGAGACATCTTGAAAGCTCTGTGCCACAAGACAACTGTGGCACAGCGGTCAAAGGCACTGCGTCTCAGTGCTAGAGGCGTCACTACAGGCGTCACCTGGTTCGATCCCGGGCTGTATCACAACCGGCCGTGATCGGGAGTTCCATAGGGCGGCACACAGTTGTCCGGGTTAGGGGAGGGTTTGGCCGGGGTAGGCCATCATTGTAAATAAGAATTTGTTCTTAACTGGCTTGCCTAGTTAAATAAAAAAAATAAAAAACTGTGAAGCACTGTCACGTTCTGACCTTAGTTCCTTTGTTTTGTTTTTAGTTTTAGTATGGTCAGGGCGTGAGTTGGGTGGGTTGTCTATGTTAGTTTTAGTATGGTCAGGGCGTGAGTTGGGTGGGTTGTCTATGTTAGTTTGTCTATGATTTTCTATTTCTGTGTTTGGCCTGGTATGGTTCTCAATCAGAGGCAGCAGTCAATCCTTGTCCCTGATTGAGAACCACATTTAGGTAGCCTGTTTTCCATTGTGTTTTGTGGGTGGTTGTTTTCAGTCTTTGTGTGTCTGCACCAGACAGAACTGTTTCGGTTGTTTCTTTGTTGTTTTGTTGCTTTATTAAAAAGATGAAGACGTACCACGCTGCGTATTGGTCCTCACCTTCTTCCCACGACAGCCGTTAATAAAAATGCGTTTCTCTTTCTTCAATACACAAAAGTTCAGAAGAATACCACTCCATGCAATGCACCCATGAAAACTAGCAGTGAAAAGCTATTGTAACCTCAAGTTACCTAGAAAGTCATACAGTAAGCATTTTGACACATTTCCAATATATTTCTTATTGTCAGACATTTGCAGTGGTAAGACTGGATTGTTATTTCTGTAAATAACAGGGATTCACGCATGCTCCTAAGGCTTACCAAACACATTGTTTTAGGAATACTAATAATACATAACTTCTTCACAGACAAGGCATTATCGCAATGAAAGTAACTAATTTGTTTTCAGTATACTAATTGTCGTTGACCAACCTTGAGACTTTGCCAGTGTCTTGTGAAATACAGAGCCAACCCCGAGCCTAACCCAGAAAAACAAATCAAACTGCTGTGAACAAGTCAAGAGGGGATGCTGAAACTTCTGATTAAAGAGAATTTCCATCAAGGAAGTGCCACGCTCTGAGAGTGCTAAACCGTACCACCACCCTGTAAGGGTCCCAGCACCTCAGAGACCCTTACCATTTCAGATCCAATTTCAGACATCAGACTGCTTGCAACATAAATGAAAACCCATTTGAATGAAAATCAAGGAATCATCATTCTGTTTGACAAGTTTTGAAGCCACTGTCTGATCCACTGTTCTAAGCTAACATACAGTACCAGTCAAAAGTTTGGACAGTTTGGTTTTTCTTAATTTTTTACTATTTTCTACATTGTAGAATAATAGTGAAGACATCAAAACTATGAAATAACACCAAAAACAAGTGTTGAACAAATCAAAATGTATTTTATATTTGAGATTCTTCAACGCAGTGCTGTATATGGCCAGACAATTGATTGGTTGGGAGAGAAAAATGGGACATATTCGTTGCATTTTAGGAAATAGCATTATGTTTAATTCAGAAGTCATCCAGGCCTGGACAACAACAATACATAAACAACTAGATTTGTTCCCACATGTTTATCCAAGCAGGGAATTAGTGCCAAAGGCGTAAGTGTACCAGGATGGTTTGAACACATGCTTTTCTATCATACAGTACCTGTGCTACACACCCCATAAGTGCAGAGCTCAGAAATTAGACTGTGTTATCCTGTGATTTGTTGACTCAGATTTGTATAACGGTTTATTATCGTGCCATCAATTGTCCTCTTGCCAGGCAGACAAAAATGTAAATAACACTCAGTATTACGTAACAGAGTTCAGACGCAAATGTATTGTTTGTAATGAGTAGCAAACAAACAGCACAGTCCATAGAATAATGCATTCAGGAAGAATTGCTGACTGGAAAATGGAGACAATGTGTGATAGATGACTTTCAGCTCAATAACTGCACTAACTGTGTATCAATGAAAAAGCACTTATAGTAGGATAATGCTTAATGAACACATAACTGATATGCTTTTTTGCACTGTCAGCCATTGTTATAATAGCTTAAACACTGGGCAGGGAGTCAATATGGATTGGAGTAATGGCAGGGACCAGGGTGAGGGTTTGGATACAGCTGAAGCTGAAGCTAGGACACGTGTGAGTCTGATAATATAGCACCACTTCAGTCAGTGGCACACTCACTGACTGAAGCAGTGCTACATTATTATTACTGGGCTAAATCAGGGTGTAAAATATCTGGGTGTAGCTGGCGCAGAGGAGTCAAGCGCAGGACAGCAGGGATGAGTAATCAACATAACTTTACTCAAAATACCAAATACATGTAGTGTATACCAAGCTCACACAAATAGGACCGAAATACATAAAACAAATACACACAAAAACCATGGGAAAACAGAGGGTTAAATAATGAACATGTAATTGGGGAATTGAAACCAGGTGTGTAAAACAAAGACAAAACAAATGGAAAATGAAAAGTGGATCGGCGAAGGCTAGTGACGTCGACCGCCGAATGCCGCCCGAACAAGGAGAGGGACCGACTTCGGCGGAAGTCGTGACACAGGGTCACACAGTGTTTCTTGGTAATCTTAAACAAATCTACTTTGAAATAAAAGTATACACTTCACACACATGGTTATGGGCATTATGAAAAGAAGACACCTGTACCATGTCAGATATAGAATTTAAATGTATTACATTTTTGGTTTTCATCCCAATATTACACTTTATATACATCACTTTATATACATCACTTTATATACATCACTTTATATACATCACTTTATATACATCACTTTATATACATCACTTTATATACATCACTTTATATACATCACTTTATATACATCACTTTATATACATCACAGAATACTCCAATATAACAAAAACCCGTTTGACATAGAAACCTTTTCAAATAAGAAGTTATTTAAATAGATTAGAACTAAATAGAATTGAGTAGAGTTACCAGAGGCGGGATCTGGGAGATTATGCTGTTGGGCAGGCTGTTTTGTTGGCTCTCTGTGGTGACCTCATAATTACCAGACTGATTACTGCTGCGTTATCGCGGAATCCATGTAGCGAAACAGAATGTAAACTTGTCTCACAAGTTGTACGGGGGTTAGTGATCTCGGTCCGGGTGGCCTGGGATTCGCTGATGGGCCAGGACCCATGACAACCGCCACAGGAAGTTGCCCATACATAGCACTATCAGATTCTCAGGCTTGGTCCACACTTTCGGTAGCCATGGAGCTACAGAGAAAAACGGGAATAACCATGGTGAAAAATACTAGTCTGATGTATCTCTCTGACATGTAGTCTTGGAATAATATAGCTACTGTATGGGCTAGTGTGGGAAGAAATTAGTCACTTTGAATAAATAAGGCAATAGTCTACATTAATATGAGAAGAAGCTTTTTTTCAATAAGTTTGTGGAGAGCCTTGGAGTCTGTTACACCATGATGCATGGAAAAAGAGTTTGCTTATTTGAATAAACACAGTCTCAGTCAACCTGACGTTGTAGCAAGTTAATAATAATATGAAAACAATGCATATTACATAAACTTATTATTGCTACTTTTTCCTATGATCTGCTGTGCATTACTTAAAGAAAAACTCATGATTTAGTCTAAATGGAGGTCTATACCTCTCTATCCAATGACAGGTGCTGGGGATGAAGGTAGAAGAGATTTAAACCTTCAAGTTATCACCTGTTAGTCTAATAATTTATAGACTTAGGCTCTCATTTGAACTGGTAACATAGACCTCAGACACAATGGGTCACCACGGGAGGGAGGGAAAGTGACAAAAGAAAGTAGTAGCTAGCTAGATAATGTTACAATGTCTTACCTCCAAACCAGTTGGAAGAGTGTCCTGCCAATGGAGTGAAATGAGCGCATGTCCTCTTCAGACTGTAAGAACATGTTTTGCTAGATTTGTTATTAGCTGGCTAGCAAGTTCACCAATTCAGGATTTACAAACTGTCCAGTTTTTCCTAATTTACACATTCATGAATTCACAATTAGCTAGTTAACATTATTTTAGTTGTCCATCTAAAGCCCTGATTCAGATGAGATCAGTTGCAAACTAGCTGGATCATGTCAATTGTTAGTGGGGCAAACTGGGAATTGTATGTAAAAATGAGTGCATTTAAAATTCATATGAAAATAATTAGTTGAACATTTTAACATTAATTTGGTGAATAAATAAATGTAATACTCACATTTCATGAAGTTATTTCTCATTCTTCTGGAAATGTTTCTCAGAAGCGGGACTTACGTCCACCATACATTTAACGGACCTTGTTTTTTTTAGCTAGCTAAGTCGTAAGATGTTATGGGATATCCTACATATACATATTCTAAGATATATAATAAATATACTGTATCTAATTTTATCTCAGCTATCTTATATATTTATAAGATATTTATCTTACATTTTTGAGGATACATTGGATGATGACTTCAGAATCGCAGGAATTTTTACGTCCTGAAATGGTGCCTCCAAAGGCAGGGTCCTTGTCGCTTGGAACACAGCCAAAGATTCAAACCTTGTCCTAGGATCAGGTAGAGCCAGGTAACCTTCAGAACAGCCATCACAGCAGCTGACCCAATCCACAGTGATGGCTGTCTCTCTGGGGGATGAGATTGAACTTCTTCCAGCATCCAATCTGACAGCCATGACAGGTTCAGTGTCAAAACTCTGAGACCAGTAGGCCCTGTCTCCCACCTTCACAGAGTTCCCGTGGAGGAGACCATGGGGCAGAGACACCGCTCACCTCTCACCTCACAAGTGTGAAGTGGATCTGTGACAGCGGATAAAAACACTGAAATAACAGGCCTCTATGCAGGTGCTTGACATAAAACAAGTATATGTACTTTGGAGGACAAAACCAACCTCAACACTTACAGGTTGTTGTTGTTGTTGTTGTTGTTGTTGTGCATGATAATGTGTTTTCAATTCCATTGCTAGTATTATTAAGGTCCAATAAATAGATATCGACTTGATTCTCATTCGAAATATGACTTAAATATCAGTGAAAATACATGATCGGTAACAGCACTTCTGGTGATGTCAGTCTTAATGAGGTTTGCCGCCACTGTCATGTTCAACATTGCCTTCAGGAGTACAAGTGTCAATGTGATCTTCTGACAGAGTCAAACCATCAATTCAACAACCGAATGAAGATGGTGTGACAGATAATTACTTGCAGCTTTACTTTGTAAACTTCGTGAGAGGATAAGGCTGAAGTTAGATATTCTAATTAATGCTGAGCTTCTGATTGTAGTCCGTGTAACACTGGCTCAGAGGGGAACCACGTGCTGATAGGGGAATTATATGCTTAACTTGGTGGACTGTAACAAGACTGGTTAACTGCCTTGGGGCAGAACAGCAGATTCTTTACCTTGTCAGCTTGAGGATTAGATCCAGCAACCTTTCGGTTACTGGCCCATCTAACTACTAGGCTAGCTACTGCCACAAACTGATGAGACCGATAGATTTGATCCAGCAACCTTTCGGTTACTGGCCCATCTAACTACTAGGCTAGCTGCCGCACCAAACTGATGAGACCGATAGATTCGATCCAGCAACCTTTCGGTTACTGGCCCATCTACCTACTAGGCTAGCTGCCGCCCCAAACTGATGAGACCGATAGATTCGATCCAGCAACCTTTCGGTTACTGGCCCATCTACCTACTAGGCTAGCTGCCGCCCCAAACTGATGAGACCGATAGATTCGATCCAGCAACCTTACGGTTACTGGCCCATCTAACTACTAGTCTAGCTGCCGCCCCAAACTGATGAGACCGATAGAACGAGGAGCATCACATTAGCTGGATTGCATTTGCACATCTAGATCACACACATGAGTTGTCATTAGCTCAGATTTCAGGGTGACAAGAAAGGTCTAATGGGACTGACTTTCTGCCTTAGCAGTTTTCACACCTGATTTGCTATGTTGCTCTCTTTTCTTAAACTAACAAGGACCATACCATGTGTATTGACACTTTAATTGAATCACAGTTTCTCATCCATGAAATGGAATAGAGTGAAAATTAATATCTCAGATTCCTTCCCACTTAATTGTGGGCTTTGGTGCAGCCCCTTAGTAAATGACGGTGCTGACAGAATACGATGTTATTCAATTGAAATCACAGGATTCATTGGCGTTATTGCTCAGATTGTCCTTGCTACGCTACACGTGTATTATCTGGGTGAAGAATTCCTTCCTTCGATGCACTAGTTAGGCTTATCCTGTGAGACACCTATAGTGCTTCCCTGTCTCGGCCATGGGACTAAATCACCACAGTGTTACATAACGCCTTCGCCCCCTGAGACAACCTATTAATTAATGAGAACCTGCTAAGAGGCCCCAGACTTCTTCCTCTCCTTGGATTTCCTTGCAGGAAATCAATTTTATGTCATTTTAGCTGCCAATAAATCTCTCCGACAAGTTTTATTATATCCCTTCCCTCAGTGAGTCAAAGGCTTATAGTACAGTACACAGTGCTGAGATGGATCAGCTGAAACTGTCCGAGGATTAGGAACCACTTCCTGTCTGTTCACTTTGTTTTGAACATTCTAGCAACACTCTGAGCTGGTTGAGGCTAAGGGAGGAGGTTGAGGCTAAGGGAGGAGGTTGAGGCTTAAGGGAGGAGGTTGAGGCTAAGGGAGTAGGCCCATACGGATTGTATACCTACTCCCACACCTTCCCTCCTTATGTTAGGATCTACTCTTCACTGTGACAATGTGGCTGGCAGATGATATTCTGCTGTTAGAGAAGTTTGAGATTTAATGGAAATAAGGAGCCTGTCTCAAGAAGGCTTATGTCCTAGAAGACAAGTGATTTTCTATGCTGGTTCTGCAACAAAACAAGCTCCTTTTCCTCATTTAGCTCTGGAGTTGTGATATGCCTCCAGTGAGATAAAGCTAAGGCTGCCATCATGGGACAACCAACTCTACTGAAACGAGCTGCCTCACCATATTAGCGGTATAAAGTAGAAATTGCTACATGCTATTTGAAGTAAACAACAATAGAGTACCTTCCCAGTGAAAATCTCACTTTTAAAAGTTCAAATAATGTTGTTGACTCATACTATACTTGTATTTGTGGCCAAAGCATAAATTGGAGAAAAAACACAAACAAAATCCCCACCTCAAACTTGTATCTCAAACAGACCGTTTCAAAAATGCTTGCTATTTCCTCATTGAGGATGATGTCTCTTGCGGAGGTTCAGCTGGCCAATCAGCGGCCTACTTGCATGAATTTATTTATTACCGGTATATGCCCACACCACTCTGTTGTTGGGGAATGCCCACACAATTCTGTTGTTGGGCCACGCTCACACAATTCTGTTGTAGGGGCACGCTCAGACACTTCTGTCATTGTGGCATACTCACACCATTCTGTTGTTGGGATATTCTCACACCATTCTGTTGTTGGGGCACGCCCACACCACTCTGTTGTTGGAGAATGCCCACACAATTCTGTTGTTGGGCCACGCTCACACAATTCTGTTGTAGTGGCACGCTCAGACACTTCTGTCATTGTGGCATACTCACACCATTTTGTTGTTGGGATATTCTCACACCATTCTGTTGTTGGGGCACGCTCACACCATTCTGTTGTTGGGGCACGCTCACACCATTCTTTTGTTGGGGCACGCCCACACCATTCTCTTGTTGGGGCACGCTCACACCATTCTGTTGTTGGTGCACGCCCACACCATTCTGTTGTTGGGGCACAACCACACCATTCTGTTGTTGGGGCACAACAACACCATTCTGTTGTTGGGGCACAACCACAATATTCTGTTGTTGGGATATTCTCACACCATTCTGTTGTTGGGGTATTCACACACCATTCTGTTGTTGGGATATTCTCACACCATTCTGTTGTTGGGGTACTCTCGCACCATTCTATTGTTGGGATATTCACACACCATTCTGTTGTTGGGGTATTCTCACACCATTCTTTTGTTGGGGTATTCTCACACCATTCTGTTGTTGGGGTTTTATCACACCATTCTGTTATTGGGGATATTCACGCACCATTCTGTAGTTGGTGCACGCCCACACCAATCTGTTGTTGGGGCACTCTCTCACCATTCTGCTGGCCAATCAGCGGCCTACTTGCATAAAAAAAAATGTTACCGGTATACGCCCACACCATTCTGTTGTTTGGGGTACGCTCACACAATTCTGTTGTTGGGGCACGTTCACACCCTTCTGTCGTTGGGGCATGCTAACACCATTCTGTTGTTGGGGCACGCCCACACCATTCTGTTGTTGGGGCACGCTCACACCATTCTGTGTTTGGGGCACGCTCACACCATTCTGTTGTTGGGGCACGCTCACACCATTCTGTTGTTGGGGCACGCTCACACCATTCTGTTGTTGGGGCACGCTCACACCATTCTGTTGTTGGGGCACGCTCACACCATTCTGTTGTTGGGGCACGCTCACACCATTCTGTGTTTGGGGCACGCTCACACCATTCTGTTGTTGGGGCACGCTCACACCATTCTGTTGTTGGGGCACGCTCACACCATTCTGTTGTTGGGGCACGCTCACACCATTCTGTGTTTGGGGCACGCTCACACCATTCTGTGTTTGGGGCACGCTCACACCATTCTGTTGTTGGGGCTATTCCGGCGCCGACAGAGATGGCCGCCTCGCTTCACGTTCCTAGGAAACGTTTTTACGTGTTATTTCTTACATTGGTATCCCAGGTAATCTTAGGTTTTATTACATACAGTATGGAGGAACTACTGGATATAAGAGCAAGGTCAACATCATTACGACCAGGAATACGACTTTCCCGAAGCGGATCCTGGTTATGCCCACCACCCAGGACAATTGATCGGATCCCAGCCAGCGAACCAAAACAACGATGCCGTAAAAGGGGCAGGCGAAGCAGTCTTCTGGTCAGGCTCCAGAGACGGACACATCGCGCACCACTCCCTAGCATACTACTTGCCAATGTCCAGTCTCTTGACAACAAGGTTGATGAAATCCAAGCAAGTGTAGCATTCCAGAGAAACATAAGAGACTGTAACGTTCTTTGCTTCACGGAAACATGGCTCACTCGAGACACGCTATTGTTGTCGGTACAGCCAGCTGGTTTCTTCACGCATCGCACCGACAGAAACAAACATCTTTCTGGTAAGAAGAGGGGGGGGGGGGGGGTATGCCTTATGATTAACGAGACGTGGTGTGATCATAACAACATACAGAAAAAAAGTCCTTCTGTTCACCTGACTTAGAATTCCTCACAATCAAATGTCGACAGCATTATCTACCAAGAGAATTCTCTTCGATTATAATCACAGCCGCATATATTCCCCCCCAAGCAGACACATCGATGGCCCTGAACAAACTTTATTATACTCTATGTAAAGTGGAAACAACATATCCTGAGGCTGCATTCATTGTAGCTGGGGATTTTAACAAGGCTAATCTGAAAACAAGACTCCCTAAATTCTATCAGCATATCGATTGTCCTACCCGGGCTGGTAAAACCCATTCACACCATTCTGTTGTTTGGGCACGCTCACACCATTCTGTTGTTGGGGTATTCTCACACCATTCTGTTGTTGGGATATTCACACACCATTCTGTTGTTGGGATATTCACACACCATTCTGTTGTTGGGGTATTCTCACACCATTCTGTTGTTGGGGTATTCTCACACCATTCTGTTGTTGGGGTATTCTCACACCATTCTGTTGTTGGGGTATTCTCACACCATTCTGTTGTTGGCGTATTCACACACCATTCTGTTGTTTTGGCACGTTCACACCATTCTGTTGTTGGGGTATTCTCACACCATTCTGTTGTTGGGATATTCTCACACCATTCTGTTGTTGGGGTGTTCACACCCCATTCTGTTGTTGGCGTATTCACACACCATTCTGTTGTTGGGGCACGTTCACACCATTCTGTTGTTGGGGTATTCTCACACCATTCTCTTGTTGGGGTATTCTCACACCATTCTGTTGTTGGGGTATTCACACACCATTCTGTTGTTGGGGCACTCTCACACCATTCTGTCATTGGGGTACGCTCACACCCTTCTGTCATTGGGGTACGCCCACACCATTCTGTTTTTGGGGCACGTTCACACCATTCTGTTGTTGGGGTATTCACACACCATTATGTTGTTGGGGTATTCACACACCATTCTGTTGTTGGGGTACGCTCACACCATTCTGTCATTGGGGTACGCCCACACCATTCTGTTGTTGGGGCACGTTCACACCATTCTGTTGTTAGGGTATTCTCGCACCATTCTGTTGTTGGGATATTCACACACCATTCTGTTGTTGGGATATTCACACACAATTCTGTTGTTGGGGTATTCTCGCACTATTTTGTTGTTGGGGTATTCACACACCATTCTGTTGTTGGGGTATTCACACACCATTCTGTTGTTGGGGTATTCTCACACCATTCTGTTGTTGGGGTATTCACACACCATTCTGTTGTTGGGGTATTCTCACACCATTCTGTTGTTGGGGTATTCACACACCATTCTGTTGTTGGGATATTCACACACCATTCTGTTGTTGGGGTATTCACACACCATTCTGTTGTTGGGGTATTCACACACCATTCTGTTGTTGGGATATTCACACACCATTCTGTTGTTGGGATATTCACACACCATTCCAACACGGAAAAGCTGCTTTTGAACATGCTCAATTCACTTTTATTTTTAAGGAAAACAATTTCACTCATATTGTGTTTAAATGTGGGTCATATTTCATAGAAATCTGGAAACACTGGACAGTTACTTTAACCATTGGTATATTCCTTCATTTTTTACCATGCCTTTGCTTTGTGAATGTTTCATGTTACTCCTCAAGGAAATTTCTAAGTGACCCCAAACTTTTGTATGGTAGTGTATATACGTCTAGACCATGAATGGGTGCTGAGGGATTTGGTAGGCTACATTACCATATTACTGTAGCTGTGATTGATGGCAATATCTCAAAATGTCTTATAAAAACATGGTATAAGCCCATTTACTAAACTGTGATGGATTGGCAGGTGTTAATGGAAATTCTAAAATCAACATAGTGACTCATTTGATGGATTTCAAAAAGTGATCGAAAAAGAGAGCACACGGACATAAATCTGTTGCCCAGCACTCACAAAGTACAGTACTTTCATTCACTTTATTGTGGGTTTATAACCTCTATAACCTTTATAACCTTTATTGTGGTTTATAACCTCTAAAACCTCTATAACCTTTATTGTGGGTTTATAACCTCTATAACCTTTATAACCTTTATTGTGGTCTATAACCTCTATAACCTGTATAACCTTTATTGTGGGTCTATAACCTCTATAACCTTTATTGTGGGTTTATAACCTCTATAACCTTTATAACATTTATTGTGGTCTATAACCTCATTAACCTCTATAACCTTTATTGTGGGTTTATAACCTCTATAACCTTTATTGTGGGTTTATAACCTCTATAACCTTTATAACCTTTATTGTGGTTTATAACCTCTATAATCTTTATAACCTTTATTGTGGTTTATAACCTCTATAACCTTTATTGTGGGTTTATAACCTCTAAAACCTCTATAACCTTTATTGTGGGTTTATAACCTCTAAAACCTTTTTAACCTTTATTGTGGGTTTATAACCTCTAAAACCTCTATAACCTTTATTGTGGGTTTATAACCTCTAAAACGTTTATTGTGTGTTTATAACCTCTAAAACCTTTATAACCTTTATTGTGGGTTTATAACCATGTAATCTCGTGAAGAAATAAGAGAATAATGGCTTATTAGCATGATTTCGTACCGTTCTCAGAACTTACTGGCACTTCAATACCTGTTATAATGTTTGCCTTACAATATTTTTCGCTTGTGTTTGCCTATTGGCCTAACATATATATTTTTTAAAGGCTGCAACGATCCGTCTGTAATTATCATGTCAGTCAGGTTCAAATCTATTTTGACCGACATGGGAAAACAAACAAGCATCAGTTTTATTTAACTGAAACAGATCACTCTGAGGTGTAATTCATTGTGCCATAAGACAGTGTTCTGTGGTAACACAATGTGGAATGGTCAAACAGACTATATTTTCTACTCGTGTTATCTACTCAATGTACTGTACAGTACATGCACATAACACTTATGTTTTCCATTAAATATGAGGGAGCTTGATATTGATAGACTTATTTTCTCCACATTTTGTTCAAAAATTGGCACATAAAACATGGCCCTCATGAGTTAACATTCTCCCCTCATTTTTTCAACATACTTTAATGTGGCCACATTGCATCAACCTGACTAGTTGATTGAATGAATCATCGACGTGACTGGTTGATTGAATGAGTCATCAACGTGACTAGTTGATTGAATGAGTCATCAACCTGACTGGTTGATTGAATGAATCATCGACGTGGCTGGTTGATTGAATGAGTCATCAACGTGACTGATTGATTGAATGAGTCATCAACCTGACTGGTTGATTGAATGAGTCATCTACATGACTAATTGATTGAATGAGTCATCGACGTGAATGATTGATTGAATGAGTCATCGACGTGACTGATTGATTGAATGAGTAATCTACATGACTAGTTGATTGAATGAGTCATCGACGTGACTGATTGATTGAATGAGTCATCAACCTGACTAGTTGATTGAATTAATCATCGACGTGACTGATTGACTGAATGAGTCATCTACGTGACTGGTTGATTGAATGAGTCATCTACGTGACTGGTTGATTGAATGAGTCATCGACGTGACTGATTGATTGAATGAGTCATCAACCTGACTAGTTGATTGAATGAATCATCGACGTGACTGATTGACTGAATGAGTCATCTACGTGACTTGTTGATTGAATGAGTCATCGACGTGACTTGTTGATTGAATGAGTCATCGACTGTGACTTGTTGATTTTTTATTTTTAATTTCACCTTTATTTAACCAGGTAGGCTAGTTGAGAACAAGTTCTCATTTACAACTGTGACCTGGCCAAGATAAAGCAAAGCAGTGCGACACAACCAACAACACAGATTCACACATGGAATAAACAAAACATACAGTCAATAGCACAATAGAAAAAAAGTCTATATACAGTGTGTGCAGTAGTAGCGAAATAAGGACAATTTAGCAATTAAACACTGGAGTGATAGAGACTGGAGTGATAGATGTGCAGAAGATGAATGTGCAAGTGGAGATACTGGGGTGCAAAGGAGCAAAAAAATAAATAAATAAATAACAGTATGGGGATGAGGTAGTTGGATGGGCTATTCACAGATGGGCTATGTACAGGTGCAGTGATCTGTGAGCTGCTCTGACAGCTGGTACTTAAAGTTAGTGAATGAGATATGAGTCTCCAGCTTCAGTGATTTTTGCAATTCGTTCCAGTCATTGGCAGCAGAGAACTGTAAGGAAAGGCGGCCAAATGAGGAGTTGGCTTTGGGGGTGACGTGTGAAATATACCTGCTGGAGTGCATGCTACGGGTGGGTGCTGCTATGGTGACCAGTGAGCTGAGATAAGGCGGGGCTTTACCTAGCAGAGACCTAGATGACCTGGAGCCAGTGGGTTTGGTGACGAATATGAAGCGAGGGCCAGCCAACGAGAGCGTACAGGTCGCAGTGGTGGGTAGTATATGGGGCTTTGGTGACAAAACGGATGGCACTGTGATAGATTGCATCCAATTTGCTGAGTAGAGTGTTGGAGGCTATTTTGTAAATTACATCACTGAAGTCAAGGATCGGTAGGATAGTCAGTTTTACGAGGGTATGTTTGGCAGCATGAGTGAAGGATGCTTTGTTGTGAAATAGGAAGCCGATTCTAGATTTAAGTTTGGATTGGAGATGCTTAATGTGAGTCTGGAAGGAGAGTTTACAGTCTAACCATACACCTAGGTATTTGTAGTTGTCCACATATTCTAAGTCAGAAACGTCCAGAGCAGAGATGCTAGACGAGCGGGCAGGTGCGGGTAACGATCGGTTGAAGAGCATATATTTAGTTTTTTTTAAATTAGTTTTTTTTAATCCGTTATTTTACCAGGTAAATTGACTGAGAACACGTTCTCATTTGCAGCAACGACCTGGGGAATAGTTACAGGGGAGAGGAGGGGGATTAATGAGCCAATTGTAATTGGGGATTATTGACCATGATGGTTTGAGAGCCAGATTGGGAATTTAGCCAGGACACCGGGGTTAACACCCCTACTCTTACGATAAGTGCCATGGGATCTTTAATGACCTCAGAGAGTCAGGACACCCGTTTAACGTCCCTTACGAAAGACGGCACCCTACACAGGGCAGTGTCCCCAATCACTGCCCAGGGGCATTAGGATATATATTTTTTTAGAGGAGAGGAAAGAGTGCCTCCTACACCACTTCCAGCAGCATCTGGTCTCCCATCCAGGAACTGACCAGGACCAACCCTGCTTAGCTTCAGAAGCAGGCCATCAGTGGTATGCAGGGTGGTATGCTGCTGGCAATTTTGACATAACATTGAAGGTTGTGCAATGTAACAAGAATATTTAGACTTAGGGATGCCACCCGTTAGATAAAATACCGAACGGTTCCGTATTTCACTGAAATAATAAACGTTTTGTTTTCAAAATTATAGTTTCCGGATTCGACCATATTAATGAACAAAGGCTCGTATTTCTGTGTGTTATGTTATAATTAAGTCTATGATTTGATAGAGCAGTCTGACTGAGCGATGGTAGGCAGCAGCAGGCTCGTAAGCATTAATTCAAACAGCACTTTCGTGCGCTTTGCCAGCAGCTCTTCGCAAGCACAACGCTGTGCTTCAAGCTTATCAGCCTAATGGCTGGTGTAACCGATGTGAAATGGCTAGCTAGTTAGCGGGGTGCACGCTAATAGCATTTCAAACATCACTCGCTCTGAGACTTGGAGTAGTTATTCCCCTTGCTCTGCAAGGGCCCCGGCTGTTGTGGAGTGATGGGATGTCCAGGACCAACCCTGCTTAGCTTCAGAAGCAAGCCAGCAGTGGTATGCAGGGTGGTATGCTGCTGGCATTTAAGAGCAGTTGGAGGCCACGGAAGGAGAGTTGAATGGCATTGAAGCTCATCTGGAGGTTAGTTAACACAGTGTCCAAATAAGAGCCAGAAGTATACAGAATGGTATCGTCTGCGTAGAGGTGTATCAGAGAATCACCAGCAGCAAGAGCGACGTCATATATGTATACAGAGAAAAGAGTCGGCCCGAGAATTGAACCCTGTGGCACACCCACAGGTGAACGAGTCATCAACGTAAACATACATCTAACCTAGATTTCACAAATCATTGATGAAGTTACAAAATGTGATTTATTTCAAATTAAATTCCCATTTGTTGACAACTCAATCTCATCCCAAATTGGAGATCTATCTGACATTTTTACCCTGTGCAAAAGGAAAACTATTTTCTTGAAGCGTTAGCGGAGAAGAATGATTCTTCTCAATCCTCTTCGTGTCAGATGTCCTCTGCTCTATCAGCCTCACCATACAATGAAATGGTATAACACACTTTGCCAACAGAACGTGTTTAGCAGTTTCCACAGGGAACCCACACTGTGCTGCCCGAGGTGTTAGTTGGGCTTCAGAATAATGGTTGTACCCTCTGGCTGTTGATGCTCCAGCTGCGTTGTCCTCTGGCAGTGTTTGTTTCTCTGGGGGAGCTCAAATGAATAATGAGAATTGGGTAAAGGGAAGCTTACTAACTTCAGTTTACTGGTTTGCTGCTTTGAGAGACATGGAGAGTCAGGGGATGATTGTGCTGTGGGCTTTGTAGAGCTAATCAACCAGCACCAAAATGGGTTTGTGCACACTGAAAATGTGTATAGCGAGAATATGAACTAATCGGAATTCACAATAACCTTAAAGTAAAGGAAATGTGTATTATGTTCCAGGACATCTGTTCTAAACCATTATTAAACTGTATTTGTCAGTTTAACTTGAGATTTATTTTTAATAGGTTTAGACTAAACCTAACCTTTCACTTATTCAGTATTTCTCCATGTTACCTGCACAGGAAATATGGTTTTGGAATATCAGCACAACTCCCTTTTATAATTTTCTATAAGGCTGAGCACAACCCCAGATGTACACTTTGGATGCTTTACCCTGCATAATGCTGATAAAATGCACACAGATGTCTGCCCGTCATTTGCCCGGTGTGGCCTCTCCAACATTCAGTCCCCAGAGTGAATAGCCAATTTCATCTCCACCAGAGAACCTCTTAGAAATCCATCAGGAGACAAGACTTGTTCCCCAACACTGTGCTTCAGCCAGATACATCTCCACGGCGACAGCTGCTTTATTAGATGCTGGTCCAAACTATTTGATAGGGTTGAATATCCACTGTTTAGGACCTACATTATTGATGGTAAATATTTAAATCTCATCGGGTTTCTGGATTTACCGGGACACAGTCATTTCACAGGCAAATCCCCCGCCATCATCTCTATGACATTTCTGCTGGAATTGTCTCCCTCCTGAGTGTCACGGGCCAGAACAGCTGTTGAGAGCAGTTGGTGCTTCAACATCTACAGAGCTGGAATCTCTGCCAGATTCATCTAGGAATACTGGCAGGTCCACTGGAAGTCAGTTGAACAGTTGAAAAACAATGAGGAAGGTTAGTGAGCCAGAGATAGACTGTGATTGTCTCCCTACAGAGCGTTGCTGGGTCTGAGAGACATGGGACAGCAAGAGATACAACCAAAAGATCCTCAGTCAGTGGGGACATTACGTAACACGACTGGTCAGTTATTTGACTGAATATATAGTGGCAAAAGTCTATTATCATTACTAACTTCACAAACATACATACATACACACAGACACACACACATTCACACACACACACGCACACACGTACATACACAAACATGCTCACTATTTACTTGCAATTTCAGGACAGAAAATTCATTAAAAAATATGCTGCAAACAGAAAATCATAAATATGTGATGTTTTGGTCATTAAAAAGTCATTTTTAGCCAACCTACCAATGCTAATCAGTGTCTGGGCTTCTGTAATTCCAAATTGCTTTTTGCTCTGCAGCACTGCACACCGTACAAAAGAGACGGTTGCTTCTCTCCTGACAAAAAATAAAGGTTTTAACTCCTTTGTGGGTATGACTGCTTTATGGGATACAAAAGAGGTAAAAGAATTGTGCAGAAAATAGATTGAGAAGAGAAAGAACCCTTCACAAAGAATACTGCATTCATACTTATCGTTAGCAATCACTTCAAGATTTTACCTTGGAAACTATTTCCATTGAACTTATCTTTTAACAAATCAAAAAAGGAAAATTTAACAACTTACATAACAATAGCTTTACTTATTCATAGGAATGTCAACCTGACATGCTTGTAGCTGATCTAACGGAGGCTTTAATTGTAGTTGAGACGCAGAAGCAACTAAATGTATGAGGAGGCTGTCGAAAGGTGTCTTGATTTCTACTTAACACTTGGCAAGAGGCTTATTCCAGAGCTGCCACTTAACTTCAGCAGATAGCAGAGCAATAGGCTGTTACTGTCATGCTGAAGATACAGCACGCCAGGCCGAATTTAGAGATGTATTTTAAAGTCCCTCGTTATGTTAGGTTTATGTCATAAGAAGAAAAAGAGATTTACAGGGAAATTGTTGTCATGACGTTGGCCTGGGGGTAGGTCTATGACAGATATAAATACCTCTTCCCCCGTTTTTCCTCTCTCTACCCTACTGATGTTACATTTGCAAACCCCTTTGGTTAACATAGAGTTTCTGGGAAGGTGGGGGGAAATTAACTATATTCTGGTAATCCGACCAATTGAACATATGCGGTGGTACAGTACTTAATGAATATGATGTCAGTTCAGTTGTCATCTGAGACATTCTCATCAATGATAAGATGACATAAACTCTACAGTGGAAAGTCTACACATCAGAGTTATTGGATTCACATGAAATTGTTGTTCAATTTAAATGTTTGAATATGAAATTATTTGTGATGGGATGAAATGTGATTTTAGCTTCTAAAATGTGAGATTTGGGTTTTCATAAGGTTAGGGCTATGCTCAATCATAGGCTATAAAACTTTTCAAACACGCCCTCCTCTCCCTTCCTATATAAAGCCTTGACGACAATGTAACCTGTTCCGAGGATGTGAGGACGACGGTCCGATGTCAGAATGGTTCAGATAATAACTACAGAACGAAGCCAACATCAGCGTGAGCTTTGGTTGCGAATGGTATGAACTTTGAACTGTTATTCACTACAGAAGTGATACCTCCTAGTCGTTGAGTTAGCAACAGCAACTGCAAACGAGGGTTAGGAAGGAACAGACAGAGTATCCCGTCTATCACACAACGACGTTACTACAACGTATGCAATTGACCACTAGAGACATTCTTCAAAGGACAAAGGACTTGGTTTGGCAACACGCTCTTCCATCTACCACCAACCTACTGAAGAGCAGCTCAGAGTAAATATTTATTGCATTTTCCTTTTCCAAATGGGCGGTAATTTAGAATGCATAAGATACTGTATTTACGATAGCACAGCTTCTTCCCTTTGTTCCTCAGTCTTCCCGCTCTTTCACTCAAACCCAGCCCTTTTCTTTTGTGTAACAAGCTGTCATATCTGTTCCTCCCGCTAGGGACGTTTTCCTTTATGACGTAATTTGTAATCAAGTTATGATTAATTATGTGTGTGTGTAATTCTGTGTGATTAGTTAGGTATTTAGTAAATAAATAATTAAACCCAATTTTGTATTGCTGATTCAACTTGTTAGCCAGGGTTCGTGAAGATAACCAAGAATTTACAACTTTCAGATGAGACTGAATTAAGATGAGGATTAATATTGACTGCTATTGATGTAAAATATTACTAGGTCTTTAAGAGTTTATTCGGAAGATAACAGCTCTATAAATATTATTTTGTGGTGCCCCGACTCTCTAGTTATTTACATTTACATGATTAGCTCAATCAGGTAATATTAATTACGGATAAATTATTTTATAGAATAGCATGTCATATCACTTAATCCGGCATAGCCAAAGACACGACACTGTATAGATCCATCCAGAAACTAAATAAAATAATTAAGTAGTATTACTTTTAGCAGCCAACTACTTGTTTATTTTGAACTTCATTACATCCAACTGTTGATACACAAACAGACAGAACTGGTAGCATAATTCGTCTGGGGAATTTCTGACATACCAGTCCATCAGGGCGAAATGGGCCAGTCCACTAAAATACTCTGGGCCGGTGTCTGTGAAATTGGACAGCAGGCCATTAGCCAGAGAAATCATAATAACATTTCTTATCAGGCCCATTTTTTTTTACAATAAAAACATGTAATAATTCTCTACAATTTGCCCTAACTGTCCTACGGCAGGTACATTTCTGCAAACAGTTGCGAAAAGAAAGACATGCAAACCACAACTGTCAGATCAATGAACTAACCAACTCAAGTGATTACTTGCTGGAATATTAGCTAAATTTGCAAGACCTTGTTTTAATCTTGGGCACACTTCCACTTGAATTCTATCCATGCCTCTGCCTCACTACCCACAAAGTCAGCTAGTGTTCTGACACAAAAGATTGTGGTAAGGGTCATTGTGAAAACTCCTAATCAACTCTCTGAGAAAATTAATTGTTTTCCATGGCTAATTCGAGGGGCATTGGCATAAATTGACAGCTGGGATGTGCCATATGCATAAGTAAATTGGTGAGTTAATTTCTAGGTCGTGTGGAGTCCTAGACATTGAGGTACAGTTAGCTCACAGAGGTCAGATGAAGGAAGCGACCCCCATCAGCATGGATGCCAGCAGTGGAGTGCCACTTCAGCATCCTGGCTGATCCTGTTTGTTAGCAGAATTGCACAACCCCCTGGGACACAACATCAACACAGAGACAAGGTCCCTTCTGAATCTTTAATTAGGCCATGGAGATAAATAACCAAAGTTTACCACATCTCCACAAAATCAATGACACTCTGATAACTATGGACACCCAGTACATGACAATGCTCGCTGGTGATATAGAGCTCTTCAGATTATGCGGGTGTGTCCTTGAGGGTGTGGGTATGAGGGTGTGTGCTTGAGGGTGTGGGTATGAGGCTGTGGCTATGAGGCTGTGTGCTAGAGACTGTGGGTATGAGACTGTGGGTATGAGGGTGTGGGTATGAGGGTGTGGGTGTGAGGGTGTAAGTATGAGGGTGTGGGTGTGGGTATGAGGGTGTGAGTATGAGGGTGTGAGTGTGGGAGTGTGGGTATGAGGGTGTGGGTGTGTGGGTGTATAAGAGTGGGTATTTTGATGTGGGTATGAGGGTGTGGGTATGTGGATGTATGAGGGTGTGGGTATGAGGGTGTGGCTATAAGGCTGTGTGCTTGAGACTGTGGGTATGAGACTGAAGGTATGAGGGTGTGGGTATGAGGGTGTGTGGGTGTGGGTATGAGGGTGTGAGTATGAGGGTGTGGGTGTGGGAGTGTGTGTATGAGGGTGTGAGTGTGTGGGTGTGAGGGTGGGAGTATGAGGGTGTATGAGAGTGGGTATTTTGATGTTGGAATGAGGGTGTGGGTATGTGGATGTATGAGGGTGTGGGTATGAGGGTGTGGCTATGAGGTTGTGTGCTTGAGACTGTGGGTATGAGACTGTGGATATGAGAATGTGGGTATGAGGGTGTGGGTATGAGGGTGTGGGTGTGGGAGTGTGGGTATGAGGGTGTGGGTATGAGGCTGTGTGCTTGAGACTGTGGGTATGAGACTGTGGGTATGAGACTGTGGGTATGAGGGTGTGGGTATGAGGGTGTGTGGGTGTGAGGGTGTAAGTATGAGGGTGTGGGTGTGGGTATGAAGGTGTGAGTATGAGGGTGTGAGTGTGGGAGTGTGGGTATGAGGGTGTGTGTGTGTGTGTATGAGGGTGTGAGTATGAGGGTGTATAAGAGTGGGTATTTTGATGTGGGTATGAGGGTGTGGGTATGTGGATGTATGAGGGTGTGGGTATGAGGGTGTGGCTATGAGGCTGTGTGCTTGAGACTGTGGGTATGAGACTGTGGGTATGAGACTGTGGGTATGAGGGTGTGGGTATGAGGGTGTGTGGGTGTGAGTATGAGGGTGTGGGTAGAAGGGTGAGTATAAGGGTGTGAGTGTGGGTATGAGGGTGTGAGTGTGTGGGTATGAGGGTGGGAGTATGAGGGTGTATGAAAGTGGGTATTTTGATGTGGGTATGAGGGTGTGGGTATGAGGGTGTGGCTATGAGGCTGTGTGCTTGAGACTGTAGGTATGAGACTGGGTATGAGACTGTGGGTATGAGGGTGTGGGTATGAGGGTGTGTGGGTGAGGGTGTGAGTATGAGGGTGTGGGTGTGGGTATGAGGATGTGAGTATGAGGGTGTGAGTGTGGGAGTGTGGGTATGAGGGTGTGAGTATGAGGGTGTATAAGAGTGGGTATTTTGATGTGGGTATGAGGGTTTGGGTATGTGGATGTATGAGGGTGTGGGTGTGAGGGTGTGGCTATGAGGCTGTGTGCTTGAGACTGTGGGTATGAGACTGTGGGTATAAAACTGTGGGTATGAGGGTGTATGGGTGTAGGTATGAGGGTGTGAGTATGAGGGTGTGGGTATGAGGGTGTGAGTATGAGGGTGTGAGTGTGGGAGTGTGGGTATGAGGGTGAGTGTGTGGGTGTGGGTATGAGGGTGGGAGTATGAGGGTGTATGAGAGTGGGTATTTTGATGTGGGTATGAGGGTGTGGGTATGTGGATGTATGAGGGTGTGGGTATGAGGGTATGGTATGAAGGTGTGGGTATGAGGGTGTGTGTATGAGGGTATGGTATGAAGGTGTGGGTATGAGGGTGTGGGTATGAGGGTATGGTATGAAGGTGTGGGTATGAGGGTGTGTGTATGAGGGTATGGTATGAAGGTGTGGGTATGAGGGTGTGGGTATGAGGGTATGGTATGAAGGTGTGGGTATGAGGGTGTGTGCTTGAGTCAAGGAATGAGACTGTTAGTAGAGATAAAGAGGAGTTTTGTTTAATTTGTGTATTTTCAATGCAGTCTTTATTTCCAATGAAACAACACTAGTTACTTTGCTATAGGTTGCAGCATTGACCTTGAAACAAAGATAACAAGAATCTAGGTCTACAGAGATAGGGAGAAAACAGAGAGCTCTTTATCCACAAATGGTCTATCAGACTACCCATACCAAGTCCTGTAAAACTGGGGTTAGAGGTTCTCCATCCCTTATGTTTTTAGTTGTTATATTTACAGATTGTCAGGAACGTCTAAACCACATTGCCAAAATATATATTGAATAGTGAGCATGAATCTCCTCGCTTGCCCAATCTTCTTTGTAATTGAACAGAGTTGGTCTTTGTAGCAGGGCTAATCTTTAATAATGATGCAACCAAGTATTTCCAATCAATGGGAATCTATGAGGCATGAAGATATATTGATCATTGTTGTGTTAGAGTTGTGTTATTACTCAACAGTTCTGTTAAAGTTGTGTTATTACTCAACAGTTCTGTTAGGGTTGTGTTATTACTCAAATCAAAATCAAATCAAATGTGTTTATATAGCCCTTCGTACATCAGCTGATATCTCAAAGTGCTGAACAGAAACCCAGCCTAAAATCCCAAACAGCAAGCAATGCAGGTGTAGAAGCACTGTGGCTAGGAAAAACTCCCTAGAAAGGCCAAAACCTAGGAAGAAACCTAGAGAGGAACCAGGCTATGAGGGGTGGCCAGTCCTCTTCTGGCTGTGCCGGGTGGAGATTATAACAGAACATGGCCAAGATGTTCAAATGTTCATAAATGAGCAGCATGGTCAAAAAATAATAATCACAGTAGTTGTCAAGGGTGCAGCAAGTCAGCACCTCAGGAGTAAATGTCAGTTGGCTTTTCATAGCCGATCATTAAGAGTATCTCTACCACTCCTGCTGTCTATAGAGAGTTGAAAACAGCAGGTCTTGGACAGGTAGTACGTCCGGTGAACAGGTCAGGATTCCATAGCCGCAGGCAGAACAGTTCAAAATGGAGCAGCAGCATGGCCAGGTGGACTGGGGACAGCAAGGAGTCATCAAGCCAGGTAATCCTGAGGCATGGTCCTAGGGATCAGGTCCTCCGAGAGAAAGAGAGAATTAGAGAGAGCATACTTAAATTCACACAGGACACCGGATAAGACAGGAGAAGTATCCCAGATATAACAAACTGACCCACGTCAGTGACTCAACCCACTCAAGTGACGCACCCCTCCTATGGACTGCATGAAAGAGCACCAGTAAGCCAGTGACTCAGCCCCTGTAATAAGGTTAGAGGCAGAGAATCCCAGTGGAGAGATGGGAACCGGCCAGGCAGAGACAGCAAGGGCGGTTCGTTGCTCCAGAGCCTTTCCGTTCACCTTCACACTCCTGGGCCAGACTACACTCAATCATATGACCCACTGAAGAGATGAGTCTTCAGTAAAGACTTAAAGGTTGAGACCGAGTCTGCGTATCTCACATGGGTAGGCAGACCATTCCATAAAAATGGAGCTCTATAGGAGAAAGCCCTGCCTCCAGCTGTTTGCTTAGAAATTCTAGGGAAATTAGGAGGCCTGCGTCTTGTGACCGTAGCGTACGTTTAGGTATGTACGGCAGGACCAAATCAGAAAGATAGGTAGGAGCAAGCCCATGTAATGCTTTGTAGGTTAGCAGTAAAACCTTGAAATCAGCCCTTGTCTTAAGAGGAAGCCAGTGTAGGGAGGCTAGCACTGGAGCAATATGATCAATATTTTTGGTTCTTGTCAGGATTCTAGCAGCCGTATTTAGCACTAACTGAAGTTTATTTAGTGCTTTAAACCGGGATGCTGGAAAGTAGAGCACTGCAGTTGTCTAACCTAGAAGTAACAAAAGCATGGATTAATTTTTCTGCATCATTTTTGGACAGAAAGTTTCTGATTTTTGCAATGTTACATAGATGGAAAAAAGCTGTCCTTGAAACAGTCTTGATATGTTCATCAAAAGAGAGATCAGGGTTCAGAGTAACGCTGAGGTCCTTCATAGTTTTATTTGAGACGACTGTACAACCATCAAGATTAATTGTCAGATTCAACAGAAGATCTCTTTGTTTCTTGGGACCTAGAACAAGCATCTCTGTTTTGTCCGAGTTTAAAAGTAGAAAGTTTGCAGCCACCCACTTCCTTATATCTGAAACCAGGCTTCTAGCGAGGGCAATTTTGGGGCTTCACCATGTTTCATTGAAATGTACAGCTGTGTCATCCGCATAGCAGTGAAAGTTAACGTTATGTTTTCGAATGACATCCCCAAGAGGTAAAATATATAGTGAAAACAATAGTGGTCCTAAAACGGAACCTTGAGGAACACCGAAATATACAGTTGATTTGTCAGAGGACAAACCTTTCACAGAGACAAACTGATATCTTTCCGACAGATAAGATCTAAACCAGGCCAGAACTTGTCCATGTAGACCAATTTGGGTTTCCAATCTCTCCAAAAGAATGTGGTGATCGACGGTATCAAAAGCAACACTATGGTCTAGGAGCACGAGGACAGATGCAGAGCCTCGGTCTGATGCCATTAAAAGGTCATTTACCACCTTCACAAGTGCAGTCTCAGTGCTATGATGGGGTCTAAAACCAGACTGAAGCATTTCGTATACGTTGTTTGTCTTCAGGAAGGCAGTGAGTTGCTGCACAACAGCTTTTTCAAAAATGTTTGAGAGAAATGGAAGATTCGATATAGGCCGATAGTTTTTTTATATTTTCTGGGTCAAGGTTTGGCTTTTTCAAGAGAGGCTTTATTACTGCCACTTTTAATGAGTTTGGTACACATCCGGTGGATAGAGAGCCGTTTACTATGTTCAACATAGGAGGGCCAAGCACAGGAAGCAGCTCTTTCAGTAGTTTAGTTGGAATAGGGTCCAGTATGCATCTTGAAGGTTTAGAGGCCATGATTATTTTCATCATTGTGTCAAGAGATATAGTGCTAAAACACTTGAGTGTCTCTCTTGATCCTAGGTCCTGGCAGAGTTGTGCAGACTCGGGACAACTGAGCTTTGAAGGAATACGCAGATTTAAAGAGGAGTCCCTAATTTGCTTTCTAATGATCATGATCTTTTCCTCAAAGAAGTTCATGAATTTATTACTGCTGAAGTGAAAGCCATCCTCACTTGGGAAATGCTGCTTTTTAGTTAGCTTTGCGACAGTATCAAAAATAAATTTGGGATTGTTCTTATTTTCCTCAATTAAGTTAGAAAAATAGGATGATAGATCAGCAGTGAGGGCTCTTCGGTACTGCACAGTACTGTCTTTCCAAGCTAGTCAGAAGACTTCCAGTTTGGTGTGGCGCCATTTCCGTTCCAATTTTCTGGAAGCTTGCTTCAGAGCTCTGGTATTTTCTGTATACCAGGGAGCTAGTTTCTAATGACAAATGTTTTTAGTTTTTATGGTTCTAGGGTATTGCGCAAGGTTAAATTGAGTTCCTCAGCTAGGTAGTTAACTGATTTTTTGTCCTCTGACGTCCTTGGGTACGTGGAGGGAGTCTGGAAGGGCATCAAGGAATCTTTGTGTTGTCTGTGAATTTATAGCACAACTTTTGATGCTCCTTGGTTGGGGTCTGAGCATATTATTTGTTGCAATTGCAAATGTAATAAAATGGTGGTCCGAAAGTCCAGGATTATGAGGAAAAACATAAGATCCACAACATTTATTCCATGGGACAAAACTAGGTCCAGAGTATGACTGTGGCAGTGAGTAGGTCCAGAGACATGTTGGACAAAACCCACTGAGTCGATGATGGCTCCGAAAGCCTTTTGGAGTGGGTCTGTGGACTTTTCCATGTGAATATTAAAGTCACCAAAAATGTGAATATTATCTGCCATGACTACAAGGTCCAATAGGAATTCAGGGAACTCAATGAGGAACTCTGTATATGGCCCAGGAGGCCTGTAAACAGTAGCTCTAAAAAAAATGATTGAGTAGGCTGCATAGATTTCATGACTAGAAGCTCAAAAGACGAAAAAGTCATTTTTTTAACAGTTCTGTTAGAGTTGTGTTATTACTCAACAGTTCTGTTAGAGTTGTGTTATTACTCAACAGTTCTGTTAGAGTTGTGTTATTACTCAACAGTTCTGTTAGAGTTGTGTTATTACCCAACAGTTCTGTTAGGGTTGTGTTATTACTCAACAGTTCTGTTAGAGTCGTGTTATTACTCAACAGTTCTGTTAGAGTTGTGTTATTACTCAACAGTTCTGTTAGAGTTGTGTTATTACTCAACAGTTCTGTTAGAGTTGTGTTATTACTCAACAGTTCTGTTAGGGTTGTGTTATGTTATTACATACCAGTTCTGTTAGTTGTTATGTTATTACTCAACAGTTCTGTTAGTTGTTATGTTATTACTCAACAGTTCTGTTAGTTGTTATGTTATTACATACCAGTTCTGTTAGTTGTTATGTTATTACTCAACAGTTCTGTTAGAGTTGTGTTATGTTATTACACAACAGTTCTGATTGAATTTGTTGAATTTGTGAGTTCTGCTGTGTTACAACAATCGCCTTTCAAGGTGATAAACCTATTTATGGAGAGAGTGCGGATGGGGCTTCAGTGAATACAGATAAGGGAGGAATAGGTCTGTCGGGTAGAGAACACAATCAGCTGCAGAGCAGAAAGCACCAATGCCTCACTAGAGACATGCCTCCATTGTACTGTAAGAGACAAGTCTTAATTGTGCCTTTGAATGACTTGAGAAAGGCTGTCTGGCATCTGCAAAGAGACAGGCATTCCTTTCCCAAAGCCATGGCTAATAGTTTTAATGATCAGATGTCCTTTTGTTCTCTCCAAAATATTATGATATTTTCCAAAGCAACACAGTTAAAGTTTAGACTTCTATGAGCATGACATGAATGGTTTTCATCAATTCAGTGCAATTTCCCTTTATTGACTGACTGACTGACTACCTGCCTGACTGACTGGCTAACTACCTGACTCACTGACTGACTGATTAACTGACTAACTAACTGACTGGCTAAGTGACTGACTGACTGACTGACTGACTGACTAAGTGACTGAGTGACTGACTAAGTGACTGACTGACTAAGTGACTGAGTGACTGACTAAGTGACTGACTGACTAAGTGACTGACTGAGTGAGTGACTGACTGAGTGAGTGACTGACTGAGTGACTGACTGACTAAGAAACTGAGTGACTGACTAAGTGACTGAGTGACTGACTAAGTGACTGACTGACTGACTATGTGATTGACTGTCTGACTGAGTGACTGACTGACTATGTGATTGACTGTCTGACTGAGTGACTGACTGACTATGTGATTGACTGTCTGACTGAGTGACTGACTGACTAAGTGACTGACTGAGTGAGTGACTGACTGAGTGACTGACTGACTAAGAGACTGACTGACTGACTGACTGACTGACTGACTAAGTGACTGACTGACTGACTGACTAAGTGACTGACTGACTGACTGACTGACTCAGAGTCTCGTTCCTCTCTAGGTTTCTTCCTAGGTTCCTGCCTTTCTAGTGAGTTTTTCCTAGCCACGTGCTTTTACATCTGCATTGCATTGGGGTTTTGGCTGGGTTTCTGAATAAACACTGTGACATCTGCTGATGTAAAAAAGCCTTTATAAATACATTTGATTTGATTTGACTGACTGACTAAGTGACTAAATGACTGACTCATTGAAACAACATATTCTACATGCAGCAAATGGGGAAGAAAACAGGGGGACTGACTTGAACATATTTCACTCTGAGAAAAATATTACAAGACCAAAACATTTTGGGGACCGCTTTATGTCCCTCAGCATTGAATGACATGCATCCACAACATGGCCATTACGTTTTGTTGACATCACATTAAATAGAGGTTGTAAGAGTAATCAGCATAGTCTGACAAGCATAAATGCTTTGTCTGGACACTTCTCATTTATCTTGGCTGTCTGATAAAGGTCAGCATTGGGAGAGGTCAGAACCCCAGTAAACAGGTCAGCTGTGTCACCACAGAAACGTTCAACGGCGCCAATAAAATAACGAGATGACTAAACTGAGACGGTCATCAAGAATTGTGGGAAAAAAGGCTTGGTAGGTATTGCATCACAGCAGAAAAATTGAAATACGGGTTATTTTTGATACCAGTCTCTCCTCAAGCTGTATGATATAGTAGCCTATATGACCATGTATGAGTGCTGCCAGTCCTCATCCTCAATCAGCCAACCACAATTGCAAAACAAATGAAAAAGTGACCAAAAAAAACGTTTTTGATTAGCCTAAATGCAAATGGAAAATGTACAGATTCACACACAAACACTGTAGCCTCAGAGATAAGACAGTGCATGGATTCGAACAATGTTCCCAGAAATGTGCAGTTCAAGGAAATTAATTAAAAAATACTGATTTCTAACAAATCTGGTTGAGTAAATACACCAAAGAACATGAATTAGATAAGTTTAGCCACTTTCCTTATGGAGGAGTAGACCTATCACAAAATGTATGATACCTGTATCTAATACATTTTGAATGGTCAGAACGAAGCACAGGCTCATAGCCGTTTGAGGTTTTCTTGAAACATCTCTTTAAACTGTGAATTACATTTTAACTATGTATGTGCTTCCATCTGCTGGATACAACTATAACTACATCATAACCATTCATGTGCTTCCATCTGCTGGATACAACTATAACTACATCATCACTATGCATTCCATGTCAAACTCCAAATCAAATCAAATCCAAGTTTATTTGTCACGTGCGCCGAATACAACCTTACAGTGAAATGCTTACTTACAGGCTCTAACCAACAGTGCAAAAATGGTATTAGGTGAACAATAGGTAAGTAAAGAAATAAAAACTACAGTAAAAAGACAGTGAAAAATAACAGTAGCGAGGCTACATACGGGCACCGGTTAGTCGGGCTGATTGAGGTAGTGTGTACATGTATTTATAGTTAAAGTGACTATGCATATATGATACACAGAGAGCAGCAGCTGAGTAAAAGAGGGGTGGGCGGGCACACAATGCAAATAGTCCGGGTAGCCATTTGATTACCTGTTCAGGAGTCTTATGGCTTGGGGGTAAAAACTGTTGAGAAGCCTTTTTGTCCTAGACTTGGCCCTCCGGTACCGCTTGCCATGCGGTAGAAGAGAGAACAGTCTATGACGGGTGGCTGGGGTCTTTGACAATTTTTAGGGCCTTCCTCTGACACCGCCTGGTGTAGAGGTCCTGGATGGCAGGCGGCTTAGCCCCAGTGATGTACTGGGCCGCACGCACTACCCTCTGTAGTGCCTTGCGGTCAGAGGCCGAGCTGTACTGGTTGCTCTCGATGTTGCAGCTGTAGAAACTTTTGAGGTTCTGAGGACCCATGCCAAATCCTTTTAGTTTCCTGAGGGGCAATCAGCTTTGTCGTGCCCTCTTCACGACTGTCTTGGTGTTTTAAGACCATTCTAGTTTGTTGGTGATGTGAACACCGAGGAACTTGAAGCTCTCAACCTGCTCCACTACAGCCCCGTCCATGTGAATGGGGGCGTGCTCAGTCCTCCTTTTCCTGTAGTCCACAATCATCTCCTCTATTCTGCCCTTCTCTGATTCACATCCAAAAAATAAATTTAGCCTCTTGACATGATAAATGCTACAGGTTATGCAATATTCAGTAAATGGTTCAACAGACACCACAAACACACAACCCATGGCTCAGGTGCAAATTGTACATGGCACTATGCTGCTTGCAGTTAAAAGTAACTGCATCAAAATCAATTGAAAAGACAGGCCTATGTCATTACAGGCCTATGGTAATTCAGTCCACTCAGTAAACATGATAATTATAGATAGAAAATATTCTAGCCTACACACACATCTTATGTCAGTGTTAGGTCAGATGAATCAACTTGCTGGCAATGAGGATGCTGCTGGTAACAGGATCATTATTTTACTCTACATGTAGTTAATATGGTTATTTAATGCTTAAGTCACACATACACGCACGTTAACGGTTTACCGGAGCACAACCACAAGACATACGGGATCACTTCTGATGTTCCTCTACTGAACAGTGTGCTGTGTGTGACTAGTTTCATTTAAGAAAACATGTTTATTACGCATTCTATGTTTTTGCATAACTTTATTGAAAGTTTCAAAAGACAAAAAGAATAGAAGCAAAAACAAATCAGGAAGTGTCCAAAAAAAATGACACTGAAGCAAGTTTGTACTCTCCGTTAATAAGTAGTGAATGGATTTCTTCTTCTCTTTTTCATTTACAGTTTTTCTCATTCGTGTTTTTTTTGGAACTGTAGTTTAACGCACCAATAGCAGAACAGCCATGGTCCAATGATTAAATACATTTGTGGACTGATCATTTTCTCGCCTTTCTACCTGGATTGCTTGTCTTAAACCCACTTTTGCAAAACTGTAAATAAAATTGTCATCAATGAATACAAAATTCACTGTAAAGTGAATAAAGTCTAAGCCTTTGTACAAGTATTGAAAACATTGACTTGGATTGTGAGGATGCTGATGAATGATTTCCTGTTGCTGCTTGCCGATGTAAAGTCTAAGCCTTTGCACAGTATTGAAAACATTGACTTGGATTGTGAGGATGCTGATGAATGATTTCCTGTTGCTGCTTGCCGATGTAAAGTCTAAGCCTTTGTACAGTATTGAAAACATTGACTTGGATTGTGAGGATGCTGATGAATGATTTCCTGTTGCTGCTTGCCGATGTAAAGTCTAAGCCTTTGCACAGTATTGAAAACATTGACTTGGATTGTGAGGATGCTGATGAATGATTTCCTGTTGCTGCTTGCCGATGTAAAGTCTAAGCCTTTGGACAGTATTGAAAACATTGACTTGGATTGTGAGGATGCTGATGAATGATTTCCTGTTGCTGCTTGCCGATGTAAAGTCTAAGCCTTTGCACAATATTGAACACATTGACTTGGATTGTGAGGATGCTAATGAATGATTTCCTGTTGCTGCTTGCCGATGTAAAGTCTAAGCCTTTGCACAGTATTGAACACATTGACTTGGATTGTGAGGATGCTGATGAATGATTTCCTGTTGCTGCTTGCCGATGTAAAGTCTAAGCCTTTGTACAGTATTGAACACAGACACATGAATGATTCCTGCACACAATGTGCTGATTTTCCTTTTTTTTATATGAAAAATATTGAATTTGATGTGTATGAAATTGTTTTGTGAAATATGCATAAAAGGTGAGCAATTTTCCAAGCTGGTTGAGAGAATGCCAAGAGTGTGCAAAGTTGTCGTCAAGGCAAAGGGTGGCTACTTTGAAGAATCTCAAATATAAAATATCTTTTGAGTAGTTAAAAACTTTTTGGGTTACTACATGATTCCATAGGTGTTATTTTATAGTGTTGATTCATCAATGTAGAAAATATTTTTAAAAAATAAAATAGGTGTGTCCAAACCTTTTACTGTAGTTTTAATGAATGTATTTTGAGAACAAACTACATTTAGAAAAATGCATTTACTGTTGATAGCTGTCTTGAGAACACCTTTGAAAATCGACAACATTAGTAAAAAAAAATGCTTGTATGTGTATGAGAAAAACTGTCATCTCTTTTTCAATGCCAACACTTTGAAGTTGTATCAGTAGTCGCTTTGTTCACTTTGCATGCCAGTGTCTGAGTAGATGTGCGCACTCTGAAAATGACTGACTCCCAGGCTTTCACACGGGCCCTGTGGGAGAAAAAAAAGAGAAGCTTATTTTTATATACAAACATAAGCAGTATGTGTTTTTTTGTGGTCTCTTGTTTTGAATGGAATATTTATGTATAAAAATTATTTTGTTATTCAAGCTAACAGCTTTGTTTTCCAGGGTCCGATTTAAGTTTCCTAAATATTGAAGATGACAAATGCATTTTTTTATATACACTAACATTCAAAAGTTTGGGGTCACTTAGAAATGTCCTTGTTTTTGAAAGAAAAACGTTTTTTTTTGTCCATTAAAATAACATCACATTGATCAGAAATACAGTGTAGACATTGTTAATGTTGTAAATGACTATTGTAGCTGAAAACAGCAGAGTTTTAATGGAATATCTACATAGGCATACAGAGGCCCATTATCAGCCATCATCACTCCTGTGTTCCAATGGCACGTTGTGTTAGCTAATCCAAGTTTATCATTTTAAAAGACTAATTGATCATTAGAAAACCCTTTTGCAATTATGTTAGCACAGCTGAAAACTGTTGTTCTGATTAAAGAAGCAATAAACTGGCCTTCTTTAGACGAGTTGAGTATCTGGAGCATCAGCATTTGTGGTTTTGATTACAGGCTCAAAATGGACAGAAACAAAGTCCTTTCTTCTGACCGCAACACATGTGCGTGTCTCAATAACTAGAATGTGAACGCGCGTCTCACTTACGAGAATGTGAAACCTCTAGATGAAAGGTTGAGCCATAGCAGGTTGCTAAAAACCTCAAGCGTTTTCGAGTTACGGTCTTCCATTGTCTGTGATCTCAAGAACAAGCAATGCATGTACCGTGTTTTTGCAAAGTGTTGCTATGAGGAAATAGAGCTGGCCCTACCTGAAGAGAATGCACCGATTTTCATGGCAACAGCATCAAAGGGCGAAATCAAGCAACGGAGAAAGTTTTGTGAATAAAAACAGAGATGGGCCCGTGGCTCGATCTGGTTAAACTTCAACGAGAAAAGGGATGCTCTTGTGAGGCACCACTTTAACTGGCTGCCGAAATTGTTATTGCTGAAGGAATCACATTAGTTGTCATGTTAATCAATATTTGTGGGCCGTAGTGATGTGTCGTTCAGGGTAACAAAATATTGTCATACAGTATAACACCAGTATTTTATATTAAAATACAATACATTTGTTTTGTTGGCTCAGAAAGACCAAAACAAACCTCAAAGGATGAAGTGAAAGATATTTTCATAGATTTTTACAACTCAAAACACATTTTGAGTTGTACCCATGACATGTCAAATATGTGATATTCAAAATAAAATATCATTTTTTTCTGGGTAGTTATATTTTTGGCAGTCTAGGCATGGATATAAACACAGCAAAAAAATAAACGTCCCTTTTTCAGGGCCCTGTCTTTCAAAGATAATTTGTAAAAATCCAAATAACTTCCCCAATCTTCATTGTAAAGGGTTTAACTTCTTGATCCTACTTGAGACGCAGATGTCTCAACTAGGCACCTGGAAATGCAAATGCGCTACGCTAAATGCTAAATGTACTCGTTAAAACTCAAACCTTGATCAAAATTCACAAGCAGGGTATTGAATTAAAGCTACACTCGTTGTGAACCTAGCCAGCAAGTCAGATTTTTAAAATGCTTTTCGGCGAAAGCATCAGAAGCTATTATCTGATAGCATGCACCCCCCAAAATGCCAGCTCGACACGTAAACAACAGATTTTGCGATAGCCGGCGCTACCCAAAACGCAGAAATAAAATATAAAACATTCATTACCTTAGACGAGCTTCTTTCTTGGCACTCCTATATGCCCCATAAACATCACTATTGGGTCTTTTTTTCGTTTAAATCGTTCCATATATACCCAAAATAGCTTTGTATGGGATCTGTGTCATTCAGAAAAAATCATCGTTTTTAAACGCTGCGTAATTTTTTAAAATTAAAAAAGTCGACGATAAACTTTCACAAAACACTTCGAAATCCTTTTGTAATCCAACTTTAGGTATTAGTAAACGTTTATAATCTATCAAAATGATTACAGGGCGATGTCTCTTCAATAGGTCCTCACTTCAAAAACAATGCCATCTGATCTCTCCCTAAACTGCTTCCGGGTGAAGACTGGAAAACTGGAGGTCAGACAGATGTATTTTCCAACAATTAATTCAATTGAAAATTAGTACAATGGCGCCATCGTGCGGAATTTGTATGAGGTGCAGGCAAATTCCCATTAAATTCTGTTCTCTTTTAACAACTGGTGGAAGTGACTTATGGAAATTATTTTTTGCTTTCAGAGAGCAGTTTTTCTTGCGTTTTTCAATGAAACACACGCTCTGTTATAGTCACAGCCGTGATTTAACCAGTTTTAGAAACTTCAGAGTGTTTTCTATCCACACATACTAATCATATGCATATACTATATTCCTGGCATGAGTAGCAGGACGCTGAAAAGTTGCGCGATTTTTAACAGAATGTTCAAAAAAGGAGGGGGTAGGATGAAGAGGCTAAACACTGTTTCCCATGCTTGTTCAATGAACCATAAACAATTAATGAACATGAACACTTGTGGACTGGTCGTTAAGACACTAACAGCTTTCAGATGGTAGGCAATTAAGGTCACAGTTATGCAAACTTAGGACACTAAAGAAACCTTTCTACTGAAAAACACCAAAAGAAAGATGCCCAGGGTCCCTGCTCATCTGCATGAATGTACCTTAGGCATGCTGAAAGGAGGAATGAGGACTGCAGATGTGGCCAGGGCATTAAATTGCAATGTCCATACTTTGAGACACCTAAGACAGCTCTACAGGATGGACAGCTGATCATCCTCACAGTGTCAGACCACATATAACAACACCTGCACAGGATCGGTACATCCGAACATCAAACCTGCGGGACAGGTACAGGATGGATACAACTACTGCCGAGTTACACCAGGAACGCACAATCCCTCCATCAGTGCTCAGACTGTCCGCAAAAGGCTGAGAGAGGCTGGACTGAGGGCTTGTAGGCCTGTTGTAAGGCAGGTCGTCACCAGACATCACCGGCAACAACGTCGCCCATGGGCATAGGACTGGACTGGCAAAAAGTGCTCTTCACTGAAGAGTCACAGTTTTGTCTCACCAGGGGTGATGGTCGGATTCACGTTTATCGTCGAAGGATTGAGTGTTACACCGAGGCGTGTACTCTGGAGCGGGATCGATTTGGAGGTGGAGGGTTCGTCATGGTATGGGGCGGTGTGTCACAGCATCATCGGAACTGAGCTTGTTGTCATTGCAGGCAATCTCAACGCTGTGCGTTACAGGGAAGACATCCTCCTCCCTCATGTGGTACCCTTCCTGCAGGCTCATCCTGACATGACCCTCCAGCATGACAATGCCACCAGTCATACTGCTCGTTCTGTGCGTGATTTCCTGCAAGACCGGAATGTCAGTACTCTGCCATGGCCAGCTAAGAGCCAGGATCTCAATCCCATTGAGCACATCTGGTACCTGTTGGATCGGAGGGTGAGGGCTAGGGCCATTTACCCCAGAAATGTCCGGGAACTTGCAGGCGCCTTGGTGGAAGAGTGGGGTAACATCTCACAGCAATAACGGGCAAATCTGGTGCAGTCCATGAGGAGGAGATGCACTGCAGTACTTAATGCAGCTGGTGGCCACACCAGATACTGACTGTTACTTTTGATTTTGATCCCCCCTTTGTTCAGAGACACGTTATCCCATTTATGTTAGTCACATGTCTGTGGAACTTGTTCAGTTTATGTCTCAGTAGTTGAATCTTGTTATGTTCATACAAATATTTACACAGGTTAAGTTTACTAAAAATAAACACAAATGACAGTAAGAGGACATTTCAGTTTTTTGCTGAGTTGGGCATAAAACTAAAATGTATATATTTTTTAAACACTTGTTATAGTATAACACAGTGTTATACTGAATTATGTTTTACTTGGTTACATTCATATGAATCACAATAAAAAATGAATTATTGGCTTTATTCTTGAATATAACTCATATAAGTGCATAGGTGACACTCCAATGAACGTAAAAAGCCTTTTAGGGAATTGTAATTGCTGTTACATTTTTTGCTACTTTTTTAAATACATTTTTTATTTCACCTTTATTTAACCACTTTGGCCAAATGAGAACAAGTTTTTGTTTACAACTACGACCTGGCCAAGATAAAGCAAAGCAGTGCAACACAAACAACAACACAGAGTTAAACATGGAATAAAGGTAAGACAATAAGAAGGTAAGACAATAAATAGTAAGACACATGGAAGGTAAGACAATAAATAGTAAGACACATGGAAGGTAAGACAATAAATAGGCCATGGTGGCAAAACAATTTAGCAATTAAACACTGGAGTGATAGATGTGCAGAAGATGCATGTGCATGTAGAGATACTGGGGTGCAAAGGAGAGAAAAATAAATAAATAACTATATGATCAAATCAAATTTCAAATCGAAATGTATTTATATAGCCCTTCGTACATCAGCTGATATCTCAAAGTGCTGTACAGAAACCCAGCCTAAAACCCCAAACAGCAAGCAATGCAGGTGTAGAAGCACGGTGGCTAGGAAAAACTCCCTAGAAACGCCAAAACCTAGGAAGAAACCTAGAGAGGAACCAGGCTATGTGGGGTGGCCAGTCCTCTTCTGGCTGTGCCGGGTGGAGATTATAACAGAACATGGCCAAGATGTTCAAATGTTCATAAATGACCAGCATGGTCCAATAATAATAAGGCAGAACAGTTGAAACTGGAGCAGCACCACGGCCAGGTGGACTGGGGACAGCAAGGAGTCATCATGTCAGGTAGTCATGAGGCATGGTCCTAGGGCTCAGGTCCTCCGAGAGAGAGAAAGAAAGAGAGAAAGAGAGAATTAGAGAGAGCACACTTAAATTCACACAGGACACCGAATAGGACAGGAGAAGTACTCCAGATATAACAAACTGACCCTAGCCCCCCGACACATAAACTACTTATGCTGCATAAATACTGGAGGCTGAGACATATAAGGAATAAGGAATAAAAATAGCAGATCTGTACCACATTGAGTGAGGCGGGTTGCAGGAAAGTACATTTAGTTCGAAGATAGAAAGTGAGATTAAGATGTATACGATAAAGACCGGCTATTTACAAGGGATAAGACAAGGGATAAGACAAAGACAGATATACACATCCTACTCCGCTGCCATCTTGGATTGTCAATTTTTTAAAGTCTTGAAAACCTTTATGTCTTTAACCCTAAAAAGAGCTATGAAGTCACATGTACTGTACAAATATGAACCATGTTCTTAATTAATGCCATCAATAGAATATCAAAATCCTATGTTAAAAAGGATGTTCAATGAAAAACCTTGTAACATAGTTCAATGAAGGAGTCAAATGGCTATTTAATCTGACACAGAACTGATTCATGATTAGAAAAAAAACAGACATATTTCATACAGTATCTCCATATGAGGATCACAATGCAAAAGCAAGGAAAGGGAACATCAGGATTGGATGTCGTGCAGTCTATATATTTGCTGTGCCTCCGCTGTCAGAAGATAAAAATGAACTAATCATACAGTAGCTAGCCACAGAACGCTAGCGAGGCGCTAACTTTAGCCTGCTAGCAAGCTGGCAACCTGGCAAGCTATCTTCGTCATAATACCTCAGGAAGACAAACTTGTAAAATCCTGACACCACACAAAGACATCGTTTACACTGTATGTGACCAATATTGTTATGAGTATAGTACGTTTTCAGAGGTTACAATGTCCATTGAGTGAGTTTTATACATTTAAAAAGGGGAGGGCGGGAGAGAACACAGCCTACCTCGTTCAAATGGAAATAGTTCTGAACGAGCTGGAGAGCGCAGTGCCGACGTCACACACAGAGCTCAACAAAATCAGATCTACTTTAAACCAATGTGCAACACACTGGACTTAGATACAATTGTAATGAATAGAGCTGAAATGATTTATTCCTTCATGTGTCATTTAATATCTAGCCTTGTACTTTACTGTACAGCCAGCTGCTGGACTTGGGGGATGGAAGGCACAATGTTTGAATAAAACACAGCTGTCCATCTTAGTTCATTGAATATATGGACAGGAGAACAACTGGGCTCGTGAAACGGAATTTGAAAGACAAGCAGGGGAGGCTCAAGCATTGCACCCTTTCTCTCCCTCAACCGCTGCATTGCCTATGGTTCAAGTCTCTCTGGTTCACTGTTTCAAGTAGTCTGTGCTTTGTTGAACACCCACTGAGGAATTTATTCCTCAGTTATTTGCTCCTTCATTAATTAATTATTTAATTCCAACTCTCTGGCTTTCTCCTCACTAACCCCTGATTAGAGTTCTTGGTCAGGACAAAACTCCCGCCCTTCTCATAAACCCTAAAATACCTATGCTCACTAAACCCTGCCAGCTCCAATCCCTAACCCCTGCTCCCCTTCCTAACCTCCATCTGTTTGTGGATCCACTTGAGGGACTGGGGTGACGCGAGTGTACACCCCAGGCTTGTTCCTGTCAACACGGCCCTGACCCCAGCTAATGGCCTCTACCAGCTTCCATACTGACGAGTCCTCACAGGCCAGAGGAGCCCCGCTGTTCCCTGGGGACCACAAACTGCTATTATGTAAAAACGAATTCAACTTTTGTTCAATTCAACTTTTGCTTTCAAAAGCAACTCAAACAAAACATTTAAAAATGAACTGTTGCCATTGAATTCTACCATGCAAAAATACAGTGCGCTGTAGGGAAGTAATGCACACTCTAGAATGCCCTTCAAGCCAATCAGAAAAGAGTATTCAACAATGCCATGGTATAAGTATGTTTAACAACAAATATTTAACATTAATGAAAACATATCAGCATGTGTATATTTAACACCAAATTGACAGAAATGTTCCACTCTGCACTAAGGCTCACCACCATGGGCTTACAGTACCTGGGAGGAGTCTGTCTCTCCCTCCAGGTAACCTGCACAGATTATCCCGGGGGATATATTGATGGTAGACCCCTGGAGTGCTGCACACCTTAGTGGAGAGGAAAGCGACCTGGACAGAGAGTAATGAATCCCTAGCAGACTACACTCAGACAGAGCTTAAACTTATGAAAAACATTATGACTCCAAGACTGACTACTGGTCTGTAAGTGTGAATAAAGAAAACGCATGTGACATGCTTAATAACAGCCTTGACTCACCCCCATATGAAGCGCCCCCCCCAGCCTGAGATCCAGCACATGGTCTCATCCTCAAAGTCCTCCCCAAAGTTAGGTAGGCAGATGGGCTCCACTACAGCTGGAGCAGGGAGGAAGGACGGTTCAGAGAAACAAACTAAAGTTCCCAGAAACACCTGGGTTTAAAATAGTGATAAAGTGAGAGTTCACTGAGACTATTGACTACTTACTATGGACCTGATTCTTATTCCTGGGGCAACTAACACATGGCTACTAAGCAATGCATTCAATAGTGAGAAGTGAGCTGGAGCTGAGATGCAGGGTCACAGGGCAACAAGAGTGTGGGTGTAGATGAGCCTTGTGGCCTCAATCACAGACAGACCATACACATAATGACATGTCGCTGTCAGAGCCCAGGCGACCCTGAGAGCCCAGGGGACCCTGAGAGACAGACAGGTGACCAGAGAGAAAAGGGGGTGTGTCAGTTTAAAATAAAGAGTGGGCAGTGTGGGAGAAAACCAGGGTTGGAGGGAAGGTTGATACAGAAACAAAGCCTCCATCCCTTCATAAAGACACAAGGAGAGAGATCAGAGAGTATGTCTAAAGACATACCTACCATTAAAGACAGCGGGGTCCCTTACCTACCATTAAAGACAGCGGGGTCCCTTAACTACCATTAAAAACAGCGGGGTCCCTTACCTACCATTAAAGACAGCGGGGTCCCTTACCTACCATTAAAGACAGCGGGGTCCCTTAACTACCATTAAAGACAGCGGGGTCCCTTATCTACCATTAAAGACAGCGGGGTCACTTACCTACCATTAAAGACAGCGGGGTCCCTTACCTACCATTAAAGACAGCGGGGTCCCTTACCTACCATTAAAGACAGCGGGGATGTTAAAATGGTGGACACACTCATCTCATCAGTGGATCTATAGCTCCGTTTTCCTCCTCTTTTGTTTAGGTTTGCTGTACAGTAAGAGTACTAGGTTAACCAAGGTTAATGACACAGTTACATAATATACAGATATTTATCTTAACAAAGTGACCTCAGTCACAGCAGTAAAAAGCTGTCTGGCAGAGAAATTTCACAGCAGGTGATTGATTGTTCAACCTTTAAACTTCCTAATGAACAAACTTCTAAGAATTATCTGCTGCGGGTAGGGAGGTCATTATCTTACAGTTTCTAGGGTTACAGTTACAGGAAAAACTCTGGACCTGGTAATAACATTGGCCTCTTGCAAGAAGGCACAAGATTCTCGATATTTCATCCCATGCTTTTCTCACCTTTGGTTATCTGCTTTGAGTCTTTCATAGACAACCTCCATAGGCCTCGCAGTCGACTGCCCTGGTCCTTGTTTGTATCTGCACAGTGATAATCCATACACACAGCCAGTGTACACACAGCCAGTGTACACACAGCCAGTGTACACACAGCCAGTATAAACACAGTCAGTATAAACACAGCCAGTATAAACATAGCCAGTATAAACATAGCCAGTATAAACACAGCCAGTATAAACATAGCCAGTATAAACATAGCCAGTATAAACACAGCCAGTATAAACATAGCCAGTATAAACATAGCCAGTATAAACACAGCCAGTATAAACATAGCCAGTATAAACATAGCCAGTATAAACATAGCCAGTATAAACATAGCCAGTAACATCATCATCAGGCGGGGCACAGCTGGTGAGCATCATTAGATACAAATCAATGGGCACCAGTTCCATTTTGCCATGTTGACTGCAAAGCCCCACTCAGGGACAGTGAAGTTAGGCACGCACACTGTCCCTCGGTTTGGCCCACTCTTTTAACAGACCCACCAGCCAAATTGTGTTGTTACGGCTGTTAAAGTGCATCCAATCCTTGATACTTGGTCCTAGTCAATGTGGTTGATAACACTCCATTGACTCCCTTCCAGAGATTATTTTGAACCATCCTCCCCTCAGCAGCCTCCACTGCTTCCCATGTGACTAATTGTTTAAATCCAGATTAACCTGATACAGTGTTTCATGTTCAGAGATAGACCATTAGAATGCTGTAATACTAACCTGATTTTAGTTGGTATAATATACTTTTTTTTTTAAATACGTTTATCAGGGAAAAGTATGGATACAGATAAACCTAATGACGTTGTTTGGGTCTGCGTATTTGTGTCAGTTTGTCTTTGACATATATACAGTAGGTGTTTGACATTGTGTGATCCAAAGGCAAAACAATGCCTTGTAAAAGTATTCCTCCCCCTTGACATTTTTCCTATTTTGTTGCATTACAACCTGTAATTTAAATGGATTTGTATTTGTATTTCATGCAATGGGACATACACAAAATAGTCCAATTTGGTGAAGTGAAATGAAAAAAAGAACATGATTAAAAAAAATGTAAAACGGAAAAGTGGTGCCCTTAAATAAGATCTGGTGCAACCAATTACCTTCAGAAGTCACACAATTAGTTAAGTAAAGTCTACCTCTGTGCAATCTAAGTGTCACATGATCTGTCACATGATCTCAGTATATATACACCTGTTCTGAAAGGCCCCAGAATCTGCAACACCACTAAGCAAGGGGCACCACCAAGCAAGCGGCACCATGAAGACCAAGAAGTTCTCCAAACAGGTCAGGGACAAAGTTGTGGAGAAGTACAGATCAGGGTTGGGTTATAAAAAAATATCAGAAACATTTACTATCCCACGGAGCATCATTAAATCCATTATTAACAAATGGAAAGAATATGGCACCACAATAAACCTGGCGAGAGAGGGCCGCCCACCAAAACTCACGGACCAGGCAAGGACGGCATTCATCAGAGAGGCAACAAAGATACCAAAGATAACCCTGAAGGAGCTGCAAAGCTCCACAGAGGAGATTGGAGTATCTGTCCATAGGACCACTTTAAGCCGTACACTCCACAGAGCTGGGCTTTACGGAAGAGTGGCCAGAAAAAAAACGTTGCTAAAGAAAAAAATAATCAAACACGTTTGGTGTTCAAAGGCATGTGGGAGACTCTAAAAACATATGGAAGAAGGCACTCTGGACAGATGAGTCTAAAATTTTGATTTTTGGCCATCAAGGAAAATGTTATGTCTGGCGCAAACCCAACACCTTTCATTACCCCAAGAACAAAATCCAACATGGAATGAGACATGGTGGTGGCAGCATCATGCTGTGGGGATGTTTGTCATCGGCAGGGACTGGGAAACTGAAGGAATGATGGTTTTCATTTACAACTGCGAACTGGCCAAGATTAAGCAAAGCAGTGCAACAAAAACAACACAGAGTTACACAGAAACAAACGTACAGTCAATAAGACAATAGAAAAATCTATGTACAGTGTGTGTAAATGTAGAAGAGTAGGGAGGTAAGGCAATAAATAGGCCATAGAGGTGAACTAATTACAATTTAGCATTAACACTGGAGTGATAGATGTGCAGATGATGATGTGCAAGTAGAGATACTGGGGTGCAAAAAAGTAAGAGGATAAGTAACAATATGGGATGAGGTAGTCGGGTGTGCTATTTACAGATTGGCTGTGTACAGGTACAGTGATCGGTAAGCTGCTCTGACAGCTGATGCTTAAAGTTAGAGAGGGAGATGTAAGACTCCAGCTTTAGTGATTTTTGCAATTCGTTCCAGTCATTGGCAGCATAGAACTGGAAGGAAAGGCAGCCAAAGGAAGTGTTGGGTTTGGGCGTGACCAGTGAAATATACCTGCTGGCGCGCGTGGTATGGGTGGGGGTTGCTGTGGTGACCAGTGAGCTGAGATAAGGCAGGGCTTTACTGAGCATAGACTTATAGATGACCTGGAGCCAGTGTGTTTGTGTGTGTGGGGGGGGGGGGGGGGGGAGCTGACGGAGCTGGAACAGTTTTGCCTTGAAGAATGGGCAAAATTCCCAGTGGCTAGATGTGCCAAGCTTATAGAGACGTACCTCAAGAGACTTGCAGCTGTAATTCACAATAAATTAAAAAAAAAATGTATCTTCAAAGTGGTAGGCATGTTGTGTAAATCAAATGATACAAACCCCCCCCAAAAAATCTATTTTAATTCCAGGTTGTAAGGCAACAAAATAGGAAAAGTGCCAAGGGGGTGAATACTTTCGCAAGCCACTGTATATACATAATAAACTACAATATTTAAGAACACAGGGAAGATGAATGGTTTATCAGATCAAAAGAATACAAAGGTGGGTTATATCACTCATCATCATTCTCTGCCCACCGGACATGTTATATCACTCTGCCCACCGGACATGTTATATCACTCTGCCCACCAGACATGTTATATCACTCATCATCATTCTCTGCCCACCAGACATGTTATATCACTCATCATCATTCTCTGCCCACCGGACATGTTATATCACTCTGCCCACCGGACATGTTATATCACTCTGCCCACCGGACATGTTATATCACTCTGCCCACCAGACATGTTATATCACTCTGCCCACCGGACATGTTATATCACTCTGCCCACCAGACATGTTATATCACTCTGCCCACCAGACATGTTATATCACTCTGCCCACCGGACATGTTATATCACTCTGCCCACCGGACATGTTATATCACTCATCATCATTCTCTGCCCACCGGACATGTTATATCACTCATCATCATTCTCTGCCCACCGGACATGTTATATCACTCTGCCCATCAGACATGTTATATCACTCTGCCCATCAGACATGTTATATCACTCTGCCCATCAGACATGTTATATCACTCATCATCATTCTCTGCCCACCGGACATGTTATATCACTCTGCCCACCGGACATGTTATATCACTCATCATCATTCTCTGCCCACCAGACATGTTATAGCACTCATCATCATTCTCTGCCCACCAGACATGTTATATCACTCTGCCCACCAGACATGTTATATCACTCGTCATCATTCTCTGCCCACCAGACATGTTATATCACTCATCATCATTCTCTGCCCACCGGACATGTTATATCACTCATCATCATTCTCTGCCTACCGGACATGTTATATCACTCATCATCATTCTCTGCCCACCGGACATGTTATATCACTCATCATCATTCTCTGCCCACCGGACATGTTATATCACTCATCATCATTCTCTGCCCACCAGACATGTTATATCACTCATCATCATTCTCTGCCCACCGGACATGTTATATCACTCATCATCATTCTCTGCCCACCGGACATGTTATATCACTCATCATCATTCTCTGCCCACCAGACATGTTATATCACTCATCATCATTCTCTGCCCACCGGACATGTTATATCACTCATCATCATTCTCTGCCCACCGGACATGTTATATCACTCATCATCATTCTCTGCCCACCAGACATGTTATATCACTCATCATCATTCTCTGCCCACCAGACATGTTATATCACTCTGCCCACCAGACATGTTATATCACTCATCATCATTCTCTGCCCACCGGACATGTTATATCACTCATCATCATTCTCTGCCCACCGGACATGTTATATCACTCATCATCATTCTCTGCCCACCGGACATGTTATATCACTCATCATCATTCTCTGCCCACCAGACATGTTATATCACTCATCATCATTCTCTGCCCACCAGACATGTTATATCACTCTGCCCACCGGACATGTTATATCACTCATCATCATTCTCTGCCCACCAGACATGTTATATCACTCATCATCATTCTCTGCCCACCAGACATGTTATATCACTCATCATCATTCTCTGCCCACCAGACATGTTATATCACTCTGCCCACCAGACATGTTATATCACTCATCATCATTCTCTGCCCACCGGACATGTTATATCACTCATCATCATTCTCTGCCCACCGGACATGTTATATCACTCATCATCATTCTCTGCCCACCGGACATGTTATATCACTCATCATCATTCTCTGCCCACCAGACATGTTATATCACTCATCATCATTCTCTGCCCACCAGACATGTTATATCACTCTGCCCACCGGACATGTTATATCACTCATCATCATTCTCTGCCCACCGGACATGTTATATCACTCATCATCATTATCTGCCCACCAGACATGTTATATCACTCATCATCATTATCTGCCCACCAGACATGTTATATCACTCATCATCATTCTCTGCCCATCAGACATGTTATATCACTCATCATCATTCTCTGCCCACCAGACATGTTATATCACTCATCATCATTCTCTGCCCATCAGACATGTTATATCACTCATCATCATTCTCTGCCCACCAGACATGTTATATCACTCATCATCATTCTCTGCCCACCAGACATGTTATATCACTCTGCCCACCAGACATGTTATATCACTCATCATCATTATCTGCCCACCAGACATGTTATATCACTCATCATCATTCTCTGCCCATCAGACATGTTATATCACTCATCATCATTCTCTGCCCACCAGACATGTTATATCACTCATCATCATTCTCTGCCCATCAGACATGTTATATCACTCATCATCATTCTCTGCCCACCAGACATGTTATATCACTCATCATCATTCTCTGCCCACCGGACATGTTATATCACTCTGCCCACCGGACATGTTATATCACTCTGCCCACCAGACATGTTATATCACTCATCATCATTCTCTGCCCACCAGACATGTTATATCACTCATCATCATTCTCTGCCCACCAGACATGTTATATCACTCATCATCATTCTCTGCCCACCAGACATGTTATATCACTCATCATCATTCTCTGCCCACCAGACATGTTATATCACTCTGCCCACCGGACATGTTATATCACTCATCATCATTCTCTGCCCACCGGACATGTTATATCACTCTGCCCACCAGACATGTTATATCACTCATCATCATTCTCTGCCCACCGGACATGTTATATCACTCTGCCCACCAGACATGTTATATCACTCATCATCATTCTCTGCCCACCGGACATGTTATATCACTCTGCCCACCAGACATGTTATATCACTCATCATCATTCTCTGCCCACCAGACATGTTATATCACTCTGCCCACCGGACATGTTATATCACTCATCATCATTCTCTGCCCACCAGACATGTTATATCACTCTGCCCACCAGACATGTTATATCACTCATCATCATTCTCTGCCCACCGGACATGTTATATCACTCTGCCCACCAGACATGTTATATCACTCATCATCATTATCTGCCCACCGGACATGTTATATCACTCTGCCCACCAGACATGTTATATCACTCTGCCCACCAGACATGTTATATCACTCTGCCCACCAGACATGTTATATCACTCATCATCATTCTCTGCCCACCAGACATGTTATATCACTCATCATCATTCTCTGCCCACCGGACATGTTATATCACTCTGCCCACCAGACATGTTATATCACTCATCATCATTCTCTGCCCACCAGACATGTTATATCACTCATCATCATTCTCTGCCCACCAGACATGTTATATCACTCTGCCCACCGGACATGTTATATCACTCATCATCATTCTCTGCCCACCGGACATGTTATATCACTCTGCCCACCAGACATGTTATATCACTCATCATCATTCTCTGCCCACCGGACATGTTATATCACTCTGCCCACCAGACATGTTATATCACTCATCATCATTCTCTGCCCACCGGACATGTTATATCACTCTGCCCACCAGACATGTTATATCACTCATCATCATTCTCTGCCCACCAGACATGTTATATCACTCTGCCCACCGGACATGTTATATCACTCATCATCATTCTCTGCCCACCAGACATGTTATATCACTCTGCCCACCTGACATGTTATATCACTCATCATCATTCTCTGCCCACCGGACATGTTATATCACTCTGCCCACCAGACATGTTATATCACTCATCATCATTATCTGCCCACCGGACATGTTATATCACTCTGCCCACCAGACATGTTATATCACTCTGCCCACCAGACATGTTATATCACTCTGCCCACCAGACATGTTATATCACTCATCATCATTCTCTGCCCACCAGACATGTTATATCACTCATCATCATTCTCTGCCCACCGGACATGTTATATCACTCTGCCCACCAGACATGTTATATCACTCATCATCATTCTCTGCCCACCAGACATGTTATATCACTCATCATCATTCTCTGCCCACCAGACATGTTATATCACTCTGCCCACCGGACATGTTATATCACTCATCATCATTCTCTGCCCACCGGACATGTTATATCACTCTGCCCACCAGACATGTTATATCACTCATCATCATTCTCTGCCCACCGGACATGTTATATCACTCTGCCCACCAGACATGTTATATCACTCATCATCATTCTCTGCCCACCGGACATGTTATATCACTCTGCCCACCAGACATGTTATATCACTCATCATCATTCTCTGCCCACCAGACATGTTATATCACTCTGCCCACCGGACATGTTATATCACTCATCATCATTCTCTGCCCACCAGACATGTTATATCACTCTGCCCACCAGACATGTTATATCACTCATCATCATTCTCTGCCCACCGGACATGTTATATCACTCTGCCCACCAGACATGTTATATCACTCATCATCATTATCTGCCCACCGGACATGTTATATCACTCTGCCCACCAGACATGTTATATCACTCATCATCATTATCTGCCCACCGGACATGTTATATCACTCTGCCCACCAGACATGTTATATCACTCATCATCATTATCTGCCCACCGGACATGTTATATCACTCTGCCCACCGGACATGTTATATCACTCATCATCATTCTCTGCCCACCAGACATGTTATATCACTCATCATCATTCTCTGCCCACCAGACATGTTATATCACTCTGCCCACCAGACATGTTATATCACTCATCATCATTCTCTGCCCACCGGACATGTTATATCACTCATCATCATTCTCTGCCCACCGGACATGTTATATCACTCATCATCATTCTCTGCCCACCGGACATGTTATATCACTCATCATCATTCTCTGCCCACCAGACATGTTATATCACTCATCATCATTCTCTGCCCACCAGACATGTTATATCACTCTGCCCACCGGACATGTTATATCACTCATCATCATTCTCTGCCCACCGGACATGTTATATCACTCATCATCATTATCTGCCCACCAGACATGTTATATCACTCATCATCATTATCTGCCCACCAGACATGTTATATCACTCATCATCATTCTCTGCCCATCAGACATGTTATATCACTCATCATCATTCTCTGCCCACCAGACATGTTATATCACTCATCATCATTCTCTGCCCATCAGACATGTTATATCACTCATCATCATTCTCTGCCCACCAGACATGTTATATCACTCATCATCATTCTCTGCCCACCAGACATGTTATATCACTCTGCCCACCAGACATGTTATATCACTCATCATCATTATCTGCCCACCAGACATGTTATATCACTCATCATCATTCTCTGCCCATCAGACATGTTATATCACTCATCATCATTCTCTGCCCACCAGACATGTTATATCACTCATCATCATTCTCTGCCCATCAGACATGTTATATCACTCATCATCATTCTCTGCCCACCAGACATGTTATATCACTCATCATCATTCTCTGCCCACCGGACATGTTATATCACTCTGCCCACCGGACATGTTATATCACTCTGCCCACCAGACATGTTATATCACTCATCATCATTCTCTGCCCACCAGACATGTTATATCACTCTGCCCACCGGACATGTTATATCACTCATCATCATTCTCTGCCCACCAGACATGTTATATCACTCTGCCCACCAGACATGTTATATCACTCATCATCATTCTCTGCCCACCGGACATGTTATATCACTCTGCCCACCAGACATGTTATATCACTCATCATCATTATCTGCCCACCGGACATGTTATATCACTCTGCCCACCAGACATGTTATATCACTCTGCCCACCAGACATGTTATATCACTCTGCCCACCAGACATGTTATATCACTCATCATCATTCTCTGCCCACCAGACATGTTATATCACTCATCATCATTCTCTGCCCACCGGACATGTTATATCACTCTGCCCACCAGACATGTTATATCACTCATCATCATTCTCTGCCCACCAGACATGTTATATCACTCATCATCATTCTCTGCCCACCAGACATGTTATATCACTCTGCCCACCGGACATGTTATATCACTCATCATCATTCTCTGCCCACCGGACATGTTATATCACTCTGCCCACCAGACATGTTATATCACTCATCATCATTCTCTGCCCACCGGACATGTTATATCACTCTGCCCACCAGACATGTTATATCACTCATCATCATTCTCTGCCCACCGGACATGTTATATCACTCTGCCCACCAGACATGTTATATCACTCATCATCATTCTCTGCCCACCAGACATGTTATATCACTCTGCCCACCGGACATGTTATATCACTCATCATCATTCTCTGCCCACCAGACATGTTATATCACTCTGCCCACCAGACATGTTATATCACTCATCATCATTCTCTGCCCACCGGACATGTTATATCACTCTGCCCACCAGACATGTTATATCACTCATCATCATTATCTGCCCACCGGACATGTTATATCACTCTGCCCACCAGACATGTTATATCACTCATCATCATTATCTGCCCACCGGACATGTTATATCACTCTGCCCACCAGACATGTTATATCACTCATCATCATTATCTGCCCACCGGACATGTTATATCACTCTGCCCACCGGACATGTTATATCACTCATCATCATTCTCTGCCCACCGGACATGTTATATCACTCTGCCCACCAGACATGTTATATCACTCATCATCATTCTCTGCCCACCGGACATGTTATATCACTCTGCCCACCAGACATGTTATATCACTCGTCATCATTCTCTGCCCACCGGACATGTTATATCACTCATCATCATTCTCTGCCCACCAGACATGTTATATCACTCATCATCATTCTCTGCCCACCGGACATGTTATATCACTCATCATCATTCTCTTCCCACCGGACATGTTATATCACTCATCATCATTCTCTGCCCACCGGACATGTTATATCACTCATCATCATTCTCTTCCCATGAGACATGTTATATCACTCATCATCATTCTCTGCCCACCGGACATGTTATATCACTCTGCCCATCAGACATGTTATATCACTCATCATCATTCTCTGCCCACCAGACATGTTATATCACTCTGCCCACCAGACATGTTATATCACTCATCATCATTCTCTGCCCACCAGACATGTTATATCACTCTGCCCACCGGACATGTTATATCACTCATCATCATTCTCTGCCCACCAGACATGTTATATCACTCATCATCATTCTCTGCCCACCAGACATGTTATATCACTCATCATCATTCTCTGCCCACCAGACATGTTATATCACTCTGCCCACCAGACATGTTATATCACTCATCATCATTCTCTGCCCACCGGACATGTTATATCACTCATCATCATTCTCTGCCCACCGGACATGTTATATCACTCATCATCATTCTCTGCCCACCGGACATGTTATATCACTCATCATCATTCTCTGCCCACCAGACATGTTATATCACTCATCATCATTCTCTGCCCACCAGACATGTTATATCACTCTGCCCACCGGACATGTTATATCACTCATCATCATTCTCTGCCCACCGGACATGTTATATCACTCATCATCATTATCTGCCCACCAGACATGTTATATCACTCATCATCATTATCTGCCCACCAGACATGTTATATCACTCATCATCATTCTCTGCCCATCAGACATGTTATATCACTCATCATCATTCTCTGCCCACCAGACATGTTATATCACTCATCATCATTCTCTGCCCATCAGACATGTTATATCACTCATCATCATTCTCTGCCCACCAGACATGTTATATCACTCATCATCATTCTCTGCCCACCAGACATGTTATATCACTCTGCCCACCAGACATGTTATATCACTCATCATCATTATCTGCCCACCAGACATGTTATATCACTCATCATCATTCTCTGCCCATCAGACATGTTATATCACTCATCATCATTCTCTGCCCACCAGACATGTTATATCACTCATCATCATTCTCTGCCCATCAGACATGTTATATCACTCATCATCATTCTCTGCCCACCAGACATGTTATATCACTCATCATCATTCTCTGCCCACCGGACATGTTATATCACTCTGCCCACCGGACATGTTATATCACTCTGCCCACCAGACATGTTATATCACTCATCATCATTCTCTGCCCACCAGACATGTTATATCACTCTGCCCACCGGACATGTTATATCACTCATCATCATTCTCTGCCCACCAGACATGTTATATCACTCTGCCCACCAGACATGTTATATCACTCATCATCATTCTCTGCCCACCGGACATGTTATATCACTCTGCCCACCAGACATGTTATATCACTCATCATCATTATCTGCCCACCGGACATGTTATATCACTCTGCCCACCAGACATGTTATATCACTCTGCCCACCAGACATGTTATATCACTCTGCCCACCAGACATGTTATATCACTCATCATCATTCTCTGCCCACCAGACATGTTATATCACTCATCATCATTCTCTGCCCACCGGACATGTTATATCACTCTGCCCACCAGACATGTTATATCACTCATCATCATTCTCTGCCCACCAGACATGTTATATCACTCATCATCATTCTCTGCCCACCAGACATGTTATATCACTCTGCCCACCGGACATGTTATATCACTCATCATCATTCTCTGCCCACCGGACATGTTATATCACTCTGCCCACCAGACATGTTATATCACTCATCATCATTCTCTGCCCACCGGACATGTTATATCACTCTGCCCACCAGACATGTTATATCACTCATCATCATTCTCTGCCCACCGGACATGTTATATCACTCTGCCCACCAGACATGTTATATCACTCATCATCATTCTCTGCCCACCAGACATGTTATATCACTCTGCCCACCGGACATGTTATATCACTCATCATCATTCTCTGCCCACCAGACATGTTATATCACTCTGCCCACCAGACATGTTATATCACTCATCATCATTCTCTGCCCACCGGACATGTTATATCACTCTGCCCACCAGACATGTTATATCACTCATCATCATTATCTGCCCACCGGACATGTTATATCACTCTGCCCACCAGACATGTTATATCACTCATCATCATTATCTGCCCACCGGACATGTTATATCACTCTGCCCACCAGACATGTTATATCACTCATCATCATTATCTGCCCACCGGACATGTTATATCACTCTGCCCACCGGACATGTTATATCACTCATCATCATTCTCTGCCCACCGGACATGTTATATCACTCTGCCCACCAGACATGTTATATCACTCATCATCATTCTCTGCCCACCGGACATGTTATATCACTCTGCCCACCAGACATGTTATATCACTCGTCATCATTCTCTGCCCACCGGACATGTTATATCACTCATCATCATTCTCTGCCCACCAGACATGTTATATCACTCATCATCATTCTCTGCCCACCGGACATGTTATATCACTCATCATCATTCTCTTCCCACCGGACATGTTATATCACTCATCATCATTCTCTGCCCACCGGACATGTTATATCACTCATCATCATTCTCTTCCCATGAGACATGTTATATCACTCATCATCATTCTCTGCCCACCGGACATGTTATATCACTCTGCCCATCAGACATGTTATATCACTCATCATCATTCTCTGCCCACCAGACATGTTATATCACTCTGCCCACCAGACATGTTATATCACTCATCATCATTCTCTGCCCACCAGACATGTTATATCACTCTGCCCACCGGACATGTTATATCACTCATCATCATTCTCTGCCCACCAGACATGTTATATCACTCATCATCATTCTCTGCCCACCAGACATGTTATATCACTCATCATCATTCTCTGCCCACCAGACATGTTATATCACTCTGCCCACCAGACATGTTATATCACTCATCATCATTCTCTGCCCACCGGACATGTTATATCACTCATCATCATTCTCTGCCCACCGGACATGTTATATCACTCATCATCATTCTCTGCCCACCGGACATGTTATATCACTCATCATCATTCTCTGCCCACCAGACATGTTATATCACTCATCATCATTCTCTGCCCACCAGACATGTTATATCACTCTGCCCACCGGACATGTTATATCACTCATCATCATTCTCTGCCCACCGGACATGTTATATCACTCATCATCATTATCTGCCCACCAGACATGTTATATCACTCATCATCATTATCTGCCCACCAGACATGTTATATCACTCATCATCATTCTCTGCCCATCAGACATGTTATATCACTCATCATCATTCTCTGCCCACCAGACATGTTATATCACTCATCATCATTCTCTGCCCATCAGACATGTTATATCACTCATCATCATTCTCTGCCCACCAGACATGTTATATCACTCATCATCATTCTCTGCCCACCAGACATGTTATATCACTCTGCCCACCAGACATGTTATATCACTCATCATCATTATCTGCCCACCAGACATGTTATATCACTCATCATCATTCTCTGCCCATCAGACATGTTATATCACTCATCATCATTCTCTGCCCACCAGACATGTTATATCACTCATCATCATTCTCTGCCCATCAGACATGTTATATCACTCATCATCATTCTCTGCCCACCAGACATGTTATATCACTCATCATCATTCTCTGCCCACCGGACATGTTATATCACTCTGCCCACCGGACATGTTATATCACTCTGCCCACCAGACATGTTATATCACTCATCATCATTCTCTGCCCACCAGACATGTTATATCACTCATCATCATTCTCTGCCCACCAGACATGTTATATCACTCATCATCATTCTCTGCCCACCAGACATGTTATATCACTCATCATCATTCTCTGCCCACCAGACATGTTATATCACTCTGCCCACCGGACATGTTATATCACTCATCATCATTCTCTGCCCACCGGACATGTTATATCACTCTGCCCACCAGACATGTTATATCACTCATCATCATTCTCTGCCCACCGGACATGTTATATCACTCTGCCCACCAGACATGTTATATCACTCATCATCATTCTCTGCCCACCGGACATGTTATATCACTCATCATCATTCTCTGCCCACCGGACATGTTATATCACTCATCATCATTCTCTGCCCACCAGACATGTTATATCACTCATCATCATTCTCTGCCCACCAGACATGTTATATCACTCTGCCCACCGGACATGTTATATCACTCATCATCATTCTCTGCCCACCGGACATGTTATATCACTCATCATCATTATCTGCCCACCAGACATGTTATATCACTCATCATCATTATCTGCCCACCAGACATGTTATATCACTCATCATCATTCTCTGCCCATCAGACATGTTATATCACTCATCATCATTCTCTGCCCACCAGACATGTTATATCACTCATCATCATTCTCTGCCCATCAGACATGTTATATCACTCATCATCATTCTCTGCCCACCAGACATGTTATATCACTCATCATCATTCTCTGCCCACCAGACATGTTATATCACTCTGCCCACCAGACATGTTATATCACTCATCATCATTATCTGCCCACCAGACATGTTATATCACTCATCATCATTCTCTGCCCATCAGACATGTTATATCACTCATCATCATTCTCTGCCCACCAGACATGTTATATCACTCATCATCATTCTCTGCCCATCAGACATGTTATATCACTCATCATCATTCTCTGCCCACCAGACATGTTATATCACTCATCATCATTCTCTGCCCACCGGACATGTTATATCACTCTGCCCACCGGACATGTTATATCACTCTGCCCACCAGACATGTTATATCACTCATCATCATTCTCTGCCCACCAGACATGTTATATCACTCATCATCATTCTCTGCCCACCAGACATGTTATATCACTCATCATCATTCTCTGCCCACCAGACATGTTATATCACTCATCATCATTCTCTGCCCACCAGACATGTTATATCACTCTGCCCACCGGACATGTTATATCACTCATCATCATTCTCTGCCCACCGGACATGTTATATCACTCTGCCCACCAGACATGTTATATCACTCATCATCATTCTCTGCCCACCGGACATGTTATATCACTCTGCCCACCAGACATGTTATATCACTCATCATCATTCTCTGCCCACCGGACATGTTATATCACTCTGCCCACCAGACATGTTATATCACTCATCATCATTCTCTGCCCACCGGACATGTTATATCACTCTGCCCACCGGACATGTTATATCACTCATCATCATTCTCTGCCCACCAGACATGTTATATCACTCTGCCCACCAGACATGTTATATCACTCATCATCATTCTCTGCCCACCGGACATGTTATATCACTCTGCCCACCAGACATGTTATATCACTCATCATCATTATCTGCCCACCGGACATGTTATATCACTCTGCCCACCAGACATGTTATATCACTCTGCCCACCAGACATGTTATATCACTCTGCCCACCAGACATGTTATATCACTCATCATCATTCTCTGCCCACCAGACATGTTATATCACTCATCATCATTCTCTGCCCACCGGACATGTTATATCACTCTGCCCACCAGACATGTTATATCACTCATCATCATTCTCTGCCCACCAGACATGTTATATCACTCATCATCATTCTCTGCCCACCAGACATGTTATATCACTCTGCCCACCGGACATGTTATATCACTCATCATCATTCTCTGCCCACCGGACATGTTATATCACTCTGCCCACCAGACATGTTATATCACTCATCATCATTCTCTGCCCACCGGACATGTTATATCACTCTGCCCACCAGACATGTTATATCACTCATCATCATTCTCTGCCCACCGGACATGTTATATCACTCTGCCCACCAGACATGTTATATCACTCATCATCATTCTCTGCCCACCAGACATGTTATATCACTCTGCCCACCGGACATGTTATATCACTCATCATCATTCTCTGCCCACCAGACATGTTATATCACTCTGCCCACCAGACATGTTATATCACTCATCATCATTCTCTGCCCACCGGACATGTTATATCACTCTGCCCACCAGACATGTTATATCACTCATCATCATTATCTGCCCACCGGACATGTTATATCACTCTGCCCACCAGACATGTTATATCACTCTGCCCACCAGACATGTTATATCACTCTGCCCACCAGACATGTTATATCACTCATCATCATTCTCTGCCCACCAGACATGTTATATCACTCATCATCATTCTCTGCCCACCGGACATGTTATATCACTCTGCCCACCAGACATGTTATATCACTCATCATCATTCTCTGCCCACCAGACATGTTATATCACTCATCATCATTCTCTGCCCACCAGACATGTTATATCACTCTGCCCACCGGACATGTTATATCACTCATCATCATTCTCTGCCCACCGGACATGTTATATCACTCTGCCCACCAGACATGTTATATCACTCATCATCATTCTCTGCCCACCGGACATGTTATATCACTCTGCCCACCAGACATGTTATATCACTCATCATCATTCTCTGCCCACCGGACATGTTATATCACTCTGCCCACCAGACATGTTATATCACTCATCATCATTCTCTGCCCACCAGACATGTTATATCACTCTGCCCACCGGACATGTTATATCACTCATCATCATTCTCTGCCCACCAGACATGTTATATCACTCTGCCCACCAGACATGTTATATCACTCATCATCATTCTCTGCCCACCGGACATGTTATATCACTCTGCCCACCAGACATGTTATATCACTCATCATCATTATCTGCCCACCGGACATGTTATATCACTCTGCCCACCAGACATGTTATATCACTCTGCCCACCAGACATGTTATATCACTCTGCCCACCAGACATGTTATATCACTCATCATCATTCTCTGCCCACCAGACATGTTATATCACTCATCATCATTCTCTGCCCACCGGACATGTTATATCACTCTGCCCACCAGACATGTTATATCACTCATCATCATTCTCTGCCCACCAGACATGTTATATCACTCATCATCATTCTCTGCCCACCAGACATGTTATATCACTCTGCCCACCGGACATGTTATATCACTCATCATCATTCTCTGCCCACCGGACATGTTATATCACTCTGCCCACCAGACATGTTATATCACTCATCATCATTCTCTGCCCACCAGACATGTTATATCACTCTGCCCACCGGACATGTTATATCACTCATCATCATTCTCTGCCCACCAGACATGTTATATCACTCTGCCCACCAGACATGTTATATCACTCATCATCATTCTCTGCCCACCGGACATGTTATATCACTCTGCCCACCAGACATGTTATATCACTCATCATCATTATCTGCCCACCGGACATGTTATATCACTCTGCCCACCAGACATGTTATATCACTCATCATCATTATCTGCCCACCGGACATGTTATATCACTCTGCCCACCAGACATGTTATATCACTCATCATCATTATCTGCCCACCAGACATGTTATATCACTCTGCCCACCGGACATGTTATATCACTCATCATCATTCTCTGCCCACCGGACATGTTATATCACTCTGCCCACCAGACATGTTATATCACTCATCATCATTATCTGCCCACCGGACATGTTATATCACTCTGCCCACCGGACATGTTATATCACTCATCATCATTATCTGCCCACCGGACATGTTATATCACTCATCATCATTCTCTGCCCACCGGACATGTTATATCACTCTGCCCACCAGACATGTTATATCACTCGTCATCATTCTCTGCCCACCGGACATGTTATATCACTCATCATCATTCTCTGCCCACCAGACATGTTATATCACTCATCATCATTCTCTGCCCACCGGACATGTTATATCACTCATCATCATTCTCTTCCCACCGGACATGTTATATCACTCATCATCATTCTCTGCCCACCGGACATGTTATATCACTCATCATCATTCTCTTCCCATGAGACATGTTATATCACTCATCATCATTCTCTGCCCACCGGACATGTTATATCACTCTGCCCATCAGACATGTTATATCACTCATCATCATTCTCTGCCCACCAGACATGTTATATCACTCTGCCCACCAGACATGTTATATCACTCATCATCATTCTCTGCCCACCAGACATGTTATATCACTCTGCCCACCGGACATGTTATATCACTCATCATCATTCTCTGCCCACCAGACATGTTATATCACTCATCATCATTCTCTGCCCACCAGACATGTTATATCACTCATCATCATTCTCTGCCCACCAGACATGTTATATCACTCTGCCCACCAGACATGTTATATCACTCATCATCATTCTCTGCCCACCGGACATGTTATATCACTCATCATCATTCTCTGCCCACCAGACATGTTATATCACTCTGCCCACCAGACATGTTATATCACTCATCATCATTCTCTGCCCACCGGACATGTTATATCACTCTGCCCACCAGACATGTTATATCACTCATCATCATTATCTGCCCACCGGACATGTTATATCACTCTGCCCACCAGACATGTTATATCACTCATCATCATTATCTGCCCACCGGACATGTTATATCACTCTGCCCACCAGACATGTTATATCACTCATCATCATTATCTGCCCACCGGACATGTTATATCACTCTGCCCACCGGACATGTTATATCACTCATCATCATTCTCTGCCCACCGGACATGTTATATCACTCTGCCCACCAGACATGTTATATCACTCATCATCATTATCTGCCCACCGGACATGTTATATCACTCTGCCCACCGGACATGTTATATCACTCATCATCATTATCTGCCCACCGGACATGTTATATCACTCATCATCATTCTCTGCCCACCGGACATGTTATATCACTCTGCCCACCAGACATGTTATATCACTCGTCATCATTCTCTGCCCACCGGACATGTTATATCACTCATCATCATTCTCTTCCCATGAGACATGTTATATCACTCATCATCATTCTCTGCCCACCGGACATGTTATATCACTCTGCCCATCAGACATGTTATATCACTCATCATCATTCTCTGCCCACCAGACATGTTATATCACTCTGCCCATCAGACATGTTATATCACTCATCATCATTCTCTGCCCACCAGACATGTTATATCACTCTGCCCATCAGACATGTTATATCACTCATCATCATTCTCTTCCCATGAGACATGTTATATCACTCATCATCATTCTCTGCCCACCAGACATGTTATATCACTCATCATCATTCTCTGCCCACCAGACATGTTATATCACTCATCATCATTCTCTGCCCACCGGACATGTTATATCACTCATCATCATTCTCTGCCCACCGGACATGTTATATCACTCATCATCATTCTCTGCCCACCGGACATGTTATATCACTCATCATCATTCTCTGCCCACCGGACATGTTATATCACTCATCATCATTCTCTGCCCACCGGACATGTTATATCACTCATCATCATTCTCTGCCCACCAGACATGTTATATCACTCATCATCATTCTCTGCCCACCGGACATGTTATATCACTCTGCCCACCGGACATGTTATATCACTCATCATCATTCTCTGCCCACCGGACATGTTATATCACTCTGCCCACCGGACATGTTATATCACTCTGCCCATCAGACATGTTATATCACTCTGCCCACCAGACATGTTATATCACTCTGCCCACCGGACATGTTATATCACTCATCATCATTCTCTGCCCACCAGACATGTTATATCACTCATCATCATTCTCTGCCCACCAGACATGTTATATCACTCATCATCATTCTCTGCCCACCGGACATGTTATATCACTCATCATCATTCTCTGCCCACCGGACATGTTATATCACTCATCATCATTCTCTGCCCACCGGACATGTTATATCACTCATCATCATTCTCTGCCCACCGGACATGTTATATCACTCATCATCATTCTCTGCCCACCAGACATGTTATATCACTCTGCCCACCAGACATGTTATATCACTCATCATCATTCTCTGCCCACCAGACATGTTATATCACTCTGCCCACCAGACATGTTATATCACTCTGCCCATCAGACATGTTATATCACTCTGCCCACCAGACATGTTATATCACTCTGCCCACCGGACATGTTATATCACTCATCATCATTCTCTGCCCACCGGACATGTTATATCACTCATCATCATTCTCTTCCCATCAGACATGTTATATCACTCTGCCCATCAGACATGTTATATCACTCTGCCCACCAGACATGTTATATCACTCTGCCCACCTGACATGTTATATCACTCTGCCCATCAGACATGTTATATCACTCTGCCCACCAGACATGTTATATCACTCTGCCCATCAGACATGTTATATCACTCTGCCCACCAGACATGTTATATCACTCTGCCCACCTGACATGTTATATCACTCTGCCCATCAGACATGTTATATCACTCTGCCCACCAGACATGTTACATCACTCTGCCCACCAGACATGTTATATCACTCTGCCCACCAGACATGTTATATCACTCATCATTATTCTCTTCCCATCAGACATGTTATATCACTCATCATCATTCTCTTCCCATCAGACATGTTATATCACTCATCATCATTCTCTTCCCATCAGACATGTTATATCACTCTGCCCACCAGACATGTTATATCACTCTGCCCACCTGACATGTTATATCGCTCTGCCCACCAGACATGTTATATCACTCTGCCCACCTGACATGTTATATCACTCTGCCCACCTGACATGTTATATCACTCTGCCCATCAGACATGTTATATCACTCTGCCCATCAGACATGTTATATCACTCTGCCCATCAGACATGTTATATCACTCTGCCCATCAGACATGTTATATCACTCTGCCCATCAGACATGTTATATCACTCTGCCCACCGAAACATGTTATATCACTCTGCCCACCTGACATGTTATATCACTCTGCCCACCTGATATGCGTAAGCCTACTGTACACTACAGTATCAGTATCACTGAGATTGAATATCAGGCATAACCACTGGTCTAAGCTGGCCTGCAGTCAGAGACACACAGAGAGTGTGATTCAGTGCATTTAGGCTGCTAATTGAATATCTACGACCAGATTCAAGACTGGGGGTGATACAGGACGTTTCTTGTGTACACCCTCAGTCTGTAAAAAGTGAGACTGATCATTGAGATAAAACAAGAGAAAACTCTTGGACCCTCTTGTCTTCATCTTTATGAGACTGACGTATGTGTGTGAGCTGTGTTCTTAAAACAGACAACAACATCTGACAAGAGAAATCATATCATTCTGACAAGTGAATTGTTGATTGATAATTTTTAAAAACACTGATCATTCTTTTAATTATTTTAATTTTAAATATTAGCTGCTATAATTGCTGATGATAAACAATGACAACCCTTTAAGCGCTTTCATATTTTCATCATCATGTTATGTTAGATGTTATAATCAGAGAAGTAGCAATACTGAATGTGCAGTGTATGTTAGGCTGACCCCTGCTGACAGCCAGTGGCAGTAGCAACAGCTTGCAATATACATTAATTTCTAGTTCAAAGGACCACACTTCTGTATCCCTGCCTTTCTATTATCATGTGTTTGACTCCGACCCTATGTAAACCATGATTGAATCAGGTTGGATGTCAGTTTACATTGGGATAGTTTGTGTGAATCATTTATTTGTACTATAAACTTAAATCATTATCCCCTTTAAGGCGCCGGTGACTTTTCTTAGGTGTCCATATAGTTGCCTGCGATATTTCAGCCAGTCAGTCTTCTTGAATCGTCAATGCTGTGTCGTGTCCTTATTGTAGCCTACAGTTGAATACAGCGGAGTTTTCGCATACGTTCGTGTTGCCTACAGGATTGTTTGCTTAGTGAGCGTCGTTAGCTCGTGCACGGAACACATCTTATTCCACAGCCCTCGTAGCTTCATTTTTAACTTCATCCTTGAAATGGAGTGTCGTGTGTTATCTATTCAGAGTCATGTTGTCAGGGGATACGTCGGGAATAAATCGGCAACATTTCCATTGCAGGTAAGAAATTAATATGTTTACGTTACTTGCTGGGTGGGGGTTTTCAATGTATGCACGTTCGACCACTCTGATCGACTAGCCTGGCTACATGCTGAGAAAGAGGAGATACAGTATCCAAGGGTTAGGAGAGATTCGCAAAACTGGTTAGATTAACAGAATTAGCTCCATTACATGGGTGCACAGTAACCTGTAGTGTATTTAGCGAATAGAAGAGATTGGAGAAGCTCTGAATAATGTTAGTCATTCAGAATAACAATAGTGCAGCATATACTTGTCAGAGGATTTTATTTATTTATTTTATTTCACCTTTATTTAACCAGGTTGGCCAGTTGAGAACAAGTTCTCATTTACATTTGTGACCTGGCCAAGATAAGGCAAAGCAGTGCGACAAAAACAACACAGAGTTACACTGGGTATAAACAAACGTACAGTCAGTAACAACAATAGAAACATACAGGATACAGTGTGTCACAAGCCTCTTATAATGGCGTGTCACTTCTCTTCCACAGACTGTTCATAGTGCCTCAACCAACCATGCAGACATAATGAATCAATGCAATGGGGTTGTACTCACATGATTGTGTGTGTTCATGAAGAAAGATATGTCATAAACCCACAAAAGTGATGCAATATTTTCAAGCATTGTTATGATTTGCTTGTCTCCCCTCACAGGTGCTTGGGTTCGAAGTGGACTCCATCAACTCAGTGCAATTCTCCAATCACACAGGTGTGTGCAGTGCAGTAACTCCGTGCTCGTTTTTCAATATAACATTTGACAGAAACAGCTGAGGCAACAATAGGCTATGTATAAGAAGTACACTAGAAGAAAATGTTATCAAGAATGAAATCCTATCCCACACAATTTGGTCTTATGTAGGAACATTAGAAATTGTGTTGTCTTTATATTGGATAAAAGTAAAGACTATGTAGAAAATGGTACATCATAGACTACAGTTGAGGAACAACAGGAAAGTAATTCTGCTTTGAAAGCTGATAAACCCCACTTTTTGAGAAAATGGCCCTTGAATGTTTTGGTATACCTACTGGAGAACTCTTCTTTGTCTACACTCGTTCAGCATCGTTCACACCCTCTTAAGCCTTAGCCACACGCATCTCTTCTTAGGGCTGCAATCCCGTTAACGGGTTCGATATGACAACAGCCAGTGAAAGTGCAGGGCACCAAATTCAAAACAACAGAAATCTCATAATTAAAATGCATCAAACATACATGTATTTTATACCGTTTTAAAGGTAATCTTGTTGTTAATCCCACCACATTGTCCGATTTCAAATAGGCTTTACAGCGAAAGCACCACAAACGATTATGTTAGGTCACCACCAAGCCACAGAAAAACACAGCCATTTTTCCAGCCAAAGAGAGGAGTCACAAAAAGCACAAATAGAGATAAAATTAATCACTAACCTTTGATCTTCTTCAGATGACACTCATAGGACTTCATGTTACACAATACATTTATGTTTTGTTTTATAAAGTTCATATTTATATAAAAAAAATCTGAGTTTACAGTGGCGCGTTACATTCACTACTTCCAAAAACATCCAGTGATTTTGCATAGCCACATCGATTCAACAGAAATACTCATCATAAATGTAGATGAAAATACAAGTTATACACATGGAATTATAGATCTACCTCTCCTTAATGCAACCGCTGTGTCAGATTTCAAAAAACTTTATGGAAAAAGCAAACCATGCAATAATCTGAGACTGCGCTCAGATTATGCACGATGTTGAAGTCAACAGAAACCAGAAATAACATTATAAATTATTCCCTTACCTTTGATGATCATCATCAGAATGCACTCCCAGGAATCCTAGTTCCACAATAAATTGATTTGTTCGATACTGTCCGTTATTTATGTCCAAGTAGCTACTTTTGTTAGGGCTTAGGTATACAAGTCCAAATGCTCGTGCAGGTCCTGCATAACTTCGGACAAAAACGTTTACAAGTTATATTACAGGTCTTAGAAACATTTCAAACTAAGTATAGAATCAATCTTCAATGAAGTTCCAACCGGAAAATTCATTTGTGTGTAGAAAAGCCATGGAACGCAGGTCGATATCATGTGAAATGCGCGTGACCAGGAAATGTCTCTCTGACAGTAACCTGACTCATTCAGCTCTTATTCAGCCCCACAACACAGTAGAAGCCTCATTCAAGTTTCTAAAAACGGTTTACATCTAGTGGAAGCCCTAGGAAGTGCAACTTCATCCATATCCCACTGTGAATTCAATAGGGGCTGGGTTAAAAAAAAAACACTTCCTGTTTGGATTTCTTCTCAGGTTTTTTTTCATCCAAGCTACTCAATAGTGCCTCCGCAGCCATAAGAAGTTACGGATTCACATGTGAGGCCATGTGATAAACAGAGTGAGTTAGGTAGTGTAGTGAACAACCAAAGATTTCAAGACTAAAGACTAATTTAATACTATGACTATCGATATGTCTGTCTACAGTTGTCACAGTGACATCATAATCATTGTCGGACAACAGTAGAAAAGTATAAACACTCAAATGACAGGCTGCATGACATCAGCAGCCTGGTGGTCCAAAATAGCATATCTGGTGTATTTTAACACCAATAAACCAATCAGTTTAAAAATGAATTTAGTAAATGTCAATCTAGCAAACCAGGCAATTAAAAGCATCTTTCTAAACAATGTTTTGGTTAGTTTCTAGCATGTTAAGTTAGCTAGCCAGGTCAAATAATGACCATACCGTATAGCTGACAATGCCTTAACTTTAGATCATTTGTATTCATTATTACACACAAATAAACTCACAATAAGGTCATTATTTACAAGTTAATGGCGAGATAATTCCAGAAAATAGTTTACGGTTATGAGTGTGACAAAATAAAAGCAGGGCATTGTCTCGTTGGCCTAACGTTATATCCTAATTTCACTTTGGTGACGATCATGTTGTTCTTCACATTACTGTCTCTGGTAAACGCACAGTATATCAAATAAAATCTAAGTTTATTTTTCACATGCACATGATACAGAAGGTGTAAACAGTACAGTGACATCATAAACATTCTTTTGAAATGGTTACTTGCATAATGGAGTCTTTTGTTTACACATCTAGCTAGCTAAACAGTGAACCATAATCCCAATTCATAACATTATTATCCTGCATGAATCTACAGGTAGCTGAAACTAACCAATCATGTTCAATGTTAGCTATCTAACATTAGAGTATAACTAGCAGTACAAATGGCTCTGAGATACGAATAATATTACTACACAGATCCTACACGTAACATTAGCTAGCTAGCTAACAGTACGCTTTAACTTGCAATGAAAATACATTTCTGACCATTTTAAACCTATAATATCTGAAAATGTAGCTAGCTAGACTCTAGCTAGATGCTTCTCCCTCTCTGTCACGGATGCCATGTTTGCCCTTAGCTTGAAGATGTAATCTGGAGACAGGTGTTTTATACAACAACTTTCTGTGAGTTCTCTTTTCGACTCCTTCTGCATATTTGCAAACAAACGCATGAATTCTCCATCCCTTTATACACTGCTTCCACTGGGCATTCCACTGATTTCAAACCTCTGTCCTCCAGAAAGTGGAGAGCATTAAAAAACACTTTTGCAGTTCTTTGTGATATCTCTCAAAAAAGCAGCATTACAAAGGATTACTTACACATACAGCGCAGCTTGTGTTATAGACAGAGGCATGCTACATGGCAGACCAATCCAAACTCATCTCTTGGCATGTCCAGCCCACTCATTTCAGCCAATCATGGCTAGCGGGAAGATTCCTGTCTTTTTCCGTGGCTAAACCAAGTAAAATTGGCATTTAATTTGTTTTATTTGTATTTTCATATGGCATACAAGTTTGTTATTAAGGCACATTATAATTTTTATTTATTTTATTTAACTAGGCAAGTCAGTTAAGATAAATTATTATTTACAATGATGGCCTACCAAAAGACAAAAGGCCTCCTGCAGGGATGATACATACAGAGAGACCTAAGACAGCAACATAGCAAGGCAGCAACACGTGACAACACAGCATGGTAGCAACACAACATGACAACAACATGGTAGCAGCACAGAACATGGTACAAACATTATTGGGCACAGACAACAGCACAAAGGGCAAGAAGGTAGAGACAGCAATCCATCAAGTAAAGCAACCACAACTGTCAGTGAGAGTGTCCATGATAGTCTTTGAATGAAGAGATTGAGATAAAACTGTCCAGTTTGAGTGTTTGTTGAAGTTCGTTCCAGTTGCTAGCTGCAGCGAACTGAAAAGACGAGCGACCCAGGGATGTGTGTGCTTTGGGGACCTATAACAAAATGTGACTGGCAAAGTTCACATGTTCCAGAAGGCATTTCTGCCCCCCTCCCCCAAAAAACATATATGTTCAAATGCCTCCTGTGCGGTAGTGACGTGCCTAGTTTCCTTAAACGAGTCACTGTATCCCTGGTTGTGGGATTCTATTTGGCCCATATCAGTAGCCAATATCATCTCGGCCCACATTCAAGATTCCAGTGACTGTATTTAGTAATCACAGTGTGTAGCACTAGCCTCACCCTCTTCATTTTTGGTGAGCCCAATTTTTTTAATCCCTCCCCCCAATTTGAGGGTTTCCACCCATCTGTTGTAAAGTTCAACAGTGTTCACTCGGAGAGAAGAATTGAGCCTTTTGTGCTTATTCAAAATGTGGTTTTGGCTCTAACTAGTGCAATCCCAAAACAATTTTTCTAAAGTTAAGTCATGAAAGACAATGTTTGTAGTGAAATGATGAGGCAGTGAACTTGTACATTACCCTGCAGTCTGTAAATAATTATTATTTCGACTTTGCATTGCATGAACTCAGAGAAAGTACTTTTGTATCTGAGCAATTGCACTTACATTAAATACAGTAAGGTGTTGGAGATAGTGCTACAGTTAATGATTGATAATCTGTTAACTGTACAGAAAGAAGGGAGATACTGAAAGAAGGGAGATACTGAACTGTTAAGTAATGGGTTCATAGAGTACATGCCATTCACTCAGAGATTGAACCCTGGGATGTTTGCATTTTATCTTCTAGTTGGCTACATGATCTACGTTAGATCATGACTTGACCTCCCAATATGGGGCTTGGTAGTGGATGAAAAGTTTTTTGTTGTTGTTGCCATGAATCCTTTGATGGTGAGACGTTAAGATCAATGTCAAGTTAGGCCTACAGCCCTCATCCCAATCTGTTTAATGGAACAAGCTAAATAAGGAGCCCTGTTGTTCCTCTACTGTTCCTCCCCACAGCCAATGTATTAAGAATTTAAAAAACTGATATCACATTTACGTAAGTATTCAGACCCTTTACTCAGTACTTTGAAGCACCTTTTGGCAGCGATTACAACCTGGAGTCTTCTTGGGTATGACGCTACAAGCTTGGCACAACTGTATTTGGGTAGTTTCTCCCATTTTTCTCTGCAGATTCTCTCAAGCTCTGTCAGGTTGGATGGGGAGTGTCACTGAACAGCTATTTTCAAGTCTATCCAGAGATTTTCGACTGTGTTCAAATCCGGCATCTGGCTGAGCCACTCAAGGACTTGTCCCAAAGCCCCTCCTGCATTGTCTTGGCTGTGTGCTTAGGGTTGTTGTCCTGTTGGAAGGTGAACCTTCTACCCAGTCTGAGGTCCTGAGGGCTCTGGAGCAGGTTTTTGTCAAGGATCTCTCTGTACTTTGCTCTGGTCATCTTTCCCTCAATCCTGACTAGTCTGCTAGTACCTGCTGCTGAAAAACATCAACACAGCATGATGCTGCCACCACCATGCTTCACCGTAGGGATGGTGCCATGTTTCCTCCAGACGTGACGCTTGGCAGTCAGACCAGAGAATCTTGTTTCTCATGGTCTGAGAGTCCTTTAGGTGCCTTTTGGCAAACTCCAAGCGGGCTGTAATGTGCCTTTTACTGAGGATTGGCTTCCGTCTGGCCACTCTACCATAAAGGTCTGATTAGTGGAGTGCTGCAGAGTTCGTTGTACTTCTGGAAGGTTCTCTCATCTCAAGAGGTACTCTGGAGCTCTGTCTGAGTGACCATCAGGTTCTTGGTCACATCCCTAACCAAGGTCCTTCTCCCCCAATTCTCAGTTTGGCTTGGCGGCCAGATCTAGGAGTCTTGGTGGTTGCAAACTTCTTCCATTTAAGAATGATGGAGGCCACTGTGTTTTGGTACCCTTCCCCAGATCTCTTCCTTGAGACAGTCCTGTCTCAGAGCTCTACAGACAATTCCTTTGACCTCATGGCTTGGTTTTTGTCTGACATGCACTGTCAAGTGTGGAACCTTTTATATAGGCAGGTGTGTGCCTTTCCAAATCATGTCCAATCAGTTGAATTCACCACAGGTGGACTCCAATAAAGTTGTAGAAACAACTCAAGGATGATCAATGGAAACCGGATGCACCTGAGCTCAATTTCGAGTATCATAGCAAAGGGTCGGAATTCTTATGTAAGTAAGGTTTTCTCTTGTCATTATGGAGTCTTGTGTGTAGATTAAGGATATTTAGATAACTAATAATTTAATCCATTTTAGAAATAAGTCTAACGTAACAAAATGTGGAAAACGTCAAGTGGTCTGAATACTTTCCGAATGCACTGTATATACCAATTATTTGATGGTCCGACCGCATTCTCTCCCCTATCAACACACTTAACTTTTGGTACCAGCGAAAATGACATAGGAAAGTAGTCAAGACGACTAGCTTCATTGAGCCTCCGCCATGTACAGTTGAAGTCGGAAATTTACATACACCATAGCCAAATAGATTTAATCTCAGTTTTTCACAATTCCTGACATTTAATCCCAGTAAACATTCCCTGTCTTAGGTCAGTTAGGATCACCACTTTATTTTAAGAATGTGAAATGTCAGAATAATAGTAGAGAGAATAATTTATTTCAGCTTTTATTTCTTTCATCAAATTCCCAGTAGGTCACAAGTTTACATACACTCAATTAGTATTTGGTAGCATTGCCTTTAAATTGTTTAACTTGGGTCAAATGTTTCGGGTAGCCTTCCACAAGCTTCCCACAATAAATTGGGTACATTTTGGCCCATTCCTTCTGACAGAGCTGGTGTAACTGAGTCAGGTTTGTAGGCCTCCTTGCTCGCACACGCTTTTCAGTTCTGCCCACAGATTTTCTATGGGATTGAGGTCAGGGCTTTGTGATGGCCACTCCAATACCTTGACTTTGAGGTCCTTAATCCATTTTGCCATAACTTTGGAAGTATGCTTGGGGTCATTGTCCATTTGGAAGACCCATTTGCGACCAAGCTTTAACTTCCTGAGTGATGTCTTGAGATGTTGCTTCAATATATCCACATAATTTTACTGATGATGATACCATCTATTTTGTGAAGTGCACCAGTCCCTTCTGCAGCAAAGCACCCCCACATCATGATGCTGCCACCTCCGTGCTTCACGGTTGGGATGATGTTCTTCGGCTTGCAAGTCTCCCCCTTTTTCCTCCAAACATAACAATGGTCATTATGGCCAAACAGTTCTATATTTGTTTCATCAGAAAAGTACAATCTTTTTCCCCATGTGCAATTGCAAACCGTAGTCTGGCTTTTTTATGGCGGTTTTGGAACCGTGGCTTCTTCCTTGCTAAGCGGCCTTTCAGGTTATGTCGATATCGAACTCGTTTTACTGTGGATATAGATACTTTTGTACCTGTTTCCTCCAGCATCTTCACAAGGTCCTTTGCTGTTCTGGGATTGATTTCCACTTTTCGCACCAAAGTACGTTCATCTCTAGAAGACAGAACGCGTCTCCTTCCTGAGCGTTATGATGGCTGCGTGGTCCCATGGTGTTTATGCTTGCATACTATTGTTTGTACAGATGAACATGGTACCTTCAGGCGTTTGGAAATTGCTCCCAAGGATGAACCAGACTTGTGGAGATCTACACATTTTTTTCTGAGGTCTTGGCTGATTTCTGATTTTTCCATGATGTCAAGCAAAGATGCACTGAGTTTGAAGGTAGGCCTTGAAATACATCCACAGGTACAACTCCAATTGACTGAAATTATGTCAATTAGCCTATCAGAAGCTTCTAAAGCCATGACATAATTTTCTGGAATTTTCCAAGCTGTTTAAAGGCACAGTCAACTTAGTGTTATTAAACTTCTGACCCACTGTAATTGTGATACAGTGAAATAATCTGTCTGTAAACAATTGTTGGAAAAATTACTTGTCATGCACAAAGTAGATGTCCTAACCGACTTGCCAATACATTTGTGGAGAGGTTGAAAAATAAGTTTTAATGTCTCCAACCTAAGTGTATGTAAACTTCTGACTTCAACTGTATATCTCACTAGCTCAGGATTTTTAAGACTCCATATATCCACTAGTTCCCTTCTAGCCATCATATTCAGGATTTCCTAAAGTTCATAGGGGTGATAGTTTGAAGTGGGATTTCCTTTACTGTCCATTGAGGTATTTAAAACCGTATTATAATAGTCTTGTTGCTTGAAGGCTTTATACATTTATTAAATATATTTTCAAATAAGTGTGGATCATCATTATTTGAACTGTATAGATTAATGAGACAAATCTGTTTATGGTCCAATAACATATTTAAAATAATCTATTCATCTTGCAGATTGTTTTGAACACTTTGCACATTCGGATCAAAATGATTGTTAATTAATATCATCATCTGTTTTGAGTTTCTTTGCCCATGGGAGAGGTATGTTTCACCTCCCCCAGTTCTTTCTCCACAACTTTATCAAAAATAGTTGAATGACTTTCCTGTAAACAATAGACATTTATATTCCTTCTCTTTTAGCCAGGTAAATTCTGATAATAAGAAAAGACTATCTGCTAACCCATTACAATTATAACTGTCTATATTATTTATTTCACCATTTACTATAATGATATAGAAGTTTCAATTGTATTTATCATGATATTTTTTTAAATGTTTTATTACTTTAATAAAAATAACTATAATGATATTACCATATCTATACCATGGTATTCGCACTGCTACTGAGTAAACCTCCAATTGTTCTCCACTATTCCAACCTCTAAAACATCCCCCCCATCCCAAGTTGGATTGTTGTCCCAGTGACTGGCAGACCATCCTTGTCCACCTGAATCCCAGGGCCTTCGAGAGATTGGGACCCATCCTTTATGAAGAGCACACAGTGCCACCCACCGAACAGAATTAACTGCCAAAAGCATTTCAAACACAGTCATCTCGATTGTATTGCATACAGTTATTTAAAAATATCTATATGCACTACCAGTCAAGTTTGGACACACCTACTCAATCAAGGGTTTTTCTTAATTTTTATCTTTACTATTTTCTACATTGTAGAATAATAGTGAAGACATCAAAAACTATGAAATAACACATATGGAATCATGTAGTAACCAAAAAAAAGTGTTAAACCAATCAAAATATATTTTAGATTCTTCAAAGTAGTGTTGATGTTACTCTTCAACCCCAAAGCAAATCAGGGGGCGGAAAATAGGTTTATTCAAAGAGAGCAAATCATGCGGGAGGTAGATGGTAGATGTTCATGTTCCCCTGTCCTCAGTGATTCTCTCCACAGAACAAAGGGACAGGATGTAGTTTCATAACCCAGCCTTAGCCTGTGGTTGACCAATTAGAATTCCTTGCAAATAAACTGGACCAATGGCCTCCACAATCACCCGACCTCAACCCAATTGAGATGGTTTTGGAATGAGTTGGACCGCAGAGTGAAGGAAAAGCAACCAACAAGTGCTCAGCATATGTGGGAACTCCTTCAAGACTGTTGGAAAAACATTCTAGGTGAAGATGGTTGTGAGAATGCCAAGAGTGTGCAACGCTGTCATCAAGGCGGAGGGTGGCTACTTTGAAGAATCTCATCTCAATATATTTTTATTTTAACTCTTTTTTTTGTTGTTGGTTACTACATGTGTTATTTCATAGTTTGTCTTTACTATTATTCTACAATGTAGAAAATAGTAAAGATATAAATTAAGAAAAACCCTTGAATGAGTAGCTATATCCAGACGTTTGACTGGTACTGTGTGTTTATATAAAAAAATCTTGCATATCTTATTTTATTTCCACAATTAACTAATAATATGCGTCATAATGTTGGCAGTTCATTCGAAAGATTGTTACCTATAATCAGGATTGTTACCTATAACCAGGATTGTTACCTATAACCAGGATTGGCATGACAAATTACATTTGGCAAGCAAATATTATTTCGGCAAACAATTATTGTGATTCATCCTGTATTGTTCCTAACATCATTACCCTTAGCAACAGATGTGGGATACACACACACACACACTCCCTGCCCTTCCCCCTCAAACAACCACAAGCTCAGATGTTCAACAGATGTTCCATCCCCAGGCCAATTCAAGAGAAGACTTGATGTGCGAATGCATATACAGTTGTAGTTGCTTGAGAAGGCATGCTAGAATGGTGAGATTTGATTAATCAATCTCAAGTTCTAGCTGATGGCGCTCACACACACACACTGGTCCCCTGTTGTGACCATTTTCCCAAGCCTCTCTGTGCAGTCAGACCTTATGATTATTTTGTGCCACTAGGGACACAAGAATTTGCCCCTTCTCTGATTGTCCGAGTGTGACCCACTCCCCATGGGTTACTGCAGCTAGTGTTGCCAGCACTGACACTACCAGGGTGGTGGGCACCCCACCGGAATCCCCACCTGCTAGGTATAAGGTCATCAAGGTTCTCATTAGCAGCTTTGAGAAATTCCTCATTATGCTCACCCATCAGGGGGCTTTGGCTTTGTTGTACCAACCCTGCCAGGCAGGCTCAGACTCTTGAGAGGTAAGTACTGCTTTAATGGGTCTCTGACAGCGTTTATCTTTCTGTCTTGGCTGCATATACTTGCAGTAGGCCTATAAAGCAGATAAGGATTTCTCCTTCGTGTGTGGGTCGCTCAGGTGGGTGACGAGGGTACAGGCCTGGGGACCGCTCCATCATGATAAGACAAATAAATAAACTTTATTTAGAATCTATTATTAAATTTATATCCCATATCGGCACAACATTAAAAGCTCTCTCTGTCACAACTCCTGCTCGCAGACACACATGGGCTCTGGCATTTGCAACCATTTTCTTTTTTCACTCACTCAACTCCAGACTTTTCCAAACACAAAAACACACACCCCACCTTCCATCACAATATACCCACATACTGTGACTTCTTCTGTCCTCTGTTTGCTGTTTTTATCCCTACCATTCTGATTCCTACCTCATTTCAGGCTTTTAAGTACTTTGTTTTCATGTTCCTTATATTTGAAGTTGTATCATTTCAATAATGATCCTTTCTTCTAATGCTGTCTTTTATTTATTTATAAATACTATGAATAGAAAGTCAAATTATTTATTTGACAACATTCCCTATCTTAAATGGTATAGTGTATTTGTGACTCGTTTCAGGAAACTCTGCGTATGTTGCCCGTCACTACTTTTATATGTATGTATGTATGTAAACTTAATTTCTTTTATCAAAATGTGTTTTTTTGGGGGGGGCAGAAATGTCTCCTGGAACATGTGAACTTTCATGTGCCTTATTAATAACAAACTTGTATGCCATATGTAAATACAAATAAAAAATTGTTAAATTACGATCCTAGCCACGGAAAAGGTGACGCAACCTTCCCGCTAGCCATGGCTGACAAAATAAGTGGGCTGGACATGCCGAGAGATGAGTTCGGATTGGTCTGCCATGTAGGTAATCCTTTCTAACACTGATTTTTTTTTAAAGATATCATGTAGTAGAACTGTATAAGTGTTGCTCTCCACTTTCTGGAGGACCGAGTTTTGAAATCAGTGGAATTAGAGTATGATAGCTAAGGAGATGGAGAACATTCTGGCGTTTGATTGCAAATATGCAGATGGAGTCGAAAAGAGAACACACACAAGGCTCTTGTATAAAACACCTCTCTCCAGATTACATCTTCAAACTAAGGGCAACCATGGCATCTGCACATCAGCACAGCTACAGTCACAAATGCCATGGATAACATAAAAACTGCCTAACCAGCTCTACTAGGGTGAGTAAAATGGTCACAGTGAGCTGTCCTCTCATTTGTGTCTGGAAGTAGCTGGCAAGCTAGCCAACATTAGCCAGTTAGATTGGGTGCTTGACTGCTGCTGTTAGGTCAGAACACTCGGATCAACCCTACTCCTCAGCCAGAGCATCCAGTGTGCGCTCTGAACACTCCAAGAGTGAAACGCTCTGAATTTACAAATTAAATTTACTAACACACCCGTAGTATAAACCAGCCTTTAGTCTTAAAATCATAGTTTTTTTTAGTACATGGCCTCACATGTGAATCCTTACACAGAACCCAAACCGGCTGCGCGCGTGCGCCATCGTGAATAAATGTATTTTGTCCCCCCACACCAAATGCGATCACGACACGCAGGTTAAAATATCAAAACAAACTCTGAACCAATTATATTAATTTGGGGGACAGGTTGAAAAGCATTAAACATTTATTCCTAGCTAGCAAGTGCAAGCTAACTAATTTGTCCTATTTACCTAGCTTGCTGTTGCTAGCTAATTTGTCCTGGGATATAAACATTGACTGGTTATTTTACCTGAAATGCACAAGGTCCTCTACTCCGCCAATTAATTCACACATAAAACAGTCAACCAAATCGTTTCTAGTCATCTCTCTTCCTTCCAGGCTTTTTCTCTCTTGACTTTATATTGCGATTGGCAACTTTCATAAATTAGGTGCATTATTGGCACTGACCTCGTCGTCTTTCAGTCACCTACGTGGGTATAACAAATGAGGAGATGGCAGATGGGTGGGGACGATGCTGAATGGGTGTAGACAAAGAAGAGCTCTCCAGTAGGTTTACCAAGACATTCAAGCGCCATTTTCTCAAAATTGGGGTTACAAGTTTATAAACTTTCAAAGCAGAATTACTTTACCATTGTTCCTCAACTGTAGTGTATGATTTACCAATTTCTTGCTCTGAGTCTCTACTTTTATCTAATGTAAAAAACACCATTTCAAATTTTGCTACATAAGACTGAATCGAGCCACATGTCACATTTGTAGTTTTTTTCTTTATCAATTGTTGTATTTTATTGTTTTCCTGTTTTTGTTTTTTTTATTCATTACAATCCCTACCATGGACAGTATTCGGTGTTCCATTATTCAACTTATTTAGAATAGCCATGGAATAGTTTTGGTGTCTCGGAACAGTTGGTTAACAATGTACAGTTGATCAACTACAAGAGCTACACGTTTCCCTTTTAAATCTATTAACCTTGAAGAGTGGGTACAGAACTTTGTGCCGTTCTGCAATTTCCTTTGGGAACTGATCATTCATTCCTATTTTCGGTGCCAGCGACTATTTTGCCCAGGGCTATAACCAGTATTTTATCTTTGAAGAATGCAAATTTGGCAACGATTGGGCGCTCGTATCACTGTCCTGTGTCTGAAACCGTGTACACGTTCACATTTGATTTTGTTGATAGTTTGGCCTGGGATCTGTAGCGCTTTAAGGAGGAATTCTTTCACCACGCTTTCAGACTCTTTCCCCCTCATTTTATTTAATACCAGTAAGTACCAGATTTTCTCACATGGATCTAGTCTGTATACCAAGTAAGGCTTCTCTCAGAAACATGTCCTTTTTTAAGTTCATTAACATCTGTTTCAAAAGTATTGACTGTACCTTTTTTTAGCTTGTTTGTTTCTTTTCTCCATTGTCACATGTTTTTAAGTACTCATTTCGAGGCTCTCCTTTAAGTCTTTACTGACACGTTCAAGTACGCCAAATTTGATAATTTATTGACTTTAGCAGGTGGGTTTCCACTCTTACCGTACCAGGTGGTGAAAATCATCAGTGTCTGATGAGGAATCTCAGTTTTCACATGGAGTTTGGTTCTGTTTTTTTTTTCATGGTTCCTCTCAGACATGTTTTGACCTCAACTGCTTCCGTAATATTTATCAATTAACTTCTCTAGCCTTATACATTTTGGGGGGTTGTTATCCAGCTTGAATATTATTGCCACGAGTAAATGGTGTAGTGCTACTACAGTGCCTTGCGAAAGTATTCGGCCCCCTTGAACTTTGCGACCTTTTGCCACATTTCAGGCTTCAAACATAAAGATATAAAACTGTATTTTTTTGTGAAGAATCAACAACAAGTGGGACACAATCATGAAGTGGAACGACATTTATTGGATATTTCAAACTTTTTTAACAAATCAAAAACTGAAAAATTGGGCGTGCAAAATTATTCAGCCCCTTTACTTTCAGTGCAGCAAACTCTCTCCAGAAGTTCAGTGAGGATCTCTGAATGATCCAATGTTGACCTAAATGACTAATGATGATAAATACAATCCACCTGTGTGTAATCAAGTCTCCGTATAAATGCACCTGCACTGTGATAGTCTCAGAGGTCCGTTAAAAGCGCAGAGAGCATCATGAAGAACAAGGAACACACCAGGCAGGTCCGAGATACTGTTGTGAAGAAGTTTAAAGCCGGATTTGGATACAAAAAGATTTCCCAAGCTTTAATCATCCCAAGGAGCACTGTGCAAGCGATAATATTGAAATGGAAGGAGTATCAGACCACTGCAAATCTACCAAGACCTGGCCGTCCCTCTAAACTTTCAGCTCATACAAGGAGAAGACTGATCAGCCAAGAGGCCCATGATCACTCTGGATGAACTGCAGAGATCTACAGCTGAGGTGGTAGACTCTGTCCATAGGACAACAATCAGTCGTATATTGCACAAATCTGGCCTTTATGGAAGAGTGGCAAGAAAGCCATTTCTTAAAGATATCCATAAAAAGTGTTGTTTAAAGTTTGCCACAAGCCACCTGGGAGACACACCAAACATGTGGAAGAAGGTGCTCTGGTCAGATGAAACCAAAATTGAACTTTTTGGCAACAATGCAAAACGTTATGTTTGGCGTAAAAGCATCACAGCTGAACACACCATCCCCACTGTCAAACATGGTGGTGGCAGCATCATGGTTTGGGCCTGCTTTTCTTCAGCAGGGACAGGGAAGATGGTTAAAATTGATGGGAAGATGGATGGAGCCAAATACAGGACCATTCTGGAAGAAAACCTGATGGAGTCTGCAAAAGACCTGAGACTGGGACGGAGATTTGTCTTCCAACAAGACAATGATCCAAAACATAAAGCAAAATCTACAATGGAATGGTTCAAAAATAAACATATCCAGGTGTTAGAATGGCCAAGTCAAAGTCCAGACCTGAATCCAATCGAGAATCTGTGGAAAGAACTGAAAACTGCTGTTCACAAATGCTCTCCATCCAACCTCACTGAGCTCGAGCTGTTTTGCAAGGAGGAATGGGAAAAAATTTCAGTCTCTCGATGTGCAAAACTGATAGAGACATACCCCAAGCGACTTACAGCTGTAATCGCAGCAAAAGGTGGCGCTACAAAGTATTAACTTAAGGGGGCTGAATAATTTTGCACGCCCAATTTTTCAGTTTTTGATTTGTTAAAAAAGTTTGAAATATCCAATAAATGTCGTTCCACTTCATGATTGTGTCCCACTTGTTGTTGATTCTTCACAAAAAAATACAGTTTTATATCTTTATGTTTGAAGCCTGAAATGTGGCAAAAGGTCGCCAAGTTCAAGGGGGCCGAATACTTTCGCAAGGCACTGTATTTAGTCTGTTTTAGAGATAATGAATATTGAGATTTCTCATGAGGCATTCTGTACTGCCATCTTCAATCCGCCATCACATCTGGGATGGTTGCATTTTAACTATTAGTAGGCTACATAATCGATGTTAAATAATGACTTGACCTCCCAATATGGGGCTTGGTAGCTGATGAAAGGACAAAATGTTCTGCCATGAATCCTTTCATGGTGAGAAGATCAATATCAAGTTAGGCCTACAGCCCTCAGCCCAATCTGTTTAATGGAACAAGCTATAGGAGCCCTGTTGTTCCTCTACTTTTCCTTTTCACCCCAGAAGTCCCCCTTATCTCTCTGTTCTTGGGTCTGGGCCAAGGGGGCCTCCACTAAACTCAGTGGGAAGCCTGTGTGTTTCTTGGTTGAAACATTTATTTTTCCCCGCATGCATTCTTAATGCTGGAATGTCTCTTCATGATTCAACAAAATAGGCCTAGCTTGTGGTCACCATATTTGTTATCTTGCGCACAGTGTAGTTAGTATCTAATTTGATAGTTCAGTGAGTTGCTCTCCTGTCTGTTTAATGTTTTATAGAGTTATCCGGTTATCTGGCTGAAGTGAAACCTGAATGTGTGTCAGTGAGTTCACTACCTTCAGGGAGGACTAACAGAAAGATGTTGGGGAGGACTAACAGAAAGATGTTGGGGAGGACTAACAGAAAGATGTTGGGGAGGACTAACAGAAAGATGTTGGGGAGGACTAACAGAAAGATGTTGGGGAGGACTAACAAAGATGTTGGGGAGGACTAACAGAAAGCTGTTGGGGAGGACTAACAGAAAGATGTTGGGGAGGACAAGGAAGGAGTGACTATAAAGAGGGAGAGCGATATTGTGGGATAAAAGCAGACAGACATTTTGTAGCCCAAACACTTCACTTTGGCCTCAATAAGGTCTGTGCTCAAACCTAGATTCCTTTGTGTGCAAATCACTTATTGCCATCAACAAGTGATTTGGGTAATGGTGTAAGTGCAGCATTTTCTTGAAGTTTCACCCCACTGTGTCCCCTCCCTGTCACAAACGCTAGCACAGGCACTCTACACATGTACATGTTGTATTGTAGATATATAGTGGTGTAATAATATTATATGATGTAATGTTTTATTTTATGTGATGTAGCTGCCTTGGCAGCATTTTAATGGGGATCCCTAATAAATACAAATGACTGACCAACTGTTTAAGTCCTAGGGGGTGCTCATATTAACTATAATTTCCATTAAAATGTGTTCAACTCATGTTCAGGGTTAGAAGTGAATAAACACATTCCTTAGACGTTTGAACTTCGAAACCCGAGACTGTATTATTTTTGCCCCAGCAGGGGGTTTATTAGAATTGTTTAGAGATTAGATTCGTTGCTGGGCCTGTTTCTTGGCTTGTTTTCTTCAATGAGCTGCTATGTCCTCAGCCCAATGTCAAAGGGAGAGATGCTAGTGAATGATTAATGCACGTAACTGAATGTCTAACAATGGAGATTGTAATCAGTCTTCCTCTGTCAGCATGTTTGATTGTCTCTCAGCCTCTTTATCTCTCCCACAAATCTACCAAATCCATACCTGAATAACTGCTTGCTGACTTCTACTTCACGTTGCCTGCTGCTGGTCATAAGAATAACTGATCACATACAGACAATATATTGATTGATGACTGAGAGATCAGTTTTTCCATAATTACCTCAGCAACCAAATCTACCTCTGGAATTCCTTACAAAAAAACATCTTGCCAACTTACCAGTCCACACTCTCCCTCCATAAACAACAGCTCCCTTTGTTGTTGGAACTTTTTATTCAGGAAAATAGCAGGCATCAGCAGACTTAAGTCTGTTGAGTATGCTTTATGTCTTAAGGTGATCCCTCACCTCTGACCCTTAACCTCTCTTGTTTCCAAGGTTACGCTCACTGGAAAGGGCAAGTGCTGACGGCAGAGGAGCTTAACGTTCTCTATGAGGGTATCAAACTCAACAACGTCAACCATTATGACTACATCCTCACGGGTGAGACTTGCAGCTGTTTCTATTGTCAATATGGTTCTGCCATTTATAAGCAGTTTTGTAAAATACAATTTCTAGGATAGTATGTATGATTGTTATGGCTGTGTTGATATTTAACCCCCTAAGGTTGATGGCCGCACCCCCGCGGAAATCAAATTAGTTTAATACAAACAAATTCCCGTGAAAATGTTGTTTTTTGCATTGGATGCGCCTCAATCCACCACATCCGCCTATGTTGCCCTTCCGCATCTGAAAGGTGAAAGGTGACAGAGCTAGAGTAGTGTTTGTCAGACCATGAGACATCCCGAAAACTGGTCTTCTCACAAAGTCATCTGTAGCATCTTAATGGTTTGGCCCAGAAAATATAATGAACCCAAACATGATGGTGTTCTCCGTTTTGCTCTGACGCCCACAAGCGTCTTGGGACTCGTCTGAAGTCGGTACAACCAATCTGCCAACTTCTGTCTGTAAAGTACGAACAGTTTGGGCTACACATTAATATGACCCCCTCGGTGCAAAGGTGAGACTCCTAAACACATTGTGTTGGTACCATTCTTTATTCATGGCTTGTTCTTAGGCAAAATTGTGAGTGAGCCCACTCCCTTGGCTGAGATGCAACCCCACACATGAATGGTCTCAGGATGCTTTACTGTTGGCATGACACAGGACTGATGGTAGCGCTCACCTTGTCTTCTCCGGACAAGCAATCGGAAAGGGGATTCATCAGAGAAAAGGACTTTACCCCAGTCCTAAGCAGTCCAATCCCTGTAATTTTTGCAGAATATAGTCTGTCCCTGATGTTTTTCCTGGAGATTAGTGGCTTCTTTGCTGCCCTTCTTGACACCAGGCCATCCTCCAAAAGTCTTCGCCTCACTGTGCGTGCAGATACTAGGCCCCTTTAGTTCCAGTGAAGGGAAATCTTAACGCTACAGCATAGTGACATTCTAGATGATTTTGTGCCTTTCCTGTTTCATCATGACAATGCCCCTGTGCACAAAGCGAGGTCCACATAAATGGTTTGTCGAGATCGGTGGGGAAGAACTTGACTGGTCTGCACAGAGCCCTAAACTCAACCCCATCAAACACCTTAGGGATGAATTGGAATGCTGACTGTTAGCCAATCCTAACCGCCCAACATCAGTGCCCAACCTCACTAATGCTCATGCCTCAATGGAAGCAAGTCCCCGCAGCAATGTTCCACATCTAGTGGAAAGCCTTCCCAGAAGAGTGGAGGCTGTTATAGCAGCAAAGGGGGGACCAACTCCGTATTAATTCCCATGATTATGGAATGAGATGCAGTGTAGCAGTAAGGACAAATATAATTTGTCATCAAATAATAATAATTATTATTACCATTATTCAATATTTTTTTGTTACTTCAAGGGATCTTAAAATTCCAAATCGCCCAGCTTAGACTCTTACGGGTTAACCTATGCTCTGTAAAGATTGGAATACGTTTTTTATTTATTTTAAGTTTACACATGAGGTTTGTGACCTTTGCGTAACTCAGATCTCTTCTTCCCCAAGGGTACACCAGGGACACCTCTTTCTTAGAGACAGTGGTGGACATTGTTCAAGAGCTGAAGAGGTTGAATCCCAAACTGGTTTATGGTGAGTAACTATTGCTACACAGATGTGTATCCCATACACTGTAGCTACGCTCAGCAAGGTTGTGGATGGATGTAGAGCTTGGGTGTGAGTGTATTCCATATTTTCTTTCTTTGTGTTATCAGTGTGTGATCCAGTGATGGGAGACCAAGGCTCTATGGTTAGTATCCATGCTTTTATAGCACTTTTTATTATAGATGTATCCATGCGTATAGTCCATTCTTATTATTATTGTTCTAGTCCTGTTCAAACCAACCATGAACATTCTACCCTCTTCTTTTCCAGTATGTCCCTGAGAATATACTGCCTGTTTACAAAGACAAAGTCGTAGCAGTGGCTGATATCCTCACACCCAACCAGTTTGAGGCTGAGTGAGTACAGTGGCTGATATCCTCACACCCGACCAGTTTGAGGCTGAGTGAGTACAGTGACTGATATCCTCACACCCGACCAGTTTGAGGCTGAGTGAGTACAGTGGCTGATATCCTCACACCCGACCAGTTTGAGGCTGAGTGAGTACAGTGACTGATATCCTCACACCCGACCAGTTTGAGGCTGAGTGAGTACAGTGGCTGATATCCTCACACCCAACCAGTTTGAGGCTGAGTGAGTACAGTGGCTGATATCCTCACACCCGACCAGTTTGAGGCTGAGTGAGTACAGTGACTGATATCCTCACACCCGACCAGTTTGAGGCTGAGTGAGTACAGTGACTGATATCCTCACACCCGACCAGTTTGAGGCTGAGTGAGTACAGTGACTGATATCCTCACACCCGACCAGTTTGAGGCTGAGTGAGTACAGTGACTGATATCCTCACACCCGACCAGTTTGAGGCTGAGTGAGTACAGTGACTGATATCCTCACAACCGACCAGTTTGAGGCAGTGTGAGTACAGTGGCTACTAGGATACATCGGGTTACATGCATTAAGTTGCTAAGTGCTACACAACATGTCATAATGTAGCTGTTACAGTAATGGGACCATCAATGCTTACTACAGTCGTACTACCTCAGAGAAAAACTTGGGTTGCTGTTCTTAGCCCTTTGTAAAGTGAAGTAGTAAGGCCCAAGGGGGTGTGGTATATGGCCCATATACCACGGCTAAGGGCTGTTCTTAGGCACGACTCAATGTGAAGTACCTGGATACAGTCCTTGTATGGAATGCTGACCACAGACGTGGCATGTTGCCCATATCCCACAAGTCCCACGAGGGGCCTTATTGCTGTTATAAACTGGTTTCCAACGTAAGTATACGTTTTTTTTGTCATGCCCATGGTATGCGGTCTGATATACCACGATTTTCAGCCAATCCGCATTCAGGGCTCAAAGCACCCAGTTTATAATAACTCTTATAGGTCACAAACTCTTTCTTCCCTAATGTTTTATTCATAAAGCAGCAGACCAAACCTTTCCCCAACCCTTTAAGGGAACTGTGTCCTGGTTTATGTATTCAGAATCACACATAGCTTGACTTGATTTGCCTGCAAAATACACCCTCTGGACTAATGTGGAATTACAATGGGCATGTGTGCAAGTATGTCTAGCACCTCTGTGCCTGTACTGTAACCTCTCTGCGTGTGTCTCTTAGGCTGCTGACGGGGAGGACGATCAGCACAGAAAAAGACGCTCTTGACGTGGGTTCCATTGTCCATTATAGAGCTATTACACATGATGATGGTTTTAATCTTTGACTTATAATGAAGGCTTCTTGCCCTCTCAGGTGATGGAGCTGCTCCATCAGATGGGTCCTGATACGGTGGTCCTCACCAGCACAGACCTGACCTCTCCTCATGGGGACCAGTTCCTGGTGGCCCTTGGGAGCCAGAAAATGGGTAAGGCAAGGGCTGGGAGGGAGGGTGAAAGTTTAACTTGCCAACATGTTAAAAGGGTAACAGACTCCTACTGTGTCCTTTCCTCAGTTAGGGCAGATGGGAGCAAGTCCACCCAGAAGATTCGTATTGAGATGCCCAAGGTGGATGCAGTGTTTGTGGGCACGGGGGACCTGTTCACTGCCATGCTCCTTGCCTGGAGCCACCACCACCCGAATGACCTGAAGGTCAGTAATAGCCCCAGCAGGGGGTTTATTAGAATTGTTTAGAGATTAGATTCGTTGCTGGGCCTGTTTCTTGCTCAGTTGTGAATGGCTTGTTTTCTTCAATGAGCTGCTATGTCCTCAGCCCAATGTCAAAGGGAGAGATGCTAGTGAATGATTAATGCACGTAACTGAATGTCTAACAATGGAGATTGTAATCAGTCTTCCTCTGTCAGCATGTTTGATTGTCTCCCAACAATGTACCAAATCCAAACCCTGAGTAACTGCTTGCTGACTTCTACTTCACGTTGACCCCTGCTGGTCATAAGAAGAACTGATGAGACTATATTGATTGATGACTGAGAGATCAGTGTTTCTATAATTACCTCAGCATCCAAATCTGCCTCTGGAATTCCTTAAAAAACATCTTGCCAACTTACCAGTCCACACTCTCCCTCCATAAACAACAGCCCCCTTTGTTGTTGGAACTTTTTATTCCGGATAATAGCAGGCATCGGCAGACTTAAGTCTGTTGACTATGCTTTATGTCTTAAGGTGATCCCTCACCTCTGACCCTTAACCTCTCTTGTTTCCAAGGCTATGCTAGTTGGAAAAGGCAAGTGCTGACGGCAGAGGAGCTTAACATTCTCTATGAGCATATCAAAACTCCACAACATAAAAATGTCAGTTTTAAGATAGAGATGTTTTTTTTGTTGCATTGGATGGGTATCAATCCGCCTATGTCACCCTTCCGCATCTGTGGTGAAAGGTGATAGAGCTGGATAGGTCAGACTACGAGACATCCCGAAAAAACAGTCTTCTCACAAAATCATCTGTAGTGTCCGAACGGCTTGGCATAGAAAATATTATGACCTCTCTTCGGAAAGATGAGACTCTCACGAACACGATGGTGTTCTCTGTTTTGCTTTACCTACCTGAAGGTCAGTAATACAGGGGACTGGGGAGGTTATCAATGCAGAGATAACAACCAAGCTACATTATCCTTAATAATGTAATACATGTAGTTTGATCCATGGACTAGCCTATCTTTTCTAACATACATGTCTCTCTTAGGCTGCCTGTGAGAAGACTGTCTCAGTCCTGCACCATGTTATCAAGAGGACCATCACCTATGCCAACGGTGAGATGATATTCAAGTCTCTACTTGCCTGTTTGTATGACTGTCTAATCTACACAACAAACGCAACATGCAACATTTTAAGATTTTACTGAGCTCCAGATCATAAGGAAATCGGTCAATTGAAATAAATTAATTAGGCCCTGATCTATGGCTTTCACATGACTGGGAATACAGATACGCATCTGTTGGTCACAAATACCTTTAAAAAAAATACAAGTAGGGGCGTGGATCAGAAAACCAGTCAGCATCTGGTGTGACCATTTGCCTCATGTAGCACGACATATCCTTCACGCTGTTGATTGTGGCCTTTGGAATGTTGTCCCACTCCTCTTCAATGACTGTGCAAAGTTGCTGGATATTGGCAGGAACTGGAACACACTGTTGTACACGTCAATCCAGAGCGTCCCAAACATGCTCAATAGGTGACATGTCTGGTGAGTATGCAGGCCACTGAAGAACTGGGACATTTACAGCTTTCAGGAATTGTGTACAGATCCTTGCGACATGAGGTGATGGCGGCGGACGAATGGCACGACAATGGGCCTCAGGATCTCGTCACGGTAACTCTGTGCATTCCAATTGCCATTGATAAAATGCAATTGTGTTCGTGGTCCTTAGCTTATGCCTGCCCATACCATAACCCCACCGCCACCATGGGGCACTCTGTTCTCAACGTCAGCAAACCGCTCGCCCATACAACGCCATACACGCTGTCTGCCATCTGCCCGGTACAGTTGAAACCGGGATACATCCTTAAAGATCTTACTTCTCCAGCGTTCCAGTGAAAAGGGAAAGGGGGATACCTCGTCCGTTGTCCAACTGAATGCCTTCAACTGAAATGTGTCTTCCGCATTTAACCCACCTCTGAATCAGAGAGGTGTGGGGGGCTGCCTTAATCGACATCCACGCCATCAGTGCCCAGGGAACTGTGGGTAACTGCCTTGCTGAGGGGCAGAATTACATGTTTTTACCTTGTCAGGTCGGGGACTTGATCCAGCAACCTTTCGGTTACTGGCCCAACGCTCCTACCCGCCAGGCTACCTGCCGCCCCCAGTGGCCATTGAAGGAGAGCATTTGCTCACTGAAGTCGGTTATGACGCTGAACTACAGTCTGGTCAAGACCCTGGGAAGAACGACGAGCACGCACATGAGCTTCCCTGAGACGGTTTCTGACTGTTTGTGCAGAAATCCTTCAGTTGTGCAAACCCAGTTTCATCAGCTGTCTTGGTGGCTGGTCTCAGACGATCCCGCAGGTGAAGAAGCTGGATGTTGAGGTCCTGAGCTGGCGTGGTTACACGTGGTCTGCAGTTGTGAGGCTGGTTGGACGTACTGCCAAATTCTCCAAAACGACGGAGGCGGCCTATGGTAGAGAAATGAATTACATTCTCTGGCAACAGCTCTGGTGGACATTCCTGCAGTCAGCATGCCAATTGCACACTCCCCCAAAACTTAAGACATCTTTGACATTGTGTTATGACACAACTACACATTTTAGTGGCTTTTTATTGTCCCCAGCACAAGTAGCACCTGTGTAATCTGTCAGGTTCGATGGATTATCTTGGCAAAGGAAAAATGCTCTCTAATGTAAACAAATTTGTGCTCAACATTTGAGAGCTTTTTGTATGTATGAAACATTTTGGGGATTTTTTTTACATTTTTCATTTCATGGGACCAACTCTTTTTACATGTTGTGTTTTATATTTTTGTTCAGTGTATATTCCAGTCTAACATCTCTCCTCCTCTCCATCAGAGATGGCCGGCCCTGGTAAGAGACCCAACCCTGCTCAGTTGGAGCTGAGGATGGTCCAGAGCAAAAAAGACATTGAGGACCCGGACATCGTAGTGGAGGCCACCATCTTATAACACCCAACGCCTGGTAAATAGACATATAGGACTTTTACATCATGAAGTGTCATCTTGCCTTATAGGATCTTGTAGAGAGCACTGTTTTCATGATGGACATCAGACTATTTGACCTGCACACCACACACACATTTACTTAGTCACTGCCGTGTGTCTTTACTTTGACCCGAGCATTGTCACCCATTTGAAAACATAGATGGTCTTAGAGCAGGGTGGTTTAACTTTTCTCAGCTTGAGATCCAGTTGAGAAATTGACCGTCCTTCCGTGACCCAATTAATCCTCTAACGACCCCAATTAAGAATAGTGTGTGATTTTTATAGATGTATTCTCATAACTCACAACCCACCTCTCACATTACCCAGGGCCTACTTTGGGTCCCGACCCATAGTTTCAGAAACCCTATCTTAAGAGGAACACACACAGGTTGTGGATATTACCATACATCAGAATAGTGAAGTGACTGTATGGATACCTGATTGGCCCTCAATACGGCATAGGTATTTGCATGGGCCCTGAATTTCCCCTGACAATGTGAGCTGACCAGGAAAATCTCTGCGCTTCGGTTATGGGTTGGTGATACATCATAGGCTTTTATCAGATCCAGTGACGCATTATATTTGTGCTACCATGAAGCATGTTATGCAGTACTAATCCGTGCACGTTTGATTTTCAATTGCCCATTTTTTAAAAATATTTTAGGCAAAAAGTATAATATTTCATAGATTGACAATTGTACGTTTTTGTTTTCATACTTTTTAATGATGTGAATGATACATACAAGGACTATTAATGTACTTTGTCCTAATAATAATGCTTGTCATTCTTAAATGTCTTACACATTTCTAACTGAGGTAACAATATTTGCACAGATAATCATGATAAACATGTTTGTTATTAATGTTAATCATTGAATGCTTTTCATGGTCTTGATTGTCTTACTATTTTCATATCGTTACTAGAACACAGGCCTGTGTTGGTATGAAAAAGTACAATTTGGCCTTAGTGGAGTCGTTTAGAGGAATACCGTTGTTGAATGTTTTGTATCTATGCCTGCAAAGGTAATGAAATAAATATTTATTATACAATGTTAGAAAGATAAGTGCCAAAGCTGAAGCTCTGATAAATGATGAGGAATAATACAATATTTTAATTAAACCCACCGGTCTCTGTAGTTGGGCCTCTATGCCTCATGTTCCTGTTGCTATGTGTCCCTTGAGTGGGATTACAGTGAGATCAGTAGTGTTCTGTTCTACAGTCCTATAAGAGAGTGTGAATAGGAGCAGGCTTTAGCTCCGTTTTGCACTATTAATTGATGCCACAGGTATTGGTGCCTGGAAATGAATGATTTATGCCACCAGTGAATCTCTATTTTCTATATTATTTTGTTTGTGCTGGAACTAATGGAAATGACGATGCCACAAAAGGTGAATGTTGGAGATTAAATAAATTGGAGGAATATTACAGAGAATCATTTTACCGTCTGGGTGGAGGCCTGTATTCTGGTGAGATTATAGGGTCAGGTTTCACAGCATCATAGTTCGCTGCACTAATCCCATTGTGGATAGCCTGCAACGACCCAAATAAACAGGCACGCCAAGTAAAGATGATCACTCTGCTGTGTCAAGGGAACTCCAACCAAAATGACGAGTCATGCTTTTTGATTGGGGTGTCTGCCCAGCAACAACACTGTCTGTAGTTACACCACCAACACCTGAGCCCCACTGGATGTAGAGGAGGTTGTGGTTAGTTACAGTAACCAGCAGAGGGCCTCTGAGACACAGTTATCTCCCTGATCCATCCCTTGCTACTCAGGCCTGGACTGTACAGAGGACCATCAATAATCATAAGGGGATATCATGAATCTTGACTGTGGCTAACAATGAAGCAATACAATGCAACATTCCCAGAATTGTCTTTTAAAAAGTCTCTCTCCATTTGTCTGTATCTGAACTGCTGTGTCTCAGTTCATGGGAACTGCTAAATGATAGGGACCGGACAGGAAGTTTAATATCTTCTCTGCTCTGATTTTCTTTTGAGGGAGGGATGGTGCTCTCTAGTGATGGGTCGTCGATGCTTGTCACCATTGCTTTTTATTTACACTAGATGACTGACGTGGCGCTGTTTTAAGCCACCGTGCCTCCATCTTGGCACTCTGCCATTGTAAAATAATATTTTGTAAGCTGTCGAAATGCATCTATTCATGTATACATTTGTTTTTGCCACTTTTATTCTATTACAGACACCTTAAAGCATAATTTTAAATTATATGTGAGATAAACAAAAATAGATAAACAAGTTCTGTTACTTTCCCCCCTACTAAAAAAATAAATAATAATAATTAAATACATGTAGTTTCATTTAGTTTTTTTCCCCTCTGGTTGCACATGTGACATGCTGGTAAAAATTTGGTAAAACTGATTTAAGTTTGCCTGCATTAAAGTCCCCGGCCACTAGGAGTGCTGCCTCTGGATGAGCATTTTCTTGTTTGCTTATGGCCTTATAGAGTTGGTTGAGTGCGGTCTTAGTGCCAGCATCGGTCTGTGGTGGTAAATAGATGGCTACGAATAATATAGATGAGAACTCTCTTGGTAGATAGTGTAGTCTACAGCTTATCATAAGGTACTCTACCTCAGGTGAGCAATACCTCGAGACTTCTTTCATATTAGACATTGCGCACCAGCTGTTATTGACAAAAAGACACACCCCCACCCCTCGACTTACCAGACGTAGCTTCTCTGTTCTGCAGAAATGCTCACTAACAGGGATGCAAACAAATTTGTGCACAAAATTTAAGATAAATAAGCTTTTTGTGTGTATGGACAATTTCTGGGATCATTTATTTCAGCTCATCAAACATGGGACCAACACTTTACATGTTGCGTTTAGATTTTTGTTCAGTATACATTGATTTGCTTTGGAATGTCTAGCCAGCGTATTATGATAGCTAGCTAGATGTTGGTTTAGATAAACGAATGTAGCTCGCTAGCTAGTTAGCTAAGTTAGCTACGTTACCGCTGCTCGAGTTCTTAGCAAGGTAACCGATTAAATGTTGCCCCAGCAGCCTGTGCTTGCTTGTAGTTTGCACATCCAAGAACTGAGCACCACGCCACGACTAAACTTTACTGTTATCTACACAAAAGAAAGTAAATAGTGATTCACAAGCTGATGTTTTATAAACAAGTTACTGATCCAGTGAGTAACGCTAGCTACCTGTTGACACCCATTCTCAAAGGGATCCACCTCGACAAGGGCGTTACTACGTCCTGAAAATAGCTAAGAATTCTGGATATTGTGGTTTGCTTACAACCAAGAAATGTAGATTGCCCATTTCTACCGTGGAGATGCAGAAACGCATGTATTTGCATGTAGTTAGGACATTTTTCTGACACATATTACATGTTAATAACATATTAATGGACATATACAGTGAAAGAGCAGCAGGGAAATTTCAGTTTAAATTAGGACAGGCGGGACGTGGGGGCGCTATAACGCTGGATGCCAACCGCCGATAAACCCCACAGAAGAAGAGGCGAGGGCAACAATGGTAGACAGTATCATTCATCCCCGCAGTTCTGTTAACAACAGCGAGGGCAGGTGTTCAGGAGGCGGGAGTGAAATACACTGTGTGCTAGCTAGCAAGTCATATGGAGGACTCCGATACACAGCTGGTGGGAGGCGGGGGCGACATTGTGTGCTAGCTTGCTAGGACACGGTTCGCTAACTAGCAAGATAGCTAGTTAGCTAGCACACGGTGTCACCCCACCCCCCGCCTGCTGTGTACCGAAGTAGCTAGCGGAAAGGGGTTGACACCAGTGAGCGAAGGACACTGTGTGCTAGCTGGCTAATCCTAGGAGGACTCCAGTACACAGCATGCGGGAGGCAGGGGCTAGCTAACTAGCAGTTCGCTAACACACAACGACACCCCCTCCACCTGCTGTGTACTGGGCACTGTTTTCCCGCAGCTCTGTCAATGAAGGTGAGAGCAGGTATTCGGGCAGGCGGGAGCGAAGGACACTCTCTACTAGCGATGTTATGTTTGATATTGAAGCTCTGAGGCATGCATCAAAATTGCTAAGCAGTTTACTTTGGAGAAGTGTGCCTGTATCACTTTTATCAGAAGCACATGATTTATGACATCCAAAGCTTTGTTTCGTAGAACAACCACCTTGGTATTGGTTTCGGTAGAAGACCCTGTGCACGAGACCCTGTGCACACGCTACGGCATGTGGGAAGTCATCTATAATAATTTGGCTGCTCTAAATTCTTTTGACCAGCAGGTGCCAATAGTGTACATTGTGTTGATCAAAGCCTCAAGTAATGAAACTACTGCATTTTCGACATTGGCTGGAAAGCCTCAATGCTTCAGGAAGCTTAGTTTCACCATCATTACTGTCTACCGGTATCGCCCAAGGGGCCAGGGTTCTGGTCTAGAATCACGGTTTCAACTGCTCCTACAGTTTTGCTTCAGTACTGCAGTTTAAATGATGCCCGGCCCAGAAGGAGAATTTCCATACTCGGCCACATAGATGGTGGTACTGGGCTGGTGACACGCACCACAGGGCGAGTGCGGGGAGGAGACACAGGATACACTGAACCGTGGAGACGCATTGGAGATCCAGAGCAGAGCTGGCTCAATACGTGCTGGCTGGATGCCCATTCTAGGCAGGCAAATGCGAGGAGCTGGAATAGAGCGCACCAGGCTAGAATAGCGCACTGGAGACACCGTGCGCATCTCTGTATAACACGGTGCCTGACCAGTTACACGCTCCCCACGGTAAGCACGAGAAGTTGGCTCAGGTCTCCTACCTGACTCAGCCAATCTCCTTGTGTGCCCCCCCGCACCAAGATCTTGGGGCTGCCTCTCGGGCTTCCCTGCTAGCCGTGACCTTCATATCGTCACCGTTCCTCTATTCTCCTGTATTTCTCCTCGTAGTATCGCCGTTCCGCTTTCGCTGCCTCTAACTCCTCCTTAGGACGGCGATACTCCCCCGGCTGTGTCCAGGGTCCTTGCTCCATCTAATATCTCCTTGCTTGTGCCTTGTTTTGTGGGTTATTCTGTCACGTTCGTCATAACGAGGAGACCAGGGCGCAGCGTGATAAGAATGCATTCTTCTTTATTTACACGAAGAACACTAAACAAACTAACAAAACGAATGTGACGCTATAAGATACGAGTGCTGACAGGCAACTACACATAGACAATAACCCACCAAACCAAAATGGAAAATGGCAACCTAAATAGGATCCCCAATCAGAGACAACGATAAACAGCTGCCTCTGATTGGGAACCAATTCAGGCCACCATAGACCTACATATACCTAGACATACTAAAACCCCATAGATATACAAAAACCCTAGAAAGGACAAAACACTTAGACAATACAAAACTAAACCAACCACCCTTGTCACACCCTGACCTAACCAAAATAATAAATAAAACAAAGATCTAAGGTCAGAACGTGACACACACTCAAGGTCAACAAAACAAAGGAGATGATGGTGGACTTCAGGAAACAGCAGAGGGAGAACCCCCCTATCCACATCGATGGGACAGTAGTGGAGAGGGTAGTAAGTTTTAAGTTCCTTGGCGTACACATCACGGACAAACTGAATTAGTCCACTCACACAGACAGCGTGGTGAAGAAGGCGCAGCAGCTCCTCTTCAACCTCAGGAGGCTGAAGAAATTCGGCTTGTCACCAAAAGCACTCACAAACTTTTACAGGTGCACAATCGAGAGCATCCTGTCGGGCTGTATCACCGCCTGGTACGGCAACTGCTCCGCCCACAACCGTAAGTCTTTCCAGAGGGTAGTGAGGTCTGCACAACGCATGACCTACCTGCCCTCCAGGACACCTACACCACCCGATGTCACAGGAAGGCCATAAAGATCATCAAGGACAACAACCACCCGAGCCACTGCCTGTTCACCCCGCTATCATCCAGAAGGCGATGTCAGTACAGGTGCATCAAAGCAGGGACCGAGAGACTGAAAAACAGCTTCTATCTCAAGGCCATCAGACTGTTAAACAGCCACCACTAACATTGAGTGGCTGCTGCCAACATACTGACTCAACTCTAGCCATTTTAATAATGGAAAAATGTAAATATGTATCACTAGCCACTTTAAACAATGCCACTTAATATAATGTTTACATACCCTACATTACTCATCTCATATGTATATACTGTACTCTATACCACCTACTGCATCTTGCCATCTTTATGTAATACATGTATCACTAGCCACTTTAAACAATGGCAATGTTATATGTTTACATACCCTACATTACTCATCTCATATGTATATACTGTACTCGATACCAAATACTGCATCTAGTCTATGCCGTTCTGTACCATCCCTCATTCATATATCTTTATGTACACATTCTTCATCCCTTTACACTTGTGTGTATAAGGTAGTTGTTGTGAAATTGTTAGGTTAGATTACTCGTTGGTTATTACTGCATTGTCGGAACTAGAAGCACAAGCATTTTGCTACACTTGCACTCCCATTGGTTCATGCAGGAACCAATGGGATGCTCGAGGAGGATGTTCATGCAGGAACCAATCGGATGATCGAGGTGGGGGGCGTTCATGAAAGAACCAATGGGATGCTCGAGGGGGGGGCGTTCCTGCATATGCAGGAATGCCCACATGCTTGAACGCCCCGAATTGCGGCCCGCAATCACACACTACTGGAGCTTCAACGACTAAACAATAGCAACCATCCTGAGTGAATTAGCTAGCTACTGAGAATAATTTATATAGAAATCAAGGTGGCAAGCACTAGTGAAAATCCTAGCATCTGCAAAACTGAAACAAATCCGGAGATCCAACCCACGGCGAAATCAGGTAACGTCAACTTTAGCTAGCGTTTCACCCCGTATTACAGCAAGGGTTAAAATTAACGTTAGCTAGCGTTGTCTTGCTGTTGGGTAGCTAGCTAACGCTATATAGTTAGAATAAAAACATGTATTGTGAAGTTGTATACCTTCCATGCTACAGCAATACAATCTCGTATTAGTTTCCTAGACGTATAACTAGCTAACTAGATTGGTCTCCTCATGCATCATGATTTGATGTTTGTAGTTACGTTTGCTGACCAATCGTCTAGCTAGTGAGTTTCAATGCAGCTAAGGTTGTTATGTGCGAAGTGTATTGATGAAGAATTCGCAAACTGAATATCACAAACATCTTCGTGTTAAAATAATATGCAATTCCTGATACACTCTCTGGGTTCCGGTGACACGGCATGTGTTCTTCTGTGTCAGTAGCGCTGACTTGGCATGCGTACGTTGTCGTACCACCTCGGGGTTACTTTAGTGCAAACTCTCCTGCGTGCCTTTGCGGTTCTGAACGGTGTAAAAATCCCCTTTATGCTATTGCACCAGTAAAAGGAATCTCCTTGAGTGAATTTAAGAAAGCACTTTTTTGAAATGTGTAACTAAGAACATTCTGTTTGTTTTAACTATTAGAAACATCACCATGTGCATGGATATATTCGTAAGTATGTAAATATTAAAGGTACTTAGTTTTATTGGTAGTTTTAGCCCTTGATCGTGACTCTCATACTGTTTTCACATAGGATTTATGGTATTTTGCTTTAAAAGAAATGTGGGCATTGTTTACGACACCCTTTCAAATAGGCCCATTTTTACCCCGTTCTTGCCCGCATACACATTTTTGTACCACCCATTCCAGAATGCAGGTGCTGCTGAGTGGTAATAGTGTTGTGCAGATGTGGGTGAGTGTTTTATTTTAGTAAATCCATGTAATATACACCATCAAAAATAAATACATTATTCATTTGTTGTTTGTTAGGTTGCTAAGAAGGTAGGCCATCATTACATATAATAATTTGTTCATAACTGACTTGCCTAGTTAAATAAATGTTAAATAAACATTAAGACTAATAAAATGTATTTTCGTTTTTATTGAGATTTAAATGTTAATTTCAAACAATTCAGTTAGTTAGCAAGGTGGGAAAATCATCCGTTCTGCCCTTGAGCAAGGCACTTAAGTTTAAATTAATAATTTTTATTGGTCACATACACATGGTTAGCAGATGTTATTACAAGTGTAGCGAAATGCTTGTTAAAAAACATTTTCCTAAGGACTAGAAGAAGCGAGGTAGCCCTCTCTGTCAGCACCATCTTCTGTTATCTTACGTAATTGTCCCAATTGGGTGACAACTATACAACCGATATACACAACATGAAACAATGAGATCGATTAAAAAAAGGATTAATCAGTCTGCAAAATTGCAGCAATAAATATGCATTTCATGTACAATTCAGAAAATGTATGGCCTGTGGGATAAATGTGTTCCTGTATCTGTTGCTCTTGACTCTGGGAAGTCTAAACCGATGACCCGAGGGGAAGAGTGCAAAATGGTCTCGGAGAGGGGGACCAGGACAGTCTAGGATACTGTCAGCTCTCCTCACCACTTGCTTTCTGAATGAGAGCTGTGCCTGTTGCAACCCGATGACCTGGCCGGCCACCTTAACCACACCGTCCAACCTATTTCTGTCGCAAACATTAAGATTGCCAGGCCACCATCGAGAACATCAATACGGATTCAATGAAACTCCTGTAACAGAGTGCCATCATTGTCTTACTGACATAAGACGAGTTCATCTTTTAAAAAGAAAGCCGCTGCTGTCCCTTACAGGTGGCATCTGTGTTCTCCTCAAACGTCAATACGTTGTCCAACACTGTTCCCAGGCACTTGTAGGTACTGACCAGCTCAATGCCATTTCCCATAACCACAGTGGGTGTGGGGTTCAGTGGCTGCCTTCTAAAGTAATTGGCCATGTCTTTAGTTTTGGAGACATTCATTTGGAGGAGGCAGTTCTCACACCATGACACAGTCATCTACCACAGGCCATGCTCCCCCATGACACAGTCATCTACCACAGGCCATGCTCTCCCATGACACAGTCATCTGCCACAGGCCATGCTCCCCCATGACACAGTCATCTACCACAGGCCATGCTCTCCCATGACACAGTCATCTACCACAGGCCATGCTCCCCCATGACACAGTCATCTACCACAGGCCATGCTCCCCCATGATACAGTCATCTACCACAGGCCATGCTCTCCCATGACACAGTCATCTACCACAGGCCATGCTCCGCCATGTTTGCTACGCCAGTCATTAGTATGTACAGTAGAGGAGAGGGCACACAACCTTGTGGGGAACCGGTGGACACGACCCCATTTTAAAACAGGCCTAGCGTATTTTGAGTTAAATTATGGTACATCCACATTAAGTTATTTTGTTGAATAGACAAGACACACCTACCCCAATCAGTCAACACACATTTATTTTATAGTGAGAATATAACAGAATAAAATTAAAATAATATTTTCCCATATAATTGTCACAGGAACGTGTGGAATCGCTGTCATATCAAAAAGTGATATTCGGAGCCCAAGCTGATGCTTTTTTTGGTGGATGTTTCATTTCATTCCTACCCTCTCACTTTGATGGAAGGGTCTTATCTTAATACCGATAGAATTACTATTAATTTCTATTTTCGAAAGCATTTGATTCTCGTGTTCATTTCTCACAACCTTCAAGGGCTTTTGGAGTTACCTACAATCACAGGCTTTTGGTTGGGAGTAGGCTAGGCTACTAAGCGACTGAGTGAAGAGCAAAATAAATCACTTGTTAAACTACATACTTATGGTAAAATGTTCTGATAAATGTGCCAACATGTTTAAGGAAAACAGACGGCAGACAGCTAAATAGCACAGGTAGTCCACTATCTGTGACTCCGAACACCTGTGTAAACAGAAGACGGACGCCACAAACGTGTCGTCACTGAAAAATGTCTATTTTGCACTTGTGAAATTATTTTGATGTGATACGAAAGGAGAGGGTTTTATGTTTCTAGAACCAGAATCGATTCATGTTTAGATGGAGCATTTGGTGTTTTGGCATCCAGAGCCAATTCACCTCTAAACAGAACACATAAGGTCCTTGGACAATAAGGACTAGTGTTAGACTCCTTTAGTCCATTAATGGGCTAGCCTATTAGTAACATTTGTTGTACAACAATGTTTTTTTGTTGATCATGTATGTTTTTGTTTTATTATTATTAGTAGCAACAGCTGTACAGTAGCAACAGCGTTATCTTAGCAACCTTCGATTTTCTGCCCCCATAATTTTAGATTACATATCTTGTTCATATGCACCTTCTCACCCCCAAAAAACTTCAAGCATCATCTACGGGCACATCGTGACGTTTTTTGACACAGCAGTCTCCACCACAGGGGCACATATGGCAGTCGGAAATAAAACAACGATTAAAAAATACTCAAATGTTTTAGGTGGAAAGGTTTAGGTGGAATTTCCTGACACAAAACTGATAGTACTTTTGACAAAAGTACCTCATTTGGCTTTACGCTTTCAATAAAACAACTAATTTGTCCACACTTAACAGATTTCTGAATCATGAGTTCACTGGCAACGGAGCAGAGCGACGCTTGCATCCAGCAAGGGTCAGAGTGCAAACTCCACGGAACTAGTTTCAATGTATGGAATCACTTGGTAGTTTCTGGATTTTGTGTACACTTCTCCTTTGACTGAAGCTACAACCTTCAGGCTATATTTCTGGGATTGCAGGGTGTGTTACACGCTGAACATGTCATGGTAGCACTGAAAAGGACTTGGCACGGAGTAAAGTAACATTGAGGGAATGTTTAATTAGTCGAACGTTTCCACTTTAGCGTTGTCATTGCAGGAGAGGTGGCCGGACCTACGGAGAAGGACTTGGAGGGGGATAGTAAGACCAGGCTTAATCCCATTACCCTTGAGAAGTGAATGAATGGTGACTGGGGGTAGACCAAGGCAACTCCAAGCTCATCACTGAGCTCAGGTCCCTGGGACAGAACACCTCCCTCTGCCACTGGATCCTGGACTTACTGACCCCCCCTCAGGGGTGTGTTCTTAATCCCCTCCTGTACTCTCTGTTCACACACGACTACGTGATCGCGCACAACTCCAACACCACCATTGTTTGCTGACTACACAACGGGGACATAATCACTGACGATGAGACAGCCTGTAAGGAGGAGATCAGTGACCTGGCAGTGGTGCCAGGACAACAACCTCTCCCTTAATGTCAGCAAGACAAAGGAGCTGATTGTGGACTACAGGAAATGGAGGGACGAGCACGCTCATATCCACATTGACTGTAGTGGAGCAGGTCGAGAGCTTGAAGTTCCTCTGGGTCCACATCACTAAGGAATTAACATGGTCCACACACACCAACACATTTGTGAAGAAGGCATGACAACACCTCTTCCCTCTCAAGTCTAGAACCAACAGGACCCTGAACAGCTTCTACCCCCAAGGAATAAGACTGCTAAATAGTCCGGGTAGCTATTTAGTTAAATAGTTAACCATTTGCATTGCCCCACTTTTGACTCATCACATACGCTGATGGTTCTGCTTATTATCTATCCTGTTGCCTAGTCACTTTTTCCCTACCCACACTACCGTTCAAAGGAATGGGATCACTTTGAAATGTCCTTGTTTTTGAAAGAAAAACACACTTTTTTGTCCATTTTAAAATAACATCAAATTGATCAGAAGTACAGTGTAGACATCGTTAATGTTGTAAATGATTATTGTAGATGGAAACGGCAGATTTAAAAAATAATCATAATTTAATGGAATATCTACATGGGCGTACAGAGGCCCATTATCAGAAACCATCACGCCTGTGTTCCAATGACACGTTGTGTTAGCTAATCCAAGCTTATCATTTTAAAAGGCTAATTTATCATTAGAAAACCCTTTTGCAATTATGTTAGCACAGCTGAAAAATTCTGATTTAAAGAAGCAATAAAACTGGCCTTCTTTAGACTAGTTGAGTATCTGGAGCATCAGCATTTGTGGTTTTGATTACAAGCTCAAAATGGCCAGAAGCAAAGAACTTTCTTCTGAAACTCGTCAGTCTATTCTTGTTTTTAGAAATGGAGGCTATTCCATGCGAGAAATTGCCAAGAAACTGAAGATCTCGTACAATGCTGTATCCTACTCCCTTCACAGAACAGCACAAACGGGTTCTAACCAGAATAGAAAGAGGAGTGGGAGGCCCCGGTGCACAACTGAGCAAGAGGACAAGTACATTAGTGTCTAGTTTGAGAAACAGACTCCTCACAAGTTCTCAACTGTCAGCTTCATTAAATAGTACCCGCAAAACACCAGTCTCAACATCAACAGTGAAGAGGTGACTCTGGGATGCTGGCCTTCTAGGCAGAGTTGCAAAGAAAAATCCATACCTCAAAGTGTCTAGTAAAAATACAAAAAATAAGATGGGCAAAAGAACAGACACATTCTGTACATATCTACCTCAATTACCTCGTACCCCTGCACATTGACTCTACTGATACCCCCTGTATATAGCCAAGTTATCTTTACTCATTGTGTATTTATTCCTTGTTATTATTTTTCTATTATTTCTCATTATTTTCCTCTGCAAGTAAGTATTTCACTGTTAGTCTACACCCGTTGTTTACGAAGCATGTCCTTGTGGTGAATTAGAAAGCACACTGAAAGGGAGAGCCAAGATAGACAGCTAGCCTGTTCACTGCGCTCTAAGACGTAGGCACACAAACACAGGGCGGGCACAATAATCCTATCGTCTCGTAACCAACAGTTATGGACAATAAAGGTAAAGACACACTCCAGCTATTTCTGAACTTTTCTTGTTTTTAAAACAATATCTCACTAATGACTACAGTAATGTGCACTATGGTGAAATCGCTCTGCCATTTCCCGGTTGCTAGCATTTTAATAGTTCGGCTATTTTCAGTTTTTGACCAAACAAGCAACTATAGTGTAGAAAATCATTGCAGCATCTTACCCGCTGTGAAATATATTTTCCATAACCAAAAATGTTGTATTTTCAGCTGTTTTGAAGCTGGTGTACACATCTGAAAGTAAAAGACGCAAAAAATACATTTTAAGAACGGGAAACAGATATAGAGCACAGAACAGACTTACCACTTCTTAGACTTTCCTTCAATGAGTGACTGATCTATCACTTACATTTCTATGTGAATTTGATCGGGTCGCCCAAAAAGTTACGTATTTCAGCTTTCATGGCGGCAGGTAGCCTAGTGGTTAGAGCATTGGGCCAGTAACCGGAAGGTTGCTAAATCGTACCCCAGAGCTGACGAGGTAAAAATCTGTCGTTCTGCCCCTGAACAAGGCAGTTAACCCACTGTTCCCCGGTAGACCGTCATTATAAGTAAGAATTTGTTCTTATCTGACTTGCCTAGTTAAAATAAAAGTGTTAGGGTAGATAAATGTTTTGAGCAAAATTTGTGTTTTTGGACACAACAGCAAGCCTCAAGGAGTGGGCCAAGGCGTTTGTCTGACAGTGCCCATCTCCCCACTTGTCCCATGTCATGAGGATAACTGAACCACCTATTGAGGTGTGCATCACATCAGTGGTACTTTGACAGGCTTTCTGTCTCTCGCCTCCTGCTTGTGTGAATCATAATTTGACACGGGTACTGTATGTTCAACCCAAGGGGTTGCTCTGCTCTCTCTGCTTAGTCGGACTATATGATGAGCCTCCTTTACTTTGAATAGCTTAGTAGGAAATCAACTAAATGTATTAGAAAATACATACATTTTCCCAAGTTAATCTATTACTTTATTTAATTTCTGATTTATTGAAGTTAAATTGAAGTAAAATGTATTGAACTAAATGTGTTGAAGACATGAACAAAATGCATCAGTGATCTGTATTTTCCTGCAACTTTCTGAAGAGGTGTGGGTGTGTGTGTCTACCACGTTGTGTAGCCGTTAGCGATGATGCTAATGTCATAAACAGTCTTCTGGTAGATGGAAATGTTTCCCAAAAGCCTATGCCTACCTGGCAGAACGGAGTCATGATTATTTGCATAAAACCAGTGGTCATTTGTTTTGCTCTGCAATCACATGAGTGCTACATAAATATTGCTATCCAGACCAGCCTATCTCTGGCACAGTTGAATTAAAGGGTAACTATACCCAAAAATCTAAATTTTTTACATTGGTCAACATTTCAAAAATGGTGTCCTGATGTGGTATTGTTTTGGAGAGCATTTTTTTTGTAGAGCGGAAACCAGAAAACCGGGGGGAAAAACAGAAACCTGGGAGAGGAAAAAAACGGAGTGCGGGGTAAATTAAACGAAAATCGGGCAAAAATTGAAACCAATTTTTTTTATTTGAATAGATAAGGCTGGGGTGGAGCCCGAGCTCAGGCTGGCTGTTTACTTGAGTTGGATCCCACTGGTATTGCGTCCCATAGAGATGACCTACTATGTGATGCTTTGAGGGTAGTCCTGAGGCAGTGATAACCAACCCTGGTCCTGCAGATGATCCTGGAACAAGGTGTGTTACATTGTTCCCTTTCAGCCCTGGTTGACTCGAAAGACAGACTGATGGAGAGAGGGAAAGAGAAACTGGAAGCTAAAGATGCAGAAAGATCACATATAATACCCATAACCCTAGTGTGTTACACCGGGGTCTGTTACCATGGCAACTATGTGATAATATGGCCCTTTTGAGGATGTCAAAGGGGGTGGATTCTTTCAGGTGATCCAATTATTATTATTTAATTTTTTTCTCACTGTAAGTGCACAAATGCACCCCGGAAGCATTTTATTCCAATATTTATTGCAGTGAGTTGGAAAATAAATTGATCCAGTGGGCACACCTGAACTCTGTGTGTGAGAGAGAGAATGTGCTCTTTACTTTCTCTTACCTCAAAGCACAAAGCCTTGTCCTTTGGTCTCAGTTGGAAGCTTTGACTACAAGGATACACAGGCAGCTCTCATTCTGATACTCTCTGGTTAATGCCCTAAATGTAGGTGATTTTTATTACTGAATTTCAATGCCTTTTTATTTTTCACCTGGTGGGACGTGGGGAGATTCCCTCCCAAATTATGTCTCTCTCAAAGTGGCTAGGAATTGACTTGTTTGGCTACCTGGTCCCAGTCTTGTGTCTATTCCCAACCACGTGCTTTCTTTATCCCACTGGTTTCTCACAGATGCCCAAAATCCACCCCTAGATCTGCCTGGACCATCTGGGCCTTACCACTGAGATTCCAATTTGGCCCACACACATACACACAGTCCTAATGTTTGGACACCACTGGGCTCGACCCTTCCTGTAGGCCTATATCTGAGATGATTGGGTGGGGGTAGTCCTAACCAATATGGCATTAACATGATTTTTATATAGAGCTTTTCATAGAATCTCAAAGTGCCTCGAGCATCATAAAAACAAAGCAATACATCATGAGAGGTCAAGTCATTGAAAGCTGCATCCTCTGAAGATGGAGAGGGTCATTTCACTAAGGTCACCTGTTGTAGTCATGAAGTCCTAACCAACTTTGTAACCCCACAGAATGTGGAAAAAGTCAATGGGTGTGCATGCTTTCTGAATACATTATCTATAGCACATGGTTTAGAAGTGTCTCAGGATTGGGGCTAAGGGATCATTTCAGACTGTGTGAGAGAATAGTCTGTCTCTGTAACAGTATCCCACCACTCTCCCTTCCTCTGGGGTCATGGTCGTAACTCTGTTTGTTCCAGATGGTGTCTGGCCAGCCAGAGCGAGACGGGATCTTCAGATAGGCTGTGACGATACCAGTATCGCAATGTTTTTTTCCCACGGCAAAAACGAAAACATAAAGCAACTCTTTTTTTTGGTTCTTTAAGCCCCTGTTATATGTAAACATATTTTGTTCTATAGCCTGGAAAATGAATAAATGTTGACTCTGGATGACAACAATGTCAGGGCTGTTTCCCTAAAGGAGTTAAATATACTATGTGTCTTGTTTCCTTGACACGATGCTAAGGAATACTGCGGTACTGCCATGGGCCCGGCCCTACTCAGCAGCTGTCGGGTGTAGTCAGCTAAGGAGTTGGCTCGGCTACCTCGTGTCTGAAGAGGGGGAACCAGTACCAAGATTCCTCCTAGTGCAAAGGGCCAGCTGGCTACTGATGTGAATGTAGCCTACTATTAATTCATTATGAGGAATTGAAAGTATTTAGGAATCCTATCAGTGAAGAAGCCAATCCACTATTGAGTATGTGGACTAGTCACTCCGTAGCCTATGTGAGCTGCTCACTAAGGAGTATTTTTTTACTAGAACCCCTATTTACTGTTGGGTTATTTAATTGCCATGGTTTAAATAACGAGCAGACACTTCTGGGTAGAGCAGACACACTAAATCAAATGTTAGTTATTTGTCACATGCGCCGAATACAACCGGTGTAGACCTTACAGTGAAATGCTTACTTACCATCCCTTAACCAACAATACAAGTCCTTAACCAACAATACAAGCCCTTAACCAACAATGCTTTTAAGAAGTTTTAAGAAAAATAAGTGTTAAGTAGAAAATCAAGGTAACAAATAATTAAAGAGCAGCAGTAAAATAACAATAGCCAGCTATATACAAGGGGTATCGGTACAGAGTCAATGTGCACCGGTTAGTCAAGGTAATTGAGGTAATATGTACATGTAGGTAGAGTTAAAGTGACTATGCATAGATAATAAACACTAGCAGCAGCGTAAAAGAGGGGTCTGGGTAGCCCTTTGATTAGCTGTTTAGGAGTATTATGGCTTGGGGGTAGAAGCTGTTAAGCCTTTTAGACCTAGACTTGGCGCTCCGGTACCGCTTGCCGTGCGGTAGTCTATGACGGGTGGCTGGAGTCTGACAATTTTTTAGGGCCTTCCTCTGACACCGCCTGGTATAGAGGTCCTGAATTGCAGGAAGCTTGGCCCCAGTGATGTACTGGGCCGTACGCACTACCCTCTGTAGTGCCTTCCGGTCTGAGGCCGAGCAGTTGCCATACCAGGCAGTGATGCAACTAGTCAGGATCTGAGGACCCATGCCAAATCTTTTCAGTCTCCTAGGCTCATAGGCTTTGTCGTGCCCTCTTCACGACTGTCTTGGTGTGCTTGGACCATGTTAGTTTGTTGGTGATGTGGACACAAAGGTTCTTGAAGCTCTCAACCTGCTCCACTACAGCCCCGTTGATGAGACGGGCGTGCTTGGTCCTCCTGTTCCTGTAGTCCACAATCATCTTCTTTATCTTGATCACATTGAGGGAGAGGTTGTTGTCCTGGCACCACACGGCCAGGTCTCTGACCTTCCTGTAGGCCTACCACTGTTGTGTCATCTGTAAACTTAATGATGGTGTTGAAGTCGTGCCTGGCTGTGCAGTCATGGGTGAACAGGGAGTACAGGAGGGGACTGAGCACGCACGCCTGAGGGTCCCCCCTGTTGAGGAACAGCGTGGCGAATGTGTTGTTACCTACCCTTACCACCTGGGGGTGACCTGTAAGGGCACTTGTTGAATGCTGAGCTGTAGTCAATGAATAGCATTCTCACATAGGTGTTCCTTTTGCCCAGGTGGGAAAGGGCAGTGTGGAGTGCAATAGAGATTGCATCATCTGTTGGGGCTGCATGCAAATTGGAGTGGGTCTAGGGTTTCTGGGATAATGGTGTTGATTGAGCCATGACCAGCCTCAAAGCACTTCAGGCTACATACGTGAGTGCTACGGACCGGTATTCATTTAGGCAGGTTACCTTAGTGTCTTTGGGCACAGGGTCTATGGTGGTCTACTTGAAACATGTTGGTATTACAGTCTCAGACAGGGAGAGGTTGAAAATGTCAGTGAAGACACTTGCCAGTTGGTCGGAGCACACGTCCTGGTAATCTGTCTGACCCTGCGGCCCTGTGAATGTTGACTTGTTTAAATGTCTTACATCGGCTGTGGAGAGCGTATTCACACAGTCGTCCGGAACAGCTGATTCTCTCATGCATGTCTCAGTGTTACTTGCCACGACGTGAGCATAGAAGTAATTTAGCTCGTCTGGATAAAGATAAACTCTTGGTAAATAGTGTGTTCTCCCTCAGGCAAGCAAAACCTTGAGACTTCCTTACTATTAGACTTCGTGCACTACCTGTTGTTTACAAATATACACAGACCACCACCCCTTGTTCTACCTTGCCGATGCAGCGTAAACCCCACAAGCTGTATGTTATTAATGTCGTTATTCAGCCACGACTTGGTGAAAAATAAAATATTACAGTTTTTATTAATGTCCCGTTGGTTGTATATTTGTGATCGTAGTTAGTCTATTTTGATTGTGGTGTACTCTAATAGGACTGATGGTAGTGGCAGATGACCCACTTTCTGTCAGAAAAGGGCACCCTGACCTACGTCTCCGATATCTCTGTCTCTTTCTCCTACGAATCTCTGGGATTTGGGCCTTGTCGGGTGTCTGAAGGAAATCCTTTGTCTGCCTCGTTAAAGAAAAAAAAAACGTTGTCCATTACGAGGTGAGTAGTCGCTGTCCTGATATCTAGAACCTCTTTTCGGTCATAAGAGATGGTGGCAGAAACATTATGTACAATATAAGTTACAAATAATGCAAAAAAACACACACAATAGCACAATTGGTTAGGAAACCGTAAAACGGCAGCCATCTCCTCCGGTGCCATTATTCACCTGTTAGTAGTCCCCTCCTGATCTACTAGAATGACAGACATTCTATTGTACATTCAACGGTATCTAGGCCTATCCCTGTGATCTAAGCTAAGCCAATTGTGAGGGTAACACTTAAGTTCCCTCCCAGACCTTTGTAAGCCACACAAAAATTAGCCTTGAGTTCCCTGGTTGTTTGAATTTGTTTACAGGCCAAATAGCACCATGGCCTGCTGCGTAGTGGACAAACCTCAACATGGAGCTTCACACTCGGTCAGTGATGTTTTTTGTTTGTTTGTTTAACCTTTATTTAACTAGGCAAGTCCGTTAAGAACAACTTCTTATTTTACAATGACGGCCTACCCCGGCCAAACCCTCCCCTAACCCGGGTGACGCTGGGCCAATTGTGCGCCGCCCTATGGGACTCCAGATCACAGCCGGTTGTGATACAGCCCGGCATCGAACCAGGGTGTCTACAGAGATGCAGTGCCTTAAACCGCTCCGCCCACCCGGGAGCCGGTGGTTCAATACAGCAAGTAGACCTGCAACCTTCTCAGAGCTGTGAGAAGACAACCTGCGACCTTCTCAGAGCTGTGAGAAGACAACCTGCGACCTTCTCAGAGCTGTGAGAAGACAACCTGCGACCTTCTCAGAGCTGTGAGAAGACAACCTGCGACCTTCTCAGAGCTGTGAGAAGACAACCTGCGACCTTCTCAGAGCTGTGAGAAGACAACCTGCGACCTTCTCAGAGCTGTGAGAAGACAACCTGCGACCTTCTCAGAGCTGTGAGAAGACAACCTGCGACCTTCTCAGAGCTGTGAGAAGACAACCTGCAACCTTCTCAGAGCTGTGAGAAGACAACCGATTCTTAGAACCTGTTTGTACTGAGGAAGGAACCGTGTTTGTGATCTAGAGACTCTGGGGTCGTTCCATGTCATTTCAGCAGGCCATGACAAACCCACCATCTCAGATGGTTCTGAAATAATTTCTGTATTTAGAAGTCTGATTTAGCTGAAGCCAGGAGCTGAAGGTGATAATGATATCTCTCAGGGAAGAGGAGAGCTAGACTACGCAGCACTAGCAAGGTACTATATATATATACGTTTTATTTTATGAATCCTATCATATATAATGACCAATTTGGGTGCAGCCAGATTAATTTCTCAGAGATCTAATTATATTTAAACAGATTAATGTTGCAGGAATGTTTTATATTTTCTGTTTCTAACAGAACAGTCTGAGATGGTGGGTGTCCAAGTCCCCTTTCTGGTGCTTTTTGAGGTGGAATGACTGTCTGCTATTTCTGCCACTCGTTCAAATGATTCTACACACGAACAGACATGCATATCATCACACTTGCACACAATCTCTGTCTCTCTTCCTCCCTCTCTGGCTAGCTGGTGTTTTTCGTCCCTGAGAAATGGAGACGACATGGTTGTCCTGTCCTGTGAGGGAACAAAATACTTTTCCCTCTCAGAGATATACTGATATACTCACTGATACACACCTTTACGCCACATTGTATCCCCTATGAGATGAGAGCATGCAGCCTCCAGGCATTGTCTGGTCTTATAACCCAAACCAGAGCTTAAACACCTCAGAGAACAGAAGGGAAAAGATGAGAGACAAGTGAAGAGATGAATGTGAGATTAGAGGGATGAAGGGGAGGATGAGTAGGAGTTAAGGAGTTAGTCGAATAGAGGAATGTAATAGAATGAAAAGGAGAGGTGGAGTGTGCAGAGAAAGCTCTTGGTATTCAGGGTTGATCCTGTCTTCAGTGCATGAAGACTGATCTGTTTCTGATTTCAGCTGCATAATGGAATTGTCTTGGCAATGACAGGGGAGTACAAACTGATCCGGGACCAGGCTAGCCTGCACGGGAGGTCACGGTTGACTGTGTGATGTTGTGACTCAGTGCTTTGTTTGAGTGAGCGTTGGTCTAAATCACAAAGACTGATAGTCACTGTACTCACACACACACACACACACACACACCGAAACGCATGCATTTGCTGTGACACAAAATGTAATCCTCCTTGTCTGTCAAACACTGTCACTTCAGTTTGTGATGGACCTATACTTATACTCTTCTGTGACACACACGCACGCACACACACACACACACACAATATAGCACATTCTCTGCCAGAAAGATTTAGTGAGAAACTGTATGTTTCCCCTCTGGTCTCTGATAGCTTCCAGTTCAGTAGATTCTGGTTGGTAATGAGGTTGGCTACACCAGCTTCCTGGTTACCTCTTCCTGTTGTGCAACCGTACTGTATGGTTTACAGTAGACTTTTTCTGTCTCCTGTCCTTATATTAACCTCTGACACTCTCTGTCTCAGATCTGTAATACTGACTGAAGGGCCGTGCGAGAGGGACTTATAAAAGAGAACCCACCTTGCTTGGTAAGAATGAAAGAAACGTTGATGTCTTCTCAAATCACTCTCAGAACCAACCACACACATCCTCCCTTTTTGAAATGGATTTCTTTAATCTTCTCTCTGAGCAACCACATCTAGCAACCTGGGCTTCATTTCTGCATTTACAAACACATCCAATGTAGCAACCTGGGCTTCATTTCTGCATTTACAAACACATCTAATGTAGCAACCTGGGCTTCATTTCTGTATTTACAACCACATCTAATGTAGCAACCTGGGCTTCATTTCTGCATTTACAAACACATCTAATGTAGCAACCTGGGCTTTGTTTCTTTTTTGACCAATTTCTCCTCTTCTGTTCTTTTTTAATGTCTTTCTTTCTCCATGACACCTTTTATCTTACCTACCTTCTCCTCCCTGCCTCTCTCCTTCCTCCTGCACCCACCCTCTCCTCTCCCCTCCCCCAGGTTGTCATAGTGTGCAGAGGAGAGGAGTGCTCCTCAGTAGTAGCAGCAGCCATGGGCCTGGTAGCTTACCTGAAGACCCAGTTTGTTCTGCAGCTCCTCCTGGGTTTTGTGTTCGTGGTGAGCGGCCTCCTCATCAACTTCATCCAGTTGTTGACGTGCGTCCTGTGGCCCATCGACAAGCAGCTGTACCGCAGGATCAACACCAGGCTCTCCTACTCCCTCTGGAGCCGTGAGTCACCACGCTGCAATTGTCCCGTGTCTGTGTAAGATCCTGATGTGTTTGTGTGTGGGCGTGCGTGCGTGCGTTTGACTAGGTATTTGTGAGATCCTGGTGTTTGTGTGTGGGTGTGTGTTTGACTAGGTATTTGTGAGATCCTGGTGTGTTTGTGGGTTTGTGTTTGTGGGAGTGTGTTTGTCTAGGTATTTGTGAGATCCTGGTGTGACCTCGTTAGTATGTAATGCGTTGTGTGTATAATATGAAGTCTATTTGTCACACCTCAAAGGGAGAACTTGTAACAGAATGGATCTTGTGATATTGACAACTGTGACTCAGTTGACTAGTAGAGGCAATAATTTATATTTGTGGCCTTGGAGTTGTTTGTATGAGACTGTGTAATAGAAAGCAAGTTGTGGCCTGATGTTGACAGAGTAGATTTAGTGGTGACAGAGTTCATACTGAATAACCTTCCAACTAGCACCTTTTTTTATGGACAATCTTTCGATCCAACAAGGATCTTGGTGGGGTAAAGTTGACCAGAGAGCTGTGAATAGATGTGACCCTGTTGTCCTGTACAGAGCTGGTGATGCTGCTGGAGTGGTGGTCGGGAACACAGTGCACCCTCTACACAGATCAGGCCACGGTGGACAAGTTCGGCAAGGAACACGTCATCATCATCCTCAACCACAACTATGAGATTGACTTCCTGTGCGGCTGGACTATCTGTGAGCGATACGGAGTCCTAGGGGTCAGTAATGATCTCCAACCCTCACTGGCTCGCTCCAATTCTCTGTCACACTATTGGCCTGTCCTGTTGACTTGTCCCTTGTTTTCAGTGCAGATAAACAGGACAGTAGCTGAGGGAGCCACTGTAGACCATTGAGGTGGACTGGCGTTCTTCACATCTCTCCCTTTTTTTCTGACCTGATGATCCATCTTTGTTTACCCAGAGTTCCAAGGTGCTGGCCAAACACGAGCTGCTGAAGGTGCCTCTGATTGGCTGGACCTGGTATTTCCTGGAGATCGTGTTCTGTAAGAGAAAGTGGGAGGAGGACAGAGAGACCGTGTTCAGAGGGCTAGAAAGACTCAGAGACTACCCTGAGTTTATGTGGGTGAGTATAACTCCTTCGTTATAGGGCCACATTTCTCTATCCTGGCCCAGATTACTCAGGCTCCTTAGTCATAGGGGCTACATTTCTCTATCCTGGCCCAGATTACTCAGGCTCCTTAGTCATAGGGCTACATTTCTCTATCCTGGCCCAGATTACTCAGGCTCCTTAGTCATAGGGCTACATTTCTCTATCCTGGCCCAGATTACTCAGGCTCCTTAGTCATAGGGCTACATTTCTCTATCCTGGCCCAGATTACTCAAGCTCATTAGTCATAGGGCTACATTTCTCTATCCTGGCCAAGATTGTTCAAATTCTTGTCATTCAGGCGGCTCTTAACCTCTAGCGTCGAGCAATCCCGTATCCGGGAGCGTAATCAAGCTCATTACCATAACGCAACGTTTCCTATTCATGAAAATCGCAAATTAAATGAAGTAAATATATTGAAACACAAGCTTAGCCTTTTGTTAACAACACTGTCATCTCAGATTTTCAAAATATGCTTTAACCAAAGCTACACTGTATTGATAGCCTAGCATAGCATTAAGCCTAGCATTCAGCAGGCAACATTTTCACAAAAACAAGAAAAGCATTCAAATAAAATCATTTACCTTTGAAGAACTTCGGATGTTTTCAATGGCGAGACTCTCAGTTAGATTGCAAATGTTCATTTTTTCCAAAAATATTATTTGTGTAAGAGAAATAGCTCCGTTTTGTTCATCACGTTTGGCTAAGAAAAAAAAACAAAAATGCAGTCAACACAACGCCAAACGTTTTTCCAAATTAGCTCCATAATATCGAGAGAAACATGGCAAACGTTGTTTAGAATCAATCCTCAAGGTGTTTTTCACAATTCTATTCGATGAAAAATCATTCCTGGCAGTCGGTTTCTCATCAAAGGCAAACGGAAAAATACTGCAGCTGGAGATCACGCAATAATTGCGACGGAGGACACCAAGCGACCACCTGGTAGATGTAGTCTCTTATGGTCAATCTTCCAATGATATGCCTACAAATACGTCACAATGCTGCAGACACCTTGGGGAAAACGTGGAAACCGTAAGCTGACTCCTAGCTCCTCCACAGCCATATAAGAAGTCATTGAAATGAGGCGGTTTAAAAAAATGCGGCACTTCCTGATTGATTTTTTTATCTGGGTTTCGCCTGTAACATCAGTTCTGTGGCACTCACAGACAATATCTTTGCAGTTTTGGAAACGTCAGAGTGTTTTCTTTCCAAAGCTGTCAATTATATGCCTAGTCGAGCATCTTTTCGTGACAAAATATCTTGTTTAAAACGGGAACGTTTTTCATCCAAAAATTAAAAGAGCGCCCCCTATTTCGAAGAAGTTAACAGCCATTTGAAACACTGAAAATACATTGTACATTAGGCCCAGATGGCAGTGAATCTACACACAGGATTTATCCTTGAGCACCTAGCTTCAGTCTGTTATAACAAGTCATTGGACTAGGTCCAGGAGTTCAGTCTTATCCCGATCAGGTCTGGTTACTGTATCTCTGGTGCTATTCAACTGGCCGAGACACCACCGGAATATAGGTCAGTGTGATTCTGGCCTTCTTCCTAAAGGCCCTCTTTAGAGAGGTTTAGACACGTGCTGTCGCTCGGGCTGCAAGATTCCACGTCTACCAGAGGGCTAATTAAGTGGTCTGATCTGATTTTTAGTGACCCCTCGAAAACCCCCCACCAACTCGACTCTGACACGGGGACAGGTCAGCTCTGACACGGGGACAGGTCAGCTCTGACACGGGAACAGGTCAGCTCTGACACGGGGACAGGTCAGCTCTGACACGGGAACAGGTCAGCTCTGACACGGGGACAGGTCAGCTCTGACACGGGGACAGGTCAGCTCTGACACGGGGACAGGTCAGCTCTGACACGGGGACAGGTCAGCTCTGACACGGGGACAGGTCAGCTCTGACATGTTGAGTGTTTACTGTTTCTTTGAAATGGGACACAGTGACTGTCTGTCTGAATGAGGACGTCTGGTCTGTTAATGCTGTGCCCAAATGGAGTCCTTGGGTCTGTTAATGCTGTGCCCAAATGGAAGACCTTGGGTCTGTTAATGCTGTGCCCAAATGGAGTCTTTGGGTCTGTTAATGCTGTGCCCAAATGGAAGACCTTGGGTCTGTTAATGCTGTGCCCAAATGGAAGACCTTGGGTCTGTTAATGCTGTGCCCACTCTAAATTAAAATGTATTTATAAAGCCCTTACATCAGCTGATGTCACAAAGTGCTGTACAGAAACCCAGCCTAAAACCCCAAATGGCAAGCAATGCAGGTGTAAAAGCACGGAGGCTAGGAAAAACTCCCTAGAAAGGAAGAAACCTAGAGAGGAACCAGACTATGGGTGGTGGCCAGTCCTCTTCTGGCTGTGCCAGGTGGAGATTATAACAGAACATGGCCTAGATGACCAGCAGGGTCAGATGATAATAATCACAGTGGTTGTAGAGGGTGCAACCTCAGGAGTAAATGTCAGTTGGCTTTTCATAGCCGATCATTCAGAGTATCTCTACAGAACCTGCTGTCTCTAGAGAGTTGAAAACAGCAGGTCTGGGACAGGTAGCATGTCCGGTGAACAGATCAGGGTTCCATAGCCGCAGGCAGAACAGTTGAAACTGGAGCAGCAGCACGACCAGGTGGACTGGGGACCGCAAGGAGTCATCAGGTCAGGTAGTCCTGAGGCATGGTTCTCAGGTCCCCCGAGAGAGAAAGAAAGAGAAAATTAGCGAGAGCATACTTAAATTCACACAGGACACTGGATAAGACAGGATACATACTCTAGATATACCAAACTGACCCTAGCCCCCCGACACACAAACTATTGCAGCATTAATACTGGAGGCTGAGACTGCAGGGGTCGGGAGACACTGGCCCAGTCCGACGATACCCCCGGACAGGGCCAAACAGGCAGAATATAACCCCACCCACTTTGCCAAAGCACAGCCCCCATGGAGATTGAGATAAGATGAGGACTTTATTTAGAGTAGATTTTAATGGAGATGCACTTGATCTGTAACTCACCCTGGCCCTGCTGGGGAGTTTGATAGGGACAGAGATGAGAGGAGGCCACCTTTAACGGGAGTGTTGTCTAAACCTGTTGTTTGCGTCTTGTCTATCTGTTTGTATTTTTAAAACTTTGTTTGTCTTAGTGTGTTTGTTTTTTTTAAGCTCAATGTATCTCGCTCTCTCTTTCTTACTCTCTCTCTGTAGTTCCTGCTGTACTGTGAAGGCACTCGCTTCACAGAGAAGAAGCACCAGATCAGTATGGAAGTGGCAGAGAGTAAAGGCCTGCCCAAGCTCAAATACCACCTGCTGCCCAGAACCAAAGGCTTCACCACCGCACTCAAATGCCTCCAGGGCACAGGTGTGGCATGCATTCAAGCGCGCACACACACACACACACACACACACACACACCAGGGTTCTCCCCAAAGAATGGAAGACGGGCGCCGCGCCACCTTGTGATGTCTGGCCGCGCCACCTTGTGATGTCTGGCCGCGCCACCTTGTGATGTCTGGCCGCGCCACCTTGTGATGTCTGGCCGCGCCACCTTGTGATGTCTGGCCGCGCCACCTTGTGATGTCTGGCCGCGCCACCTTGTACATATATATATATATTTTTTTCATTTAAGGCCAGGCACCATACCCTAATAGGTTTGGGTTTTTTTGCTCTAGATTGCAGAAAATGTCAGTTACAGCTGTTCAAAAACGCCGTACTTTGCAGCACCACCTTTTAAAAACATCCTGGGGAGAACCCTACACACACACACACACACACTGATTTTCTGTTCTTGTGTCTGTCATCTTCTGTTTTTAGTGTCTGCTGTGTATGACGTCACACTGAACTTTAAAGACCACCAAGTCCCCACTCTGCTGGGCATCATCAACGGCAAGAAATACATGGCCGATATGAGAATCAGGTGGGAACAGATCAATAGATACGACCCTGTGATTATTACTGGGGCTGTTTCAAATGGAAGCCCATGATGCTCTGTTAGCCCCGTTGGCACTGTTCCAAGCACATTGGTATTTATCAGAGAGAGACAATGGACTGCTTAACTCTGCTGGAGTCTTGTGCTGCTGGGGTAGTCATGTTCTGTCCTAACCAACACACATGGGTAATGCTGCTGGGGGTAGTCATGTTCTGTCCTAACCAACACACATGGGTAATGCTGCTGGGGTAGTCATGTTCTGTCCTAACCAACACACATGGGTAATGCTGCTGGGGTTGTCATGTTCTGTCCTAACCAACACACATGGGTAATGCTGCTGGGGTAGTCATGTTCTGTCCTAACCAACACACATGGGTAATGCTGCTGGGGTAGTCATGTTCTGTCCTAACCAACACACATGGGTAATGCTGCTGGTGTAGTCATGTTCTGTCCTAACCAACACACATGGGTGAAGACCGGAGGAGTGAGAGGGAGAGAAAGGGTGGAGAGAGGGCAGTGAGGTCACAGAAAAGCTACGGTGAAAAGCATGACTGACTCATATCCCGGAGACCATCATTAAATACCAGGGTTAGTATCAGGCTTCTGTTACAACATCCGCTACACTGTAAGATTACATAGAGACCTCAACTCTTACAGGGAGTTGGGGGGCTCCCGAGTGGCGCAGCGGTCTAAGGCACTGCATCTCAGTGCTAGAGGCGTCACTACAGACCCTGGTTCGATTCCAGGCTGTATCACAACCGGCCATGATTGGGACTCCCATAGGCCGGTGTAGGCCGTCATTGTAAATAAGAATTTGTTCTTAACTGACTTGCTCAGCTCAATAAAGGTTAAATAAAATAGACTAAACTGTAAGATTACAGAGAGACATTTGCAGGGGTTAAAGTTCTCCGTCACTGCAACGTCTTTCCATCATATGGGTTCTGGAGAGGTTCTGGAGATCAGTGTGGATCTGCAATGAAAATACTGGTTTGGAGATAAATAAATGTATTCTCAAATATTGTATTTTCTCTGTTACGCTGTGTGCACTGAACTGACATGCATATTGAGGCCCATTTCTAGAGGTGGAAATTATATTTTAGATGGTGTCAGCATGATTTAATTTTCATTTAATTTTGGAGTATAATGTCCCTTTTAAAAAGTAAACAGAACTGAGTTTCTCAGTCATGGGATTTATTTTCTTCTTTCAGCCCTGCATATGGCTAATTGCGTCATGTAAAAGCAAAACTTTTCAGTCATAGAAACCATTTGAATAACAACATTGAGAGACCTTCAAAGGCTCTGTTTCATTGCCTTTTTTATTAGATGGCAGATCAAGACACCTCCCCTGCATGAATGAGCCCTGTGTGAGGTTAAACGGCAAAAACATGCTTGTTTTATGGCCCAGTCCTACTTTTACTGTATGAGGAACCCCCATCTGAACCTTGAGTCAGTTTGCTCCCTGGTGGTGAGATGTTGCCACAGCAGACGCTCATTCTCCTGCATTCTGTTGCCATAGCAGACGCTCATTCTCCTGCATTCTGTTGCCACAGCAGACGCTCATTCTCCTGCATTCTGTTGCCATAGCAGACGCTCATTCTCCTGCATTCTGTGGCTACAGCAGACGCTCATTCTCCTGCATTCTGTGGCTACAGCAGACGCTCATTCTCCTGCATTCTGTTGCCACAGCAGACGCTCATTCTCCTGCATTCTGTTGCTACAGCAGACGCTCATTCTCCTGCATTCTGTTGCCACAGCAGACGCTCATTCTCCTGCATTCTGTTGTCATAGCAGAAGCTCATTCTCCTGCATTCTGTTGCCATAGCAGACCCCCCCCTGCTATCTCCTGCATTGTGTTGACTGCCTGTCTCCTCTTCTCTGGCCTGCAGGCGGTTCCCTGTAGAGGAGATCCCAGAAGATGAGAAGGAGTGTGCCAACTGGCTTCATAAACTCTACCAGGAGAAGGTAAGGCTCTTTTGGTGCTTGTGGTTTAACTGAATAGTGTTAAATGTAGAGACGCTTTCTTTCCTGTAGAAGTCAGGCATATAAACTCATATCAGATGAGTTACACCTACTTTTATTTTGAAGTAACAGCACAATGTTTTACCAGGTTTGGTAGTAGCCACCTACTGTACCTTGACATTGTCTCTCTCCAGGATGCTTTGCAGGAGCACTACCATAAAGAGGGCACTTTCCCGGGTCCCACCATCACCCCTCCTCGCCGGTTGTGGACGCTACTCAACTTCCTGTTCTGGGCGGCCCTGCTGCTCTCACCCCTTATCAACTTCGCCTGCGGGGTGGTGGTCAGCGGCTCCCCCCTCCTCATCCTCGGCTTCAGCCTCTTCCTCATCGTAGGTGAGTAGAGGGTACACAACAGCCGCAAGCACTTCCCCTCCACTGTTACCTGGGCCTGGGACCCTGATCCAATAACAATGAGCTTTATGCAGTAGCTAACTCCAACATACACATGAATGTAACTGAAATGTTGACTAATGTGTATAGTTCCTGACAACAAAGTTACATGTAAGTAAATATTATAATTTTGTGAGTTTTTTTTTTCCTCTTGAGATTTGGTCCATCTCTGTTTTTTTCTTTTTGGTCCTCTTCAGCCTCCATAGCCATCCGGCGCCTGATCGGTGTCACCGAGGTAAAGAAGACAGGCTCCAGTTACGGCGACGAGGGGTCCAAGAAACAGAACTAGACCTCTACCTCCCCCCTGTTGGTTGCTGTACGGTCCTCCTGCGGTTCCCCTCCCTCTATTCTGTTGTCCTGCAGGTGCAGTCAGCACGCCGGGGAGGGGGCCAAACCATTACACCTAGAGATAAAACAGATCTGGATGGGACCAAACCATTACACCTAGAGATAAAACAGATCTGGAGGAGGCCAAACCATTACACATAGAGATAAAACAGATAGATCTGGATGGGACCAAACCATTGCACCTAGAGATAAAACGGATAGATCTGGAGAGGGCCAAACCATTACATCTAGAGATAAAACAGATAGATCTGTAGGGTGCCAAACCGTTACACCTAGAGATACCACATATAGATCTGGAGGGAGCCAAACCATTACACCTAGAAATAAAATGGATATATCTGGAGGGGGCCAAACCATTTCAGATAGATAAAACAGATCTGTAGGGGACCAAAACATTACACCTAGAGATAAAACAGAGAGATCTGGAGAAAGAAAGAGAGAGAGCGTTATGACCATGGAAGGAGTGTGGAGAGAGAGAGAAAGGAAGACGGTCTGGAGCCAGCTCTCTGTGGAGTAGGAGAGGGCAGAAGGAGAGGCTATGACCAGGCTCTTTGACATCCCTCGGATGTCCCCGGCCACGCCCACCCTTCACCTCCTGACCACTGGGGTCCTCACCACCGGACAACTAGTCAGCTCACCACACAGAAACAAGCCCACTTCCTGTTCTGAGCTAACCACTTCCTTTTCCTGTCACATGCTCTGGTCCTTTTTTTTTGTTCTTTTTTTTTTGAGGTGGTGTTACTCGTGTTCACCTCTTGTAACAACATACAGTACATCTCCCCTTCGTTTTACCAAATGACTGGACTTCAAATGGGAACCAGTTTCTTGAGGCTCAGCCTGGTTTCCACTTTGCTTTTAACCTCTAAGAAAAAGGTGTTTATTTTTTCACTGTGCTTCCTATCTCTGCTGTGGGAGCCCGCCCCCTTTTATATTTGTTGTCCAGATTCCAAATCAAATATAATGGGGCGTTTCCATGATTCTACAAGTCTATGCATTCTGGTCACTGTTGAATATTACCACGGCACTTATTTTCATCTGGGCTATGTACAACAGCAGAGATGGGACTTCCAGTGTTTTAAATACTGAGGCAGGTTTCTGTGTGTTAAGACTACAGTAAAGGGCTCTGTATTCATTAACTACACACTAATTAACTACTTACTAACATTTTGTTATCTTTGACATGATATTTGACTCCATTGTTCCAACGCCCTCAAGTTCTGACTAATTAACATTAACATGCCATTTTATGACTAGCCAGTTCCTGAGTGAACTTCTCTTCTTCTGTTGTCTCCGCTCTGTTTTACACAGCTCAATCACTCCCGGTGTCTATACACAGCTCAACCACCCACGGGGTCTTTACACAGCTCAATCACCCCCGGTGTCTTTACACAGCTCAACCACCCACAGGGTCTTTACACAGCTCAACCACCCACGGGGTCTTTACACAGCTCAATCACTCCAGGTGTCTATACACAGCTCAACCACTCCAGGTGTCTATACACAGCTCAATCACTCCAGGTGTCTATACACAGCTCAATCACTCCCAGTGTCTATACACAGCTCAATCACTCCAGGTGTCTATACACAGCTCAACCACCCTCCATGTCAGTGTGACTCTTATAATAACCAATTCCAGTCAAAACAGACTAACCCCACCTACCCTTTTTATAGTTGAAATGCACTAGCTACTGATTCTCTCCAGCTGTAGACTCTAGTAATGTTTGCCTCTGCAAGGGTGACTGTTTGATTGGTTACTAAGTTCTTATCGGCTAAGGTGATTGTTTGATTGGTTACACCGTTCCTATCTCTTAGGCTAGGGTGATTTGATTGGTTACTAAGTTCCCGTCCTACCACATCTCTTAAGCAAGGGTGATTTGATTGGTTACTAAATTCCATTCCTACCTCATCTCTTCCTCTACTAAAGTCTTGGTGCACTGTGGGTAGTTGAATATTCTCCATGTTAGTTCTGGCATGTTTATTAGGCCCTGGTGTATGTTGACATGGTGCAGGAGCAAAATGATCTTTTTGAATTGCAATTACATGTGTCATTTAACAGAAGCTCTAATCCAGAGCAATTTACAATACCGTCCCTAACAGTACTGTTCTACATCTCAGTAGCCAGCGATATGTTACTAAACGCTGCTTCCAGGTCCTGAGCTGCACAGGAAGGAGGTTTTTGCCCCGTTGTTTATTTTCTTGCTGCTATTCCCTGCATACTACAGCACCACCCTGAGCTCAGGCACTGCAACTGCATTTGCTTTCCAACACACCTGCACTTGCTTTGAACACACTCCGATGAGTGTAAATGGGAGGGTGCTGACTTTCCTTTACAAACTGGGATTGGCATGAAAGCAGGTGTCAGATTACAGGTGACTGGTATTTCCTGAGTGCAACATGCAAACATAGCAGCAACACGTCATCATCATCCCTTGTCTGGAGAAGACACCCAGTCTGTTACAACATCACCAGCTTTTCACCGTATGTTGTTGATGTCCTTTGTTCTTATTTTATTTTATTGTAGCGTTTAAATGTTTTTTTTTTAACCAGGACAGATTCATGCAAGCCTTAAGAGTGCAGCTTCATTATATTGTGTGAACTTAGGCAGACCACGCTTCCTCAGCCCCCTTATAGTACATTTGGATTGGCAAGTGGTGTGGGAGACTGAATTAGTAAGGTTCACATGCATCTGCCCTCTGTTAAAAAAGAAAAATAACTCCTGTTTATTTCTCAATATAGAATCCTGGAAACAAGTATTTTTTGGGGTGGTTAGTTGATAAGGTATAGTTAGTGTTAAGGCTGAAGAGATGGGGGTTCCATGAGAATCTGCTGATTGTTACAGTAATAGTTAAGAGGGCCCCATTTTTAGTAATAGACTCCGTGTCCCATGATGCTTCTGTGTTCAATACCTCTGTTACAACTCCTGTTAAATCTCTCAACTGTCAATACAACTGCTTCAGTAGCTTAAGAGAGATCTGGGCCCACATCCACAGAGTCTAACAGTAGGAGTGCTGATCTAGGATATTTCCATATATTCTTATTAATTCTGATCTAAAAGGCTAAACTGATCCTATATCAGCCCTCCTGCTCTGAGAGGCTTTGAGGGTATGGACCCTGTTCTAAGTTGTGGTGCATACGTTTTATATCATCTTCAGTGTCCTTCCCATACTGTAATTCCAAACTACAGTACCCATCAGGCACTGGTGCAGTCCCACCACTCCCTCAGGTAACTATCAGTCAGCTGTGTTTACACAGGCAGCCCAATTCTGATATTTTTTTCACTAGTTGGTCTTTTGACCAATCGGATCAGCTCTGAAACAGATTTGATGTGAATAGGCCAATTAGTGGAGAAACGACCCAAATTGGACTGCCTGTGTAAACGCAGCCTATGGTGTATCTATTCCAGAGCAACAGGACAAATGCAGAGAAGTTAACACTATTTGACATTTTCTAACACTGGAGGTTTGTACTGCAAAAAAATCCCACTAATTTCTGATTTTCTTATTTTTGTTAAAGTTCTCGAAACTAAAGAAACAAGTAACGGTAGAAATTCATCACTGAAATTTGAACCTTTTTTGGCATGAAAGTTGTAAGTTGAGTCGAGATGCAACTTTAACATTTGTCTTTTTTCTAAGTCTATTTGTATCTGTTGTTTCTTTAAGTAAACAATTAAGAATATTAAAGGATTTAATCAGGCAATTCTTATTCTTTCAGTTTGTTTGAATTATGCAGCAGAACCACACTGTCTTCAGACCGATGACGGCGTTCTAATGAGACCGCGGTGTCATTGTCTTAGGTCAGCTGATAGTTAACCACACAGAGCAGGCCCTTTAGCTGCGTTTACACAGGCAGCTAATTCTGATCTTTTGTCCAATTGTTGGCTAAAGAGCTGATCTGATTGGTCAAAAGACCAATTAGTGGGTGGTATAAATCAGAATTGGGCCGGCCTGTGTAAACGCGGCTATAATACAATATACATACTGTACAGTGGCTATAATACAATATACATACTGTACAGTGCATTCGGGAAAGTATTCAGGCCCCTTGACTTTTTCCACATTCTTACGTTACAGCCTTATTCTAAAATTGATTAAATAAAACATTTTCCTCATCAATCTACACACACTACCCCATAATGACAAAGTGAAAACAGGTTTTTAGAAATACTTGCAAATGTATAATCAACAACTGAAATACCTTTATTTAGAGAAGTATTCAGACCTTTGCTATGAGACTCGAAATTGAGATAATGTGCATCTTGTTTCCATTGATCATCATTGAGATGTTTCTACAACTTCATTGGAGTCCACCTGTGGTAAATTCAATTGATTGCACATGATTTGGAAAGGCACACACCTGTCTACATAAGGTCCAACGGTTGACAGTGCATGTCAGAGCAAAAACCAAGATCTGGGGAAGGGTACCAAAACATTTTGAAGGTCCCCAAGAACATAGTGGCCTCTATCATTCTTACATTGAAGAAGTTTGGAACCACAAAGGCTCTTCCTAGAGCTGGCCTCCTGGCCAAACTTGAGCAATCGGGGGGAAAAGGGCATTGGGAGGTGACCAAGAACCCGATGGTCACTCTGACAGAGCTCCAGAGTTCCTCTATGAAGATGGGAGAACCTTCCAGAAGGACAACTATCTCTGCAGCACTCCACCAATCAGGCCTTTATGGTAAATTGGTTAGATGGAAGCCACTCCTCAATAAAAGTCACATGACAGTCCACTTGGAGTTTGCCAAAAGGCACCTAAAGACTCTGACCATGAGAAACAAGATTGTCTGGTCTGATGAAACCAAGATTGAACTCTTTGGCCTGAATGCCTAGCGTCACATCTGAAGGAAACCAAAGGTGAAGCATGGTGGTGGCAGCTGTGGGAATGTTTTTCGGCAGCAAGGACTGGGAGACTAGTCAGGATTGAGGGAAGATGAACGGAGCAAAGTGCAGAGAGATCCTTGACGAAAACCTGCTCCAGAATGCTCAGACTGGGGCGAAGGTTCACCTTCCAACAGGGCAACGACCCTCAGCACACAGCCAAGACAACGCAGGAGTGGCTTCGAGACAAGTCTCAATGTCCTTGGGTGGCCCAGCCAGAGCCCGGACTTGAACCCGATCGAACATATCTAGCGAGGTCTGAAAATGGCTGTGCAGAGATTCTCCCCATCCAATCTGACGCATCTTGAGAAGATCTGCAGAGATTAATGGGAGAAAGTCCCAAAATACAGGTGTGCCAAGCTTGTAGCCTCATACCCAAGAAGACTAAAAGCTGTAATCGCTGCCAAAGGAGCTTCAACAAAGTACTGAGTAAAGGGTCTGAATACTTATGTAAATGACATGTTTCAGGTTTTTATTTTTAATACATTTGCAAACATTTCTAAAATTGTTTTTGCTTTGTCATTATGGGTTATTGTGTGTAGATTGAGGGGGGAAAAAACTATTTAATACATTTCAGAATAAGGCTGTAACATAACAAAATGTGGAACAAGTGAAATGTATATGTACATTAATAAATGGCTAATGACGTCACACTTAAAACATGTCTATAAAGGCCTATAAACACAACATCAATATACACCTCTTAGAGAGGGAAACCAATTACTTGGAACAAATTCTCATTTACAATGACGGCCTACCCCGGCCAACCCTAACCCAGACAGCACTGGGCCAATTGTGCGCCGCCCTATGGGACTCCCAATCACGGCCGGTTGTGTTATAGCCTGGAATCGAACCAGGGTCTGTAGTGAGGCCTCTTGCGCTGAGATGCAGTGCTTTAGACCGCTGCGCTTTGTGAATTATTTTATTTTAAAAAATGTATTTGGATTTTTAAGGGTGTGCTGCAGCACCCTCAGCACACCCATGGTTATGCCCATAACATGAAACAGACACCCCCATACTGTAAAATATGAAGAGTGGTACTCAGTGTTGTGTTGGATTTGCCCCAAATATAACGCTTTGTATTCAGGATATAAAGTTAATTTCTTTGCCACATTTTTAGCAGTTTTACTTTAGTGCCTAATTTTAAACTGGATGCATGTTTTGGAAATGTTTAATTCTGTACAGGTTTCCTTCTTTTTACTCTGTTATTTATGTTATTATTGTGGAGTAACTTTAATGTTGTTGATCCATCCTCAGTTTTCGCCTATCACAGCCATTAAACTCTTTTACTGTTTGGCCTCATGGTGAAATCCCTGAGCGGTTTCCTTCCTCTCTGGCAACTGAGTTAGGAAGTGCGCCTGTATTTCTGTAGTGACTGGGTGTATTGATACAACATCCAAAGCCGAATTAATAACTTCAATGTCTGCTTTTTTATTTTACTCATCTAGTAATAGGTGCCCTTCTTTGTGAGGCATTGGAAAACCTTCCTGGCCTTAATGGTTAGATCAGTTTTTGAAATCCACTGCTCGACTGAGGGACATTACAGATAATTGTGTGTATGGGGTACAGAGATGAGGTAGTCATTCAAACAATCATGTTAAACACTATTATTGCACACAGAGTGAGTACATGTAACTTATTATGTAACTTGTTAAGCATATTTTTACTCCTGAACTTAATTAGGCCTGCCATAACAAAGGGGGTTGAATACTTATTGACTCAAGACATTTCAGCTTTTCATTTTGTATTAATTTGTGAACATTCTAAAAACATTATTCCAATTTGACATTATGGGGTATTGTGTGTAGACCAGTAACACAAAATTTCAATTTAATCATTTTTAAATTCAGGCTGTAACATAACAAAATGTGGAAAAAGTCCAGGGGTGTAAATACATCTGAAGGCCCTGTATGTGTCAGTCCATGTAATTTGCTGTGTAAAGAAATAGTTAGATATGTGTTATCTTTAATGGAAAATAAATTATTGCATTTCTCAGCAACGTGGTTGGCGTTTATATTACAGTCAGGAGAATTTGGATCTTTGGCTATTGAACGATCACATGAAAGGACATTGAAGAGTGTAGACAAAGCTTGGGGGGTGACCGTTTCCTTGGATACTGAGCCTAAATGAATGGAAGTGATAGCCAGGTTGAATGAGTATACTTCAGGGAAGTCCAACACCAGGAGAGAGAGGGTCTAAATGGCTTCCAGACACAATGGTCAGTTACTGATTTATTTCAAAGCTTTTCAGCGTATTGTTTTTAGTTGTCTCACATTGTATTTATATTTGTTTATTGTTGACTTCCTGAAGCAGAGAAGGGAACACGCCTCGATCCACATCAACGGGACTGTGGTAGAGAGTGTCAGCAGTTTTAAGTTCCTCAGCAACCACATCACCAAGGACCTGACATCGACCAGCAACACCACTCTTGTCAAGAGGGCTCAACAGCGTCCCTACTTCCTAAGGCGGCCGAAGAACATACTACCACTGCACCATCGAGAGCGTCCTGACCGGTTGCATCACGGCCTGGTACAGGAGTTTCTCCACCCACAACCGCAAGGGTCCGTGTTCACAATGTCCTCTAGTACATCGCTGGGTCGATGTTCACAATGTCCTCTAGTACATCACTGGGTCCGTGTTCACAATGCCCTCTAGTACATCGCTGGGTCCATGTTCACAATGCCCTCTAATACATCACTGGGTCCATGTTCACAATGTCCTCTAGTACATCACTGGGTCCATGTTCACAATGCCCTCTAGTACATCGCTGGGTCCGTGTTCCATCCATGACATCTACTTGAAATGGTGCCCAAGGAAGTCCCGCAACATCATCAAGGACCCCACACTCCCCAGCAATGAGCTGTTCTCTCCATTATTGGAGCATGAGGTCTGATACCAACAGGCTGAGACAGTTTCTATCTACTAGCCATCAGAATGCTGAACACTTTAAACAGACTGATAACCTGCTCTGATTCTTCTCACCTTAGCACACCCTAAACCTAACACTAGATCCTAACCCTAACACTAATTCTAACCTTAACACTAATTCTAACCTTAACCCTAAACCTAACCCTAGGTTTATGATCTAACACTAATTCTAACCTTAACCCTAACTCTAATTCTAACCTTAATCCTAAACCTAACCCTAGATCATAAACCTAACACTAATTCTAACCTTAACCCTAAACCCAACTGGTTGTTTTTTGACTATTCTTGTGGGGAATTCATAAGTGTAGCTAAACACTCACACACACACTGGATCTCTGGGCTCTTGAGTGGTGCAGCAGTCTAAGGCACTGCATCTCAGTGCAAGAGGTGTCACTACAGTCCCTGGTCCATACCCATGATTGGGAGTCCCATAGGATAGTGCACAATTGGCCCAGCGTTTTCTGGGTTTGACCACTTGGGAGCAAAAGTACTACTTAAGTAGTTTTTTGGGGTATCTGTACTTTACTATTTGTATTTTTGCCAACTTTTACTTCACTACATTTCTAATTAAAAAAATGTAATTTTTACTCCATACATTTTCCCTGACACCAAAAAGTACTTGCTACATTTTGACAGGAAAATGGTCCAATTCACACACTTATCAAGAGAACATCCCTGGTCATCCTTTCTGCCTCTGATCTGGCAGACTCATTAAACACAAATGTTTTGTTTGTAAATTATGTCTGAGTTTTGGCGTGTGCCCCTGGCTATCTGTCAAAAAAAAAATATATATATATATTGTGCCTTCTGGTTTGCTTAATATAAGGAATTTAAAATGATTTATACATTTACTTTTGATACTTAAGTATATTTAAAATCAAATACTTTTACACTTTTACTCAAGTAGTATTTTACTGGGTGACTTTTCACATGTTCTATTAAGGTTTCTTTACTTTGACTTTTTCTACCACTGTCCACTGCAGCATAGAAGCCAGGATGTCCATGTGTCAACCAGGTCCCCGTGCCTTTGTCATGGTCATCCCTGTAAAGTCACACAAAGGCAGGGAGTGGACAGTAGAGGGCCTCCTCGAGCTTCTAAACCACAGTGTGGAGGCACATGACACTGAGGGGCAGGTCACTAGATGAGCACATAGCAAGATATGGGTTTTCTCCAGGAGATGGTGGAGAAGTGTGGAAATAGATACCATGCTATAAACACCAGAGCAATGCCTGGGACCAGTGGTGGATTTAGGTATAGGCAACATGGGCAGCTTCCCAGGGCGGCATCTTGCCGGGGGCAGCACAGGGCGCCCGCACAATTTAAAAAAAATATATATTATATTATAATATTCAGAATGGTGACATTTGCGCGATCGATTGCTCATTTGCAAGTCACGTCAATGGTATCATGTCACCATGTGGGACTGTGGGTAAATTAACCTTGCCGGAGTGGACGCCCTGATTCTAGTTTGTGAGCTAGGCAGGCTACTGCCTGGGAAGGTCTCCCACTCAGAAGTACGAGATGGGGAGGGGGGCGGGGGTAGGTTGACCTCAGGTCTCCCCACTGGAAGCCCGAGGTAGGGGTAGCGGGGGATTCTATCAAATAACACACCTCTAACTTTGTACAGTACTAATGCAATTAGTTGATGAGGTGATTTTTTTTATTTTTTTTTATTTAACCTTTATTTAACCGGGTAGGCTAGTTGAGAACAAGTTCTCATTTACAACTGCGACCTGGCCAAGATAAAGCAAAGCAGTGCGACACAAACAACAACACAGAGTTACACATGGAATAACATGGAATAAAGAATAAACAAGTCAATAGCACAGTAGAAAAAAATAAAGTCTATATACAGTGTGTGCAAATGGCGTGAGGAGGTAGGCAACAAATAAGCCATAGTAGTGAAGAACTACAATTTAGCAGATTAATACTGAAGTGATAAATGAGCAGATGATGATGTGCAAGTACAGATACTGGTGTGCAAAAGAGCAGAAAACTAATTAAAAACAGTATGGGGATGAGGTAGGTAGATTGGGTGGGCTATTTACAGATGGACTATGTACAGCTGTAGCGGTCGGTCAGCTGCTCAGATAGCTGATGTTTAAAGTTGGTGAGGGAAATATAAGTCTCCAGCATCAGCGATTTTTGCAATTCTTTGCAGTCACTGGCAGCAGAGAACTGGAAGGAAAGGCGGCCAAATGAGGTGTTGGCTTTGGGGGTGACCAGTGAGATATACCTGCTGGAATGTGTGCTACGGGTGGGTGTTGTTATCGTGACCAGTGAACTGAGATAAGGCGGAGCTTTACCTAGCATAGACTTATAGATGACCTGGAGTCAGTGGGTCTGGTGACGAATATGTAGTGAGGGCCAGCCGACTAGAGCATACAGGTCGCAGTGGAGGGTGGTATAAGGTGCTTTGGTAACAAAACGGATGGCACTATGATAAACTGCGTCCAGTTTGCTGAGTAGAGTATTGGAAGCTATTTTGTAGATGACGTCGCCAAAGTCGAGGATCGGTAGGATAGTCAGTTTTACTAGGGTAAGTTTGGCGGCATGAGTGAAGGAGACTTTGTTGCGAAATGGAAAGCCAATTCTAGATTTGATTTTGTATTGGAGATGTTTAATATGAGTCTGGAAGGAGAGTTTACAGTCTAGCCAGACACCTAGGTATTTATAGTTGTCCACATATTCTAGGTCAGAACCGTCCAGGGTGGTGATTCTAGTCGGGCGGGCAGCGAACGGTTGAAAAGCATGCATTTAGTTTTACTTGCGTTTAAGAGCAGTTGGAGGCCACGGAAACAGTGTTGTATGGCATTGAAGCTCGTTTGGAGGTTAGTTTGCACAGTGTCCAAAGAAGGGCCAGAAGTATACAGAATGGTGTTGTCTGCATAGAGGTGGATCAAGGAATCACCCGCAGCAAGAGCGACATCATTGATATATACAGAGAAAAGAGTCGGCCTGAGAATTGAACCCTGTGGTACCCCCATAGAGACTGCCAGAGTTCCGGACAACATGCCCTCCGATTTGACACACTAAACTCTGTCTGCAAAGTAGTTGGTGAACCAGGTAAGGCAGTCATTAGAGAAACCAAGGCTATTGAGTCTGCCGATAAGAATAGGTTGATTGACAGAGTTGAAAGCCTTGGCCAGGTCGATGAAGACGGCTGCACAGTACTGTCTTTTATTGATGGCGGTTATGATATCGTTTAGTACCTTGAGCGTGGCTGAGGTGCACCAGCTCGGAAACCGGATTGCACAGCGGAGAAGGTACGGTGGGATTCGAAATGGTCAGTGATCTGTTTATTAACTTGGCTTTCGAAGACTTTAGAGAGGCAGGGCAGGATAGATATAAGTCTATAGTAGTTTGGGTCTAGAGTGTCACCCCCTTTGAAGAGGGGGATGACCGCGGCAGCTTTCCTATCTCGGACGATACGAAAGAGAGGTTGAACAGACTGGTAATAGGGGTTGCAGCTCTTTCAGAACATCTGCTATCTGGATTTGGATTTGGGTGAAGGAGAAGCTGGGTGGGCTCGGGCAAGGAATTGAAGCGGGGGGGGGGGGGGGGGGGCTGTAGGCCAGTGTTGGTGTAGCCAGGAGGAAAGCATGGCCAGCCATAGAGAAATGCTTACTGAAATTTTCGGTGGTGATGGTGTTACCAAGCCTCTGTGCAGTGGGCAGCTGGGAGGAGGTGCTCTTGTTCTCCATGGACTTTACAGTGTCCCAAAACCTTTGGAGTTAGAGCTACAAGATGCAAATTTCTGCTTGAAAAAGCTATCCTTCGCTTTCCTTTGTGTGTTCTTAACTGTTTTTTCTATTTGTGTGATATAGGATTTGTGCAATTTAGTTTTATGTTAGCAAAGGTGTATTTAAAAAAAAACTAGGCAAGTCAGTTAAACCTTTTTGGGATAGGGGGCAGCATTTTCACTTTTGGATGAATAGCGTGCCCAGAGTGAACTGCCTCCTACTCTGTCCCAGATGCTAATATATGCATATTATTATTAGTATTGGATAGAAAACACTCTGAAGTTTCTAAAACTGTTTGAATGATGTATGTGTGTATAACAGAACTCATATGGCAGGCGAAAACATGAGAAAAATCCAACCAGGAAGTGGGACATCTGAGGTTTGTAGTTTTTCAAAGCTTGGCCTACCGAATACACATTGAGATATGGATAAAGTGGCACTTCCTACGGCTTCCACTAGATGTCAACCGTCTTTAGAAACTTGAATGAGGATTCTACTATAAAGGAGGGGCTCATGAGACCTCTTTGAGTCAGTGGTCTGGCATAGTGCCTTGGTCTCATGACGCACGCTCCTGACAGAGTTACCTCTCGTTCCAGTGTTTTTCTGAAGACAAAGGAATTCTCCGGTTGGAACATTATTGATGTTTTATGTTAAAAACATCCTAAAGATTGATTCCATACATCGTTTGACATGTTTCTAAAGGACTGTAACGTTTTTGTCTGGATGAAGTGCCTGCGCCTCATGAAGATGGATTACTGGGCTGAACACGCTAACAATAAGTGGCTATTTGGACATAAAAGATGGAACTTTATGGAACAAATCAGTCATTTATTGTCAAACTGGGATTCCTGGGAGTGCCTTCTGATGAAGATAATCAAAGGTAAGTGAATATTTATGGTGTTGTTTCTAACTTTGTTGATTTCAAAATGGCCAATATTCCTGTTTTGGCTTCTGAGCGCCGTTCTCAGATTATGCTTTTTTTTTTTTTTATCTGACACAGCGGTTGCATTAAGGAGAAGTCTATCTTTAATTCTGTGAATAACACTTGTATCTTTTATCAATGTTTATTATGAGTATTTCTGCAAAATCACCGGATGTTTTGGAATCAAAATATTACTGCACGTAAAGCGCCAGTGTAAACAGAGATTTTTGGATATAAATATGCACATTATCAAACAAAACATACATGTATTGTGTAAAATGATGTCCTATGAGTGTCATCTGATGAAGATCATCATTTTATCTATATTTCTGCTTTTTGTGACTCCTGTCTTTGGCTGGAAAAATGGCTGTGTTTTTTTGACTTGGCCATGACCTAACATGTGTTGTGCTTTTGCTGTAAAGCATTTTTTAAATCGGACACAATGGGTAGATTAACAAGATGTGTATCTTTCATTTGCTGTATTGGACTTGTTAATGTGTGAAATATTTTTGAATTTCGCTCGCTGCCTTTTCAGCGGAATGTTGTCGCCCTGCGCTAGAACAAATTCTTATTTATAGTGACAGCCTAGAAACAGTGGGTTAAATGCCTTGTTCAGGGGCAGAACAACATATTTTTTACCTTGTCAGTTCAGAGATTTGATCTAGCAACCTTTCAGGTATTGGCCCAACGCTCTAACCACTAAGCTACCTGCTGCCTGTCTTTTTTGATTGGATTTATATACTACAATTTGTTTCCATTTGTCTTTGTTACTTCTTTTTGATATTTATGAGTCTTATTAGTGTATATTTTTATATTTAAATAGTTTAAAATGTTAGGATTATTTATTTGTGTTGTTCCACATGTCTGAATAAAAATTAGAGTTAGAGCAGAATGGTGCTTTTTTTTGGCGGAGGGAGGGGCGCTGAAAGGGGGGATTTGCCCAGGGAGCCATACAAGTTAGACCCGCCACTGCCAGGGACAATATCATCACTCAGGACCTAGAGCTGCTGAGGATGATAGATGAAATGGTGGAAGGAAACAGTGAGGGCAGTGGTCTTGGTTATGTTGTCATGAATTCAATTTTTTCAATGGCCTTTGAGGTAAAGAGATCGGCAGAGGACGAGCCTGAGACGGATGAAGGTAACAATTAAGTACCTTACTGTGATTGTTTGAATGAATTGACAAAAATGGCGAAGAATAGTTTCTCAAGCAATAGTTTTTCTAGGACTGTCTGGGAGCAATCTAGCTGTTATTGGAAGATAGGTTTGGAACTCTTTTTCTTATTGGTTTATTGACAAATTTACTGCCTGGTGATGTCACCAGGTATTTAAAAACTCCCACCAAAATAGGTTGAAAGGTCAGGCAGTCCTTTCAAACATCTCTTACACTAGAAGGGCATTATCATGTTCACAATTTCACAGTATTATTCCAACCTCATACTGTGGAAATATTAATAAAATCAAGTTTCTGATTGCACAGCGCCTGGAAAATACTATTGATCAATGATCAAGATGTGCATGGCATCAAATGGTGTGATTTGAGCAAACATTTAGAAAATGGAGCAAATGCTTCCCATGACACTTTCAGAAACAGCACTTGGTTTCTATGATTTAATGTACTGTGTTCAACTAATGTTTTCCATGAGATCAACATTACTTTGGATAAAATATTGTTTATTTAAAGTAATAATTTGTTTTTAACAATGTAATGACAACAAAAAAATATGACCAATAATGGCTCCATTGGTAGCATTACTTTTCATAGATATAGAAAAAAATACTCATATTCAAAATCAAAATGATACAAATCGTATATTTAAGAGAGATTGAAATGTACTGCGGGGGGATGGTCCAACTCAAGGTGTCATAAAAAATAAATGCCCCCACCTCACAAAGTATATTTTTTTTCACATGACCCTCCACTTGTACTCTAAAATTAATTGAACACCCTCCCCCTCATAGAATTAACTCAAAATGATGTTTACGACCACAAATAACAATACTGTAGCGACCCTGTGTTTATAAACTTGGATATAAACTTCAACACTTCAGCATGTGTTTGTGGCACTGTCAATGCCATGCAGGGCTACAGGCCAGAAGTTTGAGGGTTTGATGACCACCACAGATGAGCTCACTCTCCCTGCCTATTTCATTACACTACGATCAGAGCCAGTTGAGGACAATGATTAGCTAGGGAGAAATCAGATTAGCTAGGGAGAAATCAGATTTTCAACATTTTGAAACCATATTTCTAATTATATCCAATATATGCAACAAAGAAAACCCCCCGCGGGCCAAATTCGACCAGCAGACCGCCAGTTGGGGAACCCTGATTTAAGGTGTCTTATAGCCAGGTTTCTATTCAATTGGCGACCGATTTTCATGTGAATATTCTAAAATCTTCATAAAAACAATATGACTGACCTTCATGTCCTTTAGTAAAAAATAGGCGCTGGACAACATGACAGGGAAGATTTACATTTACCAGACATTTGAGAATTGTAATGGACATCCACATGCATTCAGATCCAACCTGGTACAGCCTAACATAATAATTGTCCATCTCACGGTTCAGTTGTCAGTTATTTGAACACTAAAAGTATCAGAGGATTGAATGCAAAGGCCTATTGGTTTATATGCCCACTGATATTAATATTTTAATATAAATACATTACCAGTCAAAAGTTTGGACACACCTACTCATTCAAGGGTTTTTCTTTATTTGGACTATTTTCTACATTAAAATATATTTTATATAACAGTCTTGAAGGAGTTCCCACATATGCTGAGCACTTGTTGGCTGCTTTTCCTTCACTCTGCAGTCCATCTCATCCCAAACCATCTCAATTGGGTTGAGGTTGGGTGATTGTGGAGGCCATGTCATCTGATGCAGCACTCCATCACTCTCCTCACAGCATGGAGGTGTGTTGGGTCATTGTCCTGTTGAAAAACAAATGATAGTCCCACGAAGCACAAACCAGATGGGATGGCGTATCGCTGAAGAATGTAGTCGTAGCCATGCTGGTTAAGTGTGCCTTCAATTCTAAATATATCACAGACAGTGTCACCAGCAAAGCACTCCCACACCATCACACCTCCTTCTCCATGCTTCACGGTGGGAACCACACATGCGGAGATAATCTGTTCACTTAATCATATTGAAGATGAGTCTTCAATAAAAACTTAAAGGTTGAGACCGAGTCTGCGTCTCTCACATGGATAGGCAGACCATTCCATAAAAATTGAACTCTATAGGAGAAAGCCCTGCCTCCAGCTGTTTGCTTAGAAATTCTAGTGACAGTAAGGAGGCCTGCGTCTTGTGACCGTAGCGTACGTTTAGGTATGTATGGCAGGACCAAATCGGAAAGATAGGTAGGAGCAAGCCCATGTAATGCTTTGTAGGTTAGCAGTAAAACCTTGAAACCAGACCTTGCCTTAACAGCAAGCCAGTGTAGAGAGTCTAGCACTGGAGTAATATGATACATTTTTGGGGGTTCCAGTCAAGATTCTAGCAGCCGTGTTTAGCACTAACTGAAGTTTATTTGGTGCTTTATCCAGGTAAAGCCGGAAAGTAGAGTATTGCAGTAGTCTAACCTAGAAGTGACAAAAGCATGGATACATTTTTCTGCATCATTTTTGGACAGAAAGTTTCAGATTTTTGCAATGTTACATAGATGGAAAAAAGCTGTCCTTGAAACAGTCTTGATATGTTCATCAAAAGAGAGATCAGGGTCCAGAGTAACGCAGAGGTCCTACAGAGTTTTATTTGAGACGACTGTACAACCATCAAGATGAATTGTCAGATTCAACAGAAGATCTCTTGGTTTCCTGGGACTTAGAACAAGCATCTCTGTTTTGTCCGAGTTTAAAAGTAGAACATTTGCCGCCATCCACTTTCTTATGTCTGAAACACAGGCTTCCAGGGAGGGCAATTTTGGGGCTTCACCATGTTTCATCGAAATGTACAGCTGTGTATCGTCCACATAGCAGTGAAAGTTAACATTATGTTTCCGAATGACATCACCAAGAGGTAAAATATATAGTGAAAACAATAGTGGTCCTAAAACGGTGCCTTGAGGAACATCGAAATTTACAGTAGATTTGTCAGAGGACAAAACATCCACAGAGACAAACTGATAACTTTCCGACAGATAAGATCTAAACCAGGCCAGAACTTGTCCATGTAGACCAATTTGGGTTTCCAATCTCTCCAAAAGAATGTTGTATTCGATGGAATCATAAGCAGCACTAAGGTCTAGGAGCACGAGGACAGATGCAGAGTCTCGGACTGATGCCATTAAAAGGTAATTTACCACCTTCACAAGTGCAGTCTCAGTGCTATGATAGGGCCTAAAACCAGACTGAAGCGTTTCGTATACATTGTTTGTCTTCAGGAAGGCTGGGAGTTAGCTTTTTCAAATTTTTTTGAATGGAATGGGAGATTCGATATAGGCCGATAGTTTTTTATATTTTGGGGGTCAAGGTTTGTCTTTTTCAAGAGAGGCTTTATTAAAAAACATCCGATAGATAGCCGTTTATTATGTTCAACATAGGAGGATCAAGCACAGGAAGCAGCTCTTTCAGTAGTTTAGTTGGAATAGGGTCCAGTATGCAGCTTGAAGGTTTAGAGGCCATGATTATTTTCATACAAGAGATATAGTATTAAAAAACTTGACTGTCTTAATTGATCCTAGGTCCTGGCAGAGTTGTGCAGACTCTCAGACAACTGAGCTTTGGAGGAATACGCAGATCTTAAGAGGAGTCCGTAATTTGCTTTCTAATGATCATGATTTCTTCATCAAAAAAGTTATTGAATTTATCACTGCTGAAGTGAAAGCCATCCTCTCTTGGGGAATTCTGCTTTTAAGTTAGCTTTGCTACAGTATCAGAAATACATTTTGGATTGTTCTTATTTTCCTCAATTAAGTTGGAAAAATAGGATGATCGAGCAGCAGTGAGGGCTCTTCGATACTGCATGGTACTGTCTTTCCAAGCTAGTCGGAAGACTTCCAGTTTGGTGTAACGCCATTTCCGTTCCAAATTTATGGAAGCTTGCTTCAGAGCTTGGGTATTTTCTGTATATCAGGGAGCTAGTTTCTTATGACAAATGTTTTTTGTTTTTAGGGGTGCGACTGCATCTAAGGTATTACGCAAGGTTAAATTGAGTTCCTCAGTTAGGTGGTTTACTGATTTTTGTACTCTGACATCCTTGGGTACGTGGAGGGAGTCTGGAAAGGCATCTAGGAATTTTTGGGTTGTCTGAGAATTTATAGCATGGCTTTTGATGATCCTTGGTTGGGGTATGAGCGGATTATTTATTGCGATTGCAAATGTAATAAAATGGTGGTCCGATAGTCCAGGATTATGAGGAAAAATATTAAGATCCACAACATTTATTCCACGGGACAAAACTAGGTCCAGAGTGTGACTGTGGCAGTGAGTAGGTCCGGAGACATGTTGGACAAAATCCACTGAGTCGATGATGGCTCCGAAAGCCTTTTGGAGTTGGTCTGTGGATTTTTCCATGTGAATATTAAAGTCACCAAAAATGTGAATATTATCTGCCATGACTACAAGGTCCAATAGGAATTCAGGGAACTCATTGAGAAATGCTGTATATGGCCCAGGAGGCCTGTAAACAGTAGATATAAAAAGTGATTGAGTAGGCTGCGTAGATTTCATGAGTAGAAGCTCAAAAGACGGAAACGTCGTTTAAAATGATTTTTTATTGAAAATTGCTATGGTAAATGTTAGCGACACCTCCGCGGGGGATATGGTCACCAGCGTAACCAGGAGGTGAGGCCTCATTTAACACAGTAAATTCATAAGGCTTAAGCCATGTTTCAGTCAGGCTGATCACATCAAGATTATGATCAGTGATTAGTTCATTGAGTATAACTTTCTTGGAAGTGAGGGATCTAACATTAAATAGCCCTATTTTGAGATGTGAGATATCACAATCTCTTTCAATAATGACAGGAATGGAGGAGGTCTTTATTCCAGTGAGATTGCTAAGGTGAACACCGCGCCTCCAACTAGGATGGAGTTGTCACTCCTCAGCAGGCCAGGCTTGATCCAAAGGACAGATTTCCACTGGTCTAATGTCCATTGCTCGTGTTTCTTTGCCCAAGCAAGTCTCTTCTTATTATTGATGTCCTTTAGTAGTGGTTTCTTTGCAGCAATTCGACCACAAAGGCCTGATTCATGCAGTCTACTCTGAACAGTTGATGTTGAGATGTGTCTGTTACTTGAACTCTGTGAATCATTTATTTTGGGCTGCAATTTCGGAGGCCGGTAACTCTAATGAGCCTCTGCAGCAGTGGTAACTCTGGGTCTATCTTTCCTGTGGTGGTCCTCATGAGTGCCAGTTTCATCATAGCGATTGATGGTTTTTGCGACTGCACATGGAGAAACCTTCAAAGTTCTTGAGATTTTCCGGATTGACTGACCTTCATTTCTTAAAGTAATGATGGACTGTCGTTTCTCTTTGCTTATTGGAGCTGTTCTTGCCATAATATGGACTTGATATTTTACCAAACAGGCCTATATTTTGTATACCACCCCTACCTTGTCACAACACAACTGACTGGCTCAAACACATTAGGAAGGAAAGAAATTCTACAAATGAACAAGGCACACCTGTTGATTTAAATGCATTCCAGGTGACTACCTCATGAAGCTGGTTGAGAGAATGCCAAGAGTGTGCAAAGCTGTCATCAAGGCAAAGGGTGGCTACTTTAAAGAATCTCAAATATAAAATATATTTTGTTTTCTTTAACACTTTTTTGGTTACTGCATGATTCCATATTTCACTATTGACTGGTACTTATATATATATATATATATATGTATATATACACTGCTCAAAAAAATAAAGGGAACACTAAAATAACACATCGTAGATCTGAATGAATGAAATATTCTTATTAAACACTTTTTTCTTTACATAGTTGAATGTGCTGACAACAAAATCACACAAAAATGATCAACGGAAGTGTGTGTGGCCTCCACGTGCCTGTATGACCTCCCTACAATGCCTGGGCATGCTCCTGATGAGGTGGCGGATGGTCTCCTGAGGGATATCCTCCCAGACCTGGACTAAAGCATCCGCCAACTCCTGAACAGTCTGTGGTGGATGGAGCGAGACATGATGTCCCAGATGTGCTCAATTGGATTCAGGTCTGGGGAACGGGCGGGCCAGTCCATAGCATCAATGCCTTCCTCTTGCAGGAACTGCTGACACACTCCAGCCACATGAGGTCTAGCATTATGTTGCATTAGGAGGAACCCAGGGCCAACCGCACCAGCATATGGTCTCACAAGGTTCTGAGGATCTCAGCACATGGAGGAGGGCTGTGCGGCCCCCCAAAGAAATGCCACCCCACACCATGACTGACCCACCTCCAAACCGGTCATGCTGGAGGATGTTGCAGGCAGCAGAACGTTCTCCACGGCGTCTCCAGACTGTCACGTCTGTCACATGTGCTCAGTGTGAACCTGCTTTCATCTGTGAAGAGCACAGGGCGCCAGTGGCGAATTTGCCAATCTTGGTGTTCTCTGGCAAATGAAAAACGTCCTGCACGGTGTTGGGCTGTATGCACAACCCCCACCTGTGGACGTCAGGCCCTCATACCACCCTCATGGAGTCTGTTTCTGACCTTTTGAGCAGACACATGCACATTTGTGGCCTGCTGGAGGTCATTTTGCAGGGCTCTGGCAGTGCTCCTCCTTGCACAAAGGTGGAGGTAGCGGTCCTGCTGCTGGGTTGTTGCCCTCCTACGGCCTCCTCCACGTCTCCTGATGTACTGGCCTGTCTCCTGGTAGCGCCTCCATGCTCTGGACACTACGCTGACAGACACAGCAAACCTTCTTGCCACAGCTCGCATTGATGTGCCATCCTGGATGAGCTGCACTACCTGAGCCACTTGTGTGGGTTGTAGACTCCGTCTCATGCTACCATTAGAGTGAAAGCACCGCCAGCATTCAAAAGTGACCAAAACATCAGCCAGGAAGCATAGGAACTGAGAAGTGGTCTGTGGTCCCCACCTGCAGAACCACTCCTTTATTGGGGGTGTCTTGCTAATTGCCTATAATTTCCACCTGTTGTCTATTCCATTTGCACAACAGCATGTGAAATGTATTGTCAATCAGTGTTGCTTCCTAAGTGGACAGTTTGATTTCACAGAAGTGTGATTGACTTGGAGTTACATTGTGTTGTTTAAGTGTTCCCTTTATTTTTTTGAGCAGTATATATATATATATATATATATATATATATATATATATATAACTTTGACAACCCTCCCCTATTTTGGATCACCCCTAGTAAATTTGGATCTGTCTCTTAATTAATTGAAGTTACTTGAACATTTGAAAACATGTTTTATTTTTTTATTAAAGTAGTTGAAAAACGCGTTTCATTTCAAGTAAGCATTTGGAAAATGGGTTTCGTTTCTTGTAAAAGAGATTAACAACGCCGTGACAGAGTGAATGTTTATGGACATGGCAGACTCTGCCTAGTTACATGTGACAATGTTAAACCCGTATTAATCATTCGCTAAATTTCTATGCGCCCAAATCTATTTTATAGGAAACGATAAGGAAATAGGTCTACACTTTGTGGATTTGGTGCAGAAGAGCCTACCCTGCGTACACCAGCGATTGCGGGTACAGTTGCTACCAACCATGGTATTCCAAATCCTGGTATTATGGTTGTGTCTCAACCTGCCTACAGCAAACTCAGGTGAGAGCCTTTCCTTAGTTTGGTTAGACTTAAAGCCCTAAATCAAACGCCGTTTTGAAAGTAAAAATAACAACCATCCTACAACGCTATTTTCGTTTCAACTTGAATGTGATAATGTAGGTTGGAGTTCCGTGGTTATCGCCAAAACTGAGTGTCAGGATCTGCAGCCAGGGAAGGGTTGATGATGATATATACAAAATAAACAAACGTAATCGTAGTTAATATGTGTTTTGTCCCAAATAGAGAAACAATATTTTATTGGGAGGCAAAACCAATGAAGAGCGTACACAAAGCAGGCTACTTTAGACCGCTAAGGCAAGCACACTCATTGTTTAAAGAAATGCACCTTTTGTTGTAGCTAAATCTCTTAACACTAGGCTACAATCACCTCCCCTGAATATCTTACTAAATTACCGGAACACAATATTACTGTTTAAAAGTCAATGTAACCTTTTTTTTATATTCAGGGTCAGTATGGCGTATTGTGTCTCGTCCGTGATCTCGAAGTGACTTTCATTTATAACCTGCACCAGTACAGTCTGCCTGGATATAAGTGAGGATGTGTACAACGGGATTTTCAGCCAATCACGTGTGTCCGATGTTTATTCATCTAGTTTCCTGGAAATTGGATTGTTTTGCATCGACTTCAGATTTTAAATGACTTCTAAAACTAGGCTATTTCTAATAGTTTCAAATATGATTGTTCATATTTGACCATTATTGGTATTCCCATGACATGCGCAGGTAAGTATTTTTTTTCTTACTCAAATGGTACCTAAAATATTGTATAATATATAGCCTACTCATTGATTTAAAAGAATTTGACCTATAAATAGGATACCAAGGTATGTGCAATACGCCTAGAACTGTAGTCTAATAGACACCTAAATTAATAGTATTTAATCATTGATTCTTGAACACATGCCTTGTAAGTACAACTGCCTTACCCCATTAGACTATACCTAAATAAATATAAAGTTGTCCTCCATTGTTTCCATTTGTTTTTGTAAACACAAAAATGTTCAAGGTCAAGTTTTATTTGTCACATGACATGTCTAACTAGCAAGCCCTTCCCAACAGAAGGAGTATTCAATATAAAACAAAGTATAATAGGAAAATGAACATAAAACATGAGATAAACAGAAGAGGCAGCTACAGGGTCAATGCCAGTACCAAATGAACAATGTGCAGGGATACTGGAGTAGTGAGGTAAATATGTACATGTAGGCAGGGATTGGGAGAAAGTGACTTGTAGCACGATAAATAATATTATAATAAACAGTATGGCAGCAGTAATGCAGTTAAGAAAAATATGCGTTCAGTAACAAATTAATAAGTAAAAAAATAAATTAAAGTAACAAATAATTAAAGAGCAGCAGTCAAATAACAATAGCAAGGCTATATACACAGGGTACAAGTACAGGGTCAATGTACAATGTGCGGGGACACCGGTTAGTCGAGGTAATTGAGGTAATATGTACATGTAGGTAGAGTTAAAGTGACTATACGTAGATAATAAACAGAGAGTAGCAGCAGAGTAAAAGAGGAGGCATGCAAATAGTCTGGGTAGCCATTTGATTAGCTGTTCAGCAGTCTTATGGCTTGGGGGTAGAAGCTGTTGAGAAGCCTTTTGGACCTTTTGGATATCAATGTCCCAGGTTTTAACAGTTGACCAGGTAGGTCATAAATGGCCTGTTCACTGTTATGCTACTAGTGCTACCATGATTATTATACTGTTATGTTACTAGTGCTACCATGATTATTATACTGTTATGCTACTAGTGCTACCATGATTATTATACTGTTATGCTACTAGTGCTACCATGATTATTATACTGTTATGTTACTAGTGCTACCATGATTATTATACTGTTATGCTACTAGTGCTACCATGATTATTATACTGTTATGTTACTAGTGCTACCATGATTATTATACTGTTATGTTACTAGTGCTACCATCATTATTATACTGTTATGTTACTAGTGCTACCATGATTATTATACTGTTATGTTACTAGTGCTACCATGATTATTATACTGTTATGTTACTAGTGCTACCATGATTATTATACTGTTATGTTACTAGTGCTACCATGAGTTCAGTAAGTAATTGTGTGTGTTTATGTAACAGTATTGCTTCCGTTTCCATCCATTAATTCATACCTGTGCTTGTTTTTTTTTCTTTTCTAGCTACCCATTCCCTGAAGTATTTCTACACAGTGCTCCCACAGTCTACTGGCCTTCCAGAGTTCAGCGCTGTTACTTATCTGGATGAGGAACCAATTTATTTCTATGACAGTTCTACAAAGGAAGTGGTAGCTCGACAGGAGTGGGTAAAAGAAGCCGTGGATCCAGACTTCTGGAGAAGAAATACACAAATTCTTAAGGCGACTGAGAAGGTGTTAAAAAACAACATGGCCACTGCAAGAGATCGCTTCAACCAGACAAGTTAGTACGCCGTCATCAGAGCATGTTTTGATAGATGGCTAACCGTAAACACTCATTGAATATTGAAGGATCGATGTTACTATGTTGTTCCCTTTTAGGTGCCCGTACATTGCAGGTAATGTACAGCTGTGAGTGGGTTGAGGAAACTGGTGCTACAGAGGGACATGAACAGTATGGATATGGAGGAGAGGACTTCCTGTTATTTGATCTGAAGAATGAAAGATGGATTGCACCTGTTCGGCAGGGACACATCACCAAAATAAAGTGGGACGCTAATGTTCCTAAACTTAAAGCCAAAATTCACTATCTAACCCACACATGTAATGAATGGCTGAACAAATATGTTTCCAATCGGAGACGCATGCTGCAGAGGACAGGTATTGTTGTTATTGTTACGACTTAGTTTGTTTTTACACAATTTTAGTAGGTTTACTATTTCCATGTCTTGGAGATTCTAATTACATGTATACATACAGTTAGATCTTTCAAACAAACTTGTCCAGTAGCCTTCCTATGGAATAGTGTACAGCCAGATAATGTCATCTGAATAACAAAATAACACTATAGAGATGTATGTATTTGATCAATATCCTGATGTTTGTATATTTGCTTTCCACAGTCCCACCGCAGGTAACTTTGTTTCAGAAAGAACCCTCCTATCCTGTGACCTGCCATGCAACAGGCTTCTATCCGAACGCAATCATGATATTTTGGAGAAGAGATGGGGTAGAAGTCCATGGTGTGGATGTGGTGCATGAAGAGACCCTGCCTAACGGGGATGGGACGTATCAGAAGAGAACCCATCTCACTGTGTCCCTTGAAGACCTACAGAAGAACGACTACAAATGCACTGTCAAACACAGCGGCAATGATGTGGTTCTGTCTGCTAACAGGGACAGCATTCGTGGCAACAGCAGGAATACTCAGGGTTAGTAGTACTCCTATTATCTAAGTCAGTTCTCAAGGACCCTGGGAATTCAGGATTTTGTTTCTAAATATTACATCTAAATGTTATGTCCTAGACTTCTATATGTTATTAATCTATTAGCAAACCAGTTGTATATGGCAGCCTCTTTTCAAACGTGCATTCTTATTGGCCACTGTGAAAAGTGATGTTGTCATCCTCTGCCCCTAGAGTCTGATCAGTTTTAATCACAATTAACACAAAACTTGATTAATTGTCTCGTCAATGTCTTCACTAATAGTGTGATGTGTGTCATGAAATCAAATGTATTCACAATGAGCAATTCTTCTTTGATCTCAGGGGTTTCCATCATCATCATCACTATCAACATGGTCTTGATATCGGTCATATTGGCCTTCAGTGTGATTGGTACGTCAAGCCCTCTTCACCATTATAGACACCAGCAGACACACAAATGTGGCAACAACTTAAAACATCCAGTACATTTGAATGTCAATAATACACAACACCATAGTGTTACATGTCTGTTGTTTTGTCATTGAAATGATTGAAACAGAAATGATATGATTTAGATTACCAATGATGATGAGAGAAGGTATTAACTAATTGCCACACCTGTTCTCTCCTATTATCCTAGTGCTTGTCTTAAAGAGAACGATGTACTGCAAAGGAAAAGGTAAGTACCCACCTATTCTTTTAAGCACTATGTCCCTGTTGATAATAGTGCAACATGAGGGGTTTGAAACGACTTTACTCAATTGCTGCAGTGTCTACTAAACAATACAGTGATCATTATATTGAATTTAACAAATATTCTGACATTTAACTCTTAGTTTATTGGAATAACATTTATTTTCAGTCTTACACGGGGAAAGGTTAGTCAGTTTTGAAATTCTGAAGCTATAATAGTGTTAATCTTTCGACTATCCTTCTAGAACCAACAACTGGAAAGGAAAAACAATGTCCAAGTGAGTACTGAACTGTGTTGTGCTGTATGCAATAGAGGAGTGAATCCTTTACGAAGGATTTCATATCAGTCAGTAACCTACTCAACTATACTCAACTTTCCTTACTGAAAAGGTGAGGTGGAAGTGATTGTGAAATGTTCCTTTTTTCCCAATTCTCAGTAAGTCGCCTGGAGAAGAATCTTCTTCTGCTCAACAATTGTGAGTATTCAGATTTCTATTTTACTCAAATATGACCTTTCGGCAGTTAAGAAATTCAGTCTGGTAGTTGTTTCCCTTTTCATTAAGAGTATAATTTGAGGAGTTGGAACATTAAAGAGCTTTGCAAAATGTATGTAAATAATCCGTCAAGGCATTTCCTCCAATACTGATTGAAATAAAAACTATATTTATTTCCCCCTAGCAAAACCTGCTGAAATGGAGAAATCAAAATGTGAGTACTGCCAGGCAGAGTTATTGTCAGTGATAATACATTTTATATTGATAAGTGCTCCCCCCCCCCACACTCACTTGTATGTCTTCAATGTACTTTCCGTACTGAAACCTGGGAAATTAAAGCAGGGAAGTACAGACTCAGCAATATGACATCACCATACACGGTGAGGAGCCTAGATGGTCTGTGGTGGAGAGACTTCATAAGTCACCCAACTATTCTGGTGATGTCCTATCACTAAGTCTTCCACTAATGCATTCTTGTTTAAATGTCCCCGGTGTCAGTAGGGAAAGTAGAAACCTATGTGATTTTCACAGTTTAATGTTGACATGTTAAAATAAGAAATATGTTGCTTTTCAGTGAGCCATTCAGCTGATACTCTCCAGTGCCCGACTGAAGATACGACAGGTAAGAATATTTATTCCTGTATTTGTATAGCTTCATAGTTGGAGTTGAAAACGGGTTCTTCAATGAACAATCTGAAACCAGTCAATGAATGCAAAGGAATCTAAATGTCACTTTAAATGCACCAATGACTTGATGCAGACTCCCCATCAAGGTATTTTGTGGACCTGAAGACACTGTAGAGTTTTGAGTTTATTAGTCATCCAGACCTCTTATAGGTTCTTAAAAATAGTCTGGATGGTGGCCTCCCCCCATAAATTATTTTCATTTTGTTGTTTATTTATCCACACGTCACATGTACAAATGTAGCTCTGTTATTTTTATTTTACCGTTGTTTTACCAGGTAAGTTGACTGAGAACACTTTCTCATTTACAGCAATGACCTGGGGAATAGTTACAGGGGAGAGGAGGGGGATGAATGAGCCAATTGTAAGATGGGGATGATTAGGTGACTGTGATGGAATTTATCCAGGACACCGGGGTTAATACCCCTACTCTTACGATAAGTGCCATGGGCTCTTTAATGACCTCAGAGTCAGGACACCCATTAAACGTCCCATCCGAAATACGGCACCCTACACAGGGCAGTGTCCCCAATCACTGCCCTGGGGCATGTTAGTTGCTTGTGCATGGCGGTTGCAATGCCAGGGTTGTGGGTTTGATTCCCACGGGGGAGTAGTAGGAAGAAATTATGAAAATGAATGCAGTCACTACTGTTAGTCGATCTGGATAAGAGTGTCTGCTAAAGGACTAAAATGTGAAGCATAATCATGGAGGGTGAGGGAGATAAAAATCAGATAGCTTGTGGTTGGGGATCTTACTCAAACGCACACAATACTGTGAATTTTGTCAATAGATTATGTTCATTTACAGGATATGCTGTTTACATGCTATGAAAAATATCCAACTAATATTGTAGTGCAATCCATTGAAGTAATTAATCTTCCGCTGTTTTAAGGTGAATTTTGTTCAGGAAAGTTCAGGATGAATGTTTTCATATTTAAGGTTCCGACAGAAGCAGAACAATTTCCTCAAGCTCTTCTGATGACTCTGGAGACTCTACGTAAGTATCCATTATGTTGTGATCCTTATATTGAATAAAATATGCATGTAAAGTAAATGTTTTGAATCCTGTGTGACAGATGAACTTGTGCATTGATTTTGTACATGGATATAACTTTGGAAGTGCTGTGCTTTGTTCTCTGATTTCATAAAAAAAATAAAAAATAATAATCTATGCTTTCCCCCTAGAACTCCTTTTGTCAAGAAACGTAAGTTGGGATCTGTTTAACATCTTATTTGCTGTATGTTCTTGAATAGTTGTAATATGTTTTAATTACACAAATCTGCTTTAATAACATATCTGCTAATAGTGCTGATAGTATATTCTCTTTCCTATGTTTTTAGTCTAGTTCGACTGCAGTTGGAAGGCTGTCTTATTTTGTGATCTTGGACACCTGAATTATCCGTGGAGTTACAAAATAGAGTGTTTGGAATTTGTTATTTCAGTATATTGGCTACCATACAAAGCTCTCAAACTGCTAATGTATGCAAAAGGTGTGTGTGGGGGGGCAGTGTAAATTGTTAAGGACAACCAACCCAATTGGCAATTGTATCGGGACTCTGGAGTAACTCCTTGGCTATTTTAATTGAATGTTCAAATTTGACTTTGTGTGTTGTAGTGTATGACAACTTCAACTATAAACTGTTACAGACCTATATCCATCCTGCCCTGCCTATCTAAGGTCACTGACCATCTCGAATCCCACCGTACCTTCTCCGCGCAATCTGGTTTCCGAGCCGGTCACGGGTGCACCTTAGCCACGCTCAAGGTACTAAACAATATCATAACCGCCATCGATAAAAGACAGTACTGTGCAGCCGTCTTCATCGACCTTGCCAAGGCTTTCGACTCTGTCAATCACCATATTCTTATCGGCAGACTCAGTAGCCTCGGTTTTTCTGATGACTGCCTTGCCTGGTTCACCAACTACTTTGCAGACAGAGTTCAGTGTGTCAAATCGGAGGGCATGCTGTCCGGTCCTCTGGCAGTCTCTATGGGGGTGCCACAGGGTTCAATTCTCGGGCCGACTCTTTTCTCTGTATATATTAATGATGTTGCTCTTGCTGCGGGCGATTCCCTGATCCACCTCTACGCAGACGACACCATTCTGTATACTTCCGGCCCGTCCTTGGATACTGTGCTATCTAACCTCCAAACAAGCTTCAATGCCATACAACACTCCTTCAGGACTTCAGGAAACAGCAGAGGGAACACCCCCCTATCCACATCGATGGAACAGTAGTGGAGAGGGTAGCAAGTTTTAAGTTCCTCGGCATACACATCACAGACAAACTGAATTGGTCCACTCACACAGACAGCATTGTGAAGAAGGCGCGGCAGCGCCTCTTCAACCTCAGGAGGCTGAAGAAATTCGGCTTGTCACCAAAAGCACTCACAAACTTCTACAGATGCACAATCGAGAGCATCCTGGCGGGCTGTATCACCGCCTGGTACGGCAACTGCTCCGCCCTCAACCGTAAGGCTCTCCAGAGGGTAGTGAGGTCTGCACAACGCATCACCGGGGGCAAACTACATGCCCTCCAGGACACCTACACCACCCGATGTCACAGGAAGGCCATAAAGATCATCAAGGACATCAACCACCCGAGCCACTGCCTGTTCACCCCGCTATCATCCAGAAGGCGAGGTCAGTACAGGTGCATCAAAGCTGGGACCGAGAGACTGAAAAACAGCTTCTATCTCAAGGCCATCAGACTGTTAAACAGCCACCACTAACATTGAGTGGCTGCTGCCAACACACTGACACTGACTCAACTCCAGCCACTTTAATAATGGGAATTGATGGGAAATGATGTAAATATATCACTAGCCACTTTAAACAATGCTACCTTATATAATGTTACTTACCCTACATTATTCATCTCATATGCATACGTATATACTGTACTCTATATCATCGACTGTATCCTTATGTAATACATGTACCACTAGCCACTTTAACTATGCCACTTTGTTTACATACTCATCTCATATGTATATACTGTACTCGATACCATCTACTGTATCTTGCCTATGCTGCTCTGTACCATCACTCATTCATATATCCTTATGTACATATTCTTTATCCCCTTACACTGTGTACAAGACAGTAGTTTTGGAATTGTTAGTTAGATTACTTGTTGGTTATTACTGCATTGTCGGAACTAGAAGCACAAGCATTTCGCTACACTCGCATTAACATCTGCTAACCATGTGTATGTGACAAATAAAATTTGATTTGATTTGATTTCCGTGGCCTCCAACTGCTCTTAAACGCTAGTAAAACCAAATGCATGCTTTTCAACCGTTCGCTGCCTGCACCCGTACGCCCGACTAGCATCACCACCCTGGATGGTTCTGACCTAGAATATGTGGACATCTATAAGTACCTAGGTGTCTGGCTAGACTGTAAACTCTCTTTCCAGACTCATATCAAACATCTCCAATCTAAAATCAAATCTAGAGTCGGCTTTCTATTCCGCAACAAAGCCTCCTTCACTCACGCCGCCAAACTTACCCTAGTAAAACTGACTATCCTACCAATCCTCGACTTCGGCGATGTCATCTACAAAATAGCTTCCAACACTCTACTCAGCAAACTGGATGCAGTTTATCACAGTGCCATCCGTTTTGTTACTAAAGCACCTTATACCACCCACCGCTGCGACCTGTATGCTCTAGTCGGCTGGCCCTCGCTACATATTCGTTGCCAGACCCACTGGCTCCAGGTCATCTACAAGTCCATGGTAGGTAAAGCTCCGCCTTATCTCAGTTCACTGGTCACGATGGCAACACCCACCCGTAGCACGCGCTCCAGCAGGTGTATCTCACTGATCATCCCTAAAGCCAACACCTCATTTGGCCGCCTTTCCTTCCAGTTCTCTGCTGCCTGTGACTGGAACGAATTGCAAAAATCGCTGAAGTTGGAGACTTATCTCCCTCACCAACTTCAAACATCTGCTATCTGAGCAGCTAACCGATCGCTGCAGCTGTACATAGTCCATCTGTAAATAGCCCACCCAATTTTACCTACCTCATCCCCATACTGTTTATGTATTTACTTTTCTGCTCTTTTGCACACCAATATCTCTACCTGTACATGACCATCTGATCATTTATCACTCCAGTGTTAATCTGCAAAATTGTAATTATTTGCCTACCTCCTCACGCCTTTTGCACACAATGTATATAGACTCTCTTTTTTTTCTACTGTGTTATTGACTTGTAAATTGTTTACTCCACGTGTAACTCTGTGTTTTCTGTTCACACTGCTATGCTTTATCTTGGCCAGGTCGCAGTTGCAAATAAGAACTTGTTCTCAACTAGCCTACCTGGTTAAATAAAGGTTAAATAAAAATAAAATAACGAATACATGCTCTATTGATCCTCACTTGTTAAGGATATGGTTGCATATGGCTCAGGTTAATGTATCTAGCCTTCCTAACAAAATACATGAGCTTTTTAACTTGGTCAACATAAATAATATTCATATTTTGGCTTTGACCGAAACACATTTAGATACATCTGTAAATGATGGGCAAATGAACATTCATGGATATAGTTTACTGAGAAGAGACAGGAATAGGAATGGTGGGGGTGTAGCACTGTATATTCAGAATCATATACCTTTTAAGAGGAGGGATGACCTTAATGTATGTCAAGTAGAGGCACTATGGGCTCAGGTACATCTGCCTCACCAGGCAGCAATATTGGTAGTGTGTGTGTATAGACCTCCTAGCTCTAAGGTGTCCAATTTGGATGACTTATGCACTGGGTTTGACCAGGCCACAGATAGCAACAAAGATGTATTTATCTTGGATGATTTTAATATAAATTGGAAGGATCACAATAATTTGAATAGAACAATTGATGAGATATGCCAAGAACTGTGGTTTGAAACAAATGGTTAATGATACTACTAGTTAAGTTGAGTCATCGTTCAGACACATGCATTGATCTGATCTTCTGTAATATACCATTGCGATGCTTAAAAGCCAGATCAATTCCAGTGGGCTGGACAGACCATAATATTGTGACCATAACCATGAACACCAAGATTCCAAAGAAACCCCCTAGGATTGTGGTTAAGAGAAATTGTAAAACATTTAATCATGAGTTATTTCTAAATGATTTGGCTGCTGTACCCTGGGAGTTTATTTATCTAGAGGATGATTTAAATCACACTACAGAATGTTTTATTGATTTGCTCACTGAGGTAATGGACCATCATGCCCCTATAAGAAAGAGTACAGTTGGTGCTTGTCCATCTCCATGGATTGATGATGAACTGGGTGAAGCTTTTTCTCAAAGAAATATGGCAAAAGTCTTAGCAGCCAAGTCAAAATTTGAAATTGATTAACAGAATTATAGAACATTACGTAATTATGCAGTTAAATTGAATCGAAGGAAAAAAAAGTAATTTTACAACAATGCTTTTACTGATTGTAAAAATTATTGTAAAAAGGTATGGAACACAGTTAAGGGCTTACTTGGTACATCTATCTCATCATGCCCATCTAGTGTGGAGTTTGACGGGAGAATGATAACAAAACCAGTTGATGTTGCCAATCATTTTGCAGATTTTTTTACAAAGAAAATTAATTTACTGAGCAACAATGTAAACATACATTCTTCCAAACAAGCAATTGTCCAATGGATTTATGATCATATTATGATCAGTGGAGGAGGTGTTAAACCTACTGAAGTCATTCCCTGATGGTAAATCTACAGGTTATGGTCTTATGGACAATTTTTTGCTTCGCTGTGCTGCTCCCCAGATTGCAGTTCGGAGCTCGGAGCTTAAGAATTTCACAGCACCCTGCAATTACATATGTGACCCTGTGCATGTAACTAATACACTCTAAACTAAAACTCCTTCCCACTCCACCCACATGGCGTTTGTTCCCCTCTGGCGGACCTCTCGCTGATCACAAAGCATCATGGTGAGTACTGTGGGCCGAGACGAGGCTCCTCAGTCTGGGTCATTCCTCAGTCTGGGTCATTCCACTATTAAAGCTGAAACAACAACAACGATAAAAGAAGCCTCGTCAGCGAACCCAAATTTATATTTTGTCTTTTGAAAAGCCCCGGACAAGCCAAGGGCTGTAGAGGCTACTGGGCACAGAAAGATGCTACACACACACACTAGAAAGCATGCTCAAATATTGTAGTCAGCTTCCCCCCCCCCCCACTCTGTCAGTGACATCTAGTAAAAACTCATATTTTACCGAAATAATTAAAGAGGACTAGAGCCATCCTTTTAAAATAAGGGGTCTACTCAAACTTACCATGTCTGGTTTTAGGCGAGGATATGATGGGGGGAAAAAGCAGCCCTGGCCAACTCTGAACTCTTATTAAGAAGCAGAGAGAGAGCGGTCTGGCCAAATAGCAGTATGAGTATGGAGGGGAGAGGACAGTGAACAGGCCATGCCTTTAAAAGCCTGTCTGAATACTTCTAAACCATCATAAAGAGCTATTTTAGTCTGCCTCTTTCATGTGATTCATGCTTTTCATATTTGTCTCCATTGGACATAGTTATTTTTCAGATGACTCATTGAATATTATAATAATAATACCTGGGATTTATATAGTGTTTTCATGGACCCCAAAATGCCTACCATGCAAACTTGTATTCAAACTTTAAACTGTCAGACTTGATTTGGCCTAATAAAAAAATGTATCAACCCCTACAAAAATCTGCATGAATTCTAATCCACAATAATTAACATTTCCCGTATCAATGTGATTGCAAAAATCATTTATTTCAAACGACCAAAATAATACATTTAAAACAAGCAGTCAAAGGCCTTGGGTCAAAATGTATCTCATAACAACTACATCTGTTCCTGTTCACATGTTAAAATAAATTCAATGTGACTGAGTAAAAGACTCAAAATAAAGTTCTCAATATGTTAAATGAATTGAGTTTCAGTAGTATGGCACCAATTTGGAATATCAGAAGAGTCCAACTTTTTTTGTGACATGTGAGAGTACATGTACAGTACATTTGGAAAGTATTCAGACCCCTTCACTTTTTCCACATACTGTACAGCCTTGTTCTAAAATGGATTAAAATGTTATCTTTCCTCATCAATCTACTCACTATACCCCATGACACAGCATAAACAGGTTTGAAAAATCACCTTTACATACTGTACCCGTCCAAAAGTTTGGACACACCTACTCATTCGAGGGTTTTTCTTTATGTTGACTATTTTCTACCTTGAAGAATAATAGTGAAGACATCAAAACTATTAAATTACACATATGGAATCATGTAGTAACCAAAAGAGTATTAAACAAATTAAAATATATTTTATATTTGAGATTCTTCAAAGTAGCCACCCTTTGCCTTGATGACAGATTTGCACACTCATCATCCATTTAAGAATGATGGAGGCCACTGTGTTCTTGGGGACCGCCAATGCTGCAGAAATGTTTGGTACCCTTCCCCAGATCTGTGCCTCGACACAATCCTGTCTCTGAGCTCTACAGGCAATTCCTTCGTCCTCATGGCTTGGTTTTTGCTCTGACATGCACTGTCAACTGTGGGGCCTTATATAGACAGGTGTGTGCTTTTCCAAATCATGTCCAATCAATTGAATTTACCACAGGTGGACTCCAATCAAGTTGTAGAAACATCTAACGGATGATCAATGGAAACAGGATGCACCTGAGCTCAATTTCGAGTCTCACAGCAAAGGGTCTGAATACTTATGTAAATAAGTATTTTTTTGCAAACATTTCTAAAAACCTGTTTTCACTTTGTCATTATGGGGTATTGTGTGTAGATTGATGAGGGGGGAGAAAATGTCATTAATTTTACAATAAGGCTGTAACATAACAAAATGGGGAAAAAGTCAAGGGGTCTGAATACTTTCCCGAATGCACTGTACGCATAATGCAAATAGAGTCAACACAAGAGTTCGATAAGCAGCAGTGTTTTAAAACAAGTGAAATGACGCAGAACTTTACATACCTGTACTTCTCAAAACCATTGCTGTTTGTTTACACTTTAAAAAAAAAAATCATATTGTTAATAGGCCACATCAATCATATTAAATATATCAAACATTTTAATAGTAAAAAACAGAAAGGGGAAAGAAACCAAGTTGATTCTGAAACCACATGTGTATCACATTTCAACTTAAAACACAATAAATGACAATAATGGTAATAATAACAAAAATAATGACGATAATTATTGTAACAACTACAAGGAAATCTCTTTTCAGCATCTCCATGATGAAATAATTATATTTAGCACTACTGCCCAAATTATTTAGTATTTACAGAAAACATTCAACATGGTATCCTTCCAGAAGAGATCATTTGGTTTTCAGATTTGTCAGTGAACTGTCATTAGATCAACATCATAAGACTGGAATAGTTGCTGGCAACGTTTAGTATCTGACGATATACAGTACTTCCCATCTCATCAAGATGGTATGTTGTAAGGGATGTTAGAGGAATGAATCACAAATGAATAAATACTGAATTCAAAGCAGCCTTCAGCTAGTTCAGAGTCAGTTGACCTTAGTATTGGACAAACTCTCACAGAGGTACAAGATGTCAACGACAACAACAACAAAATGATAATTCAAGTGAACAAAAATATGACAATTGTACAGAAGTGTGAGAACATCAACCGATCACCTGAAATATAATACCGCAAAAAATAGAACAAAAAGACAATTGTTACAGATTTCCCAACCTCAAATATTAAAAACGTAAAAGAAGGTCCATCTCTGTATCATTTTTTGGGGGGGACCTAAATAACCCTAGTTTCCCTGACCGACTACCGTATCTGCATCACTGGGTGCTTGAAATAAAGTGCAGGATATTCTAGACCTGTTTTTCCTTTACATGACGTAATGTTCCAAAACAATTCATTAACGTTCCCCAATAGAGGAATCTCATGAGCACTGGACGTTGCATTTGAAGGTTCCATTCCTGTTGTATGACAACTCATGACACCGATCATGATGTCACGTGTCACAACAAATCATAAATGTGATGGTGCCGTAAGCATCTATACATGCAGGGTTAGGTGGTGTCTCCATGACTACCAATGACCATGTTGTACTTCCACCAGGACTAAAAATATATATATTTTTTACATTTAAAAACAGAAACAACAATTCTAAGACTAAGATTATTTTCTTCTGAGTTATTTTAAAAACTGAATAAAACTCAACTTTAGCGCTCCGACGTCATATTGTAAACAAAGGACTCAAATTATAATTATGTTATTATGAAACATCAAACCCAACCAAACAAAAGTACCAAAAATATTTAGGCCTAAGTGATGCTTTTGTTGTCAACTAGAGTAACAAGCTGGTCCAGTGGTAGGGTGGGTGGGTGGGACCCTCCAGTCAGTTAGTGTCCCCTGGAGGTCCCCAGTCAGAGGTAAAAGCCTGAGGTCTGGGGGTCTGGAGAGTGTCAGGGCAGGGGAGTTGGCCGTTAGAGGGCACCACTCCTATTGGGCAGAACACAGCCTCCTGAGTAGGTCCCGTTAAGAATGCAGCCATTTTCCATCTGAGAAAAGAGGAAGAAGACATGGAGACAATGAAGGGAACCTGCCTTTCAGCTTGTGAATGGTATGACGTTGATGGTTGACTACCAGCAGCAGATTGACACCTGAAATACCAATGACTCTATTGTCAGCAATATTGGCAATTTAACTTCTTGGTGACAGGGGGCAGTATTTTCACGTCCGGATGAAATGCATGCCAAATTCAACTGCCTGCTACTCATCCCCAGAAGATAAGATGTGCATATTATTAGTGGATTTGGATAGAAAACACTCTGAAGTTTCTAGAACTGTTTGAATCATGTCTGTGAGTATAACAGAACTTATTTAGTAGGTGAAACCCCGAGGACAAACCATTCAGATTTAGTTTTGTTTTGAGGTCACTCTTTTCAATGGGTTTTCATTGGGAATCCAGCTTTCTAAGGGACCTTCTTGCAGTTCCTATCGCTTCCACTGGATGTCAAGAGTCTTTAGAAATTGGTTGAGGTTATTCCTTTGTGCAATGAAGAAGTACGGCCATCTTGAATTAGGGTCACTTGTAGTGTACTGTTAGATAGAGGCGCGTGACCAGAAAGCTAGCTACAGTTTGTTTTCCTCCTGTATTGAACACAGATCATCCCATCTTCAATTGTATCGATTATTTACGTTAAAAAATACCTAGAGTTGTATTACAAAAGTCGTTTGAAATGTTTTGGCAAAGTTTACAGGTAACTTTTGAGATATTTTGTAGTCACGTTGCGCAAGTTGGAACCGGTGTTTTTCAGGATCAAACACGCCAAATAAATGGACATTTTGGATATATATCGACGGAATTAATCAAACAAAAGGACCATTTGTGATGTTTATGGGACATATTGGAGTGCCAACAAAAGAAGCTCGTCAAAGTTAAGGCATTAATTATATTTTTATTTTTGCGTTTTGTGTAAGATAATAGCATTGTTTGCTTTCGCCGAAAAGCCTTTTTGAAATCTGACACGTTGGCTGGATTCACATCAAGTGTAGCTTTAATTTGCTATCTTGCATGTGTGATTTAATGAAAGTTTGATTTTTATAGTAATTTATTTTAATTTGGAGCTCTGCATTTTCCCTGGCTTTTGGCCAGGTGGGACGCTAGCCCACATATCCCAGAGAGGTTAATAAAGAGCTGTTGATAGATACATTCTCAATATCAAACATCATCAATCTAAAAAAATAATTTAAACTTACGCTTATTCATTTTGTGATTTGCAGTATTAATTATGGAAGTTATTTGTGAATGAATGGTGATTGTAATTTATCTAAACACATTGTGGCCCTGAATAGCACCTCCCGTCCTGGTGTGAACTATGGAACATTACTGTCTCTACAGAACCCGTTGTCTTAAATTTACAATCAAATGCTTGTCAGTTCCCTTTAAATAGTGGCCATTAATTAAATGCTACTCTTAGAAAAAAAGGGTTCCAAAAGGGTTCTTCAGCTGTCCCCATAGGACCACTCTTTTTGATTCCAGGTAGAACCCTTTTTGGTTCGAGTTAGAACCCTTTTGAGTTCCATGGAACCCAAAAAGGTTCTACCTGGAACCAAAAACGGTTCTACCTGGAACCAAAAATGGTTCTTCAAAGGGTTATCCATATGGGGACAGCCGAAGAACCCTTTAAAGGTTCTAGATAGCAACTTTTTTCTAAGAGAGTACTGACCCTGAACAGACAGAACAAGTGCCACAAAAGGGGTGCAATAATTACATTTTTTATTTTTTTATTGTTGAATAATCATGAGGGGATTAATAATTATGTTATTGTTGACAGGAGGAGGAGGAGTGAAAGTAGGAATCAGTCAAGGAACAGTTAGCACCAGATGTCAGTGTCGAAGTTACAGGGCTTCTACTGTGTGTTGTGTCTTACTGTATGAGTGGCCATTTATATAAACTCCATTATGTTCACTGGAGACACTGTCCAGCTTGCAAGGCCTCTGAGAACCTCTGTTAGGGACCATTGTCCCAGCTTTGTTGTATCCGCCACTGTTCCTCAATCAATATGAACATTTTAGGAAGAGGTGTACAGATGTAGAATCTTAATTTGATCACCCAGATGCAAGATAACTTTCCTGCAATGCAGGACATTTAAAATGTGTAGTGTATGAGGTTTAAAAAGGCTTCTGATTTTCCCTTACACAAAATGTATCAACCCCTACAAAAATGTCCATTCATTATAATCCACATAAGAATAAAAAATTCCCGCTGTAGCAAACTGGCTCAAATTAAGATGCTACACGTATAAAAGCTGATGAACCCTTCTGTAAATAATCTAGTTCTTAGGCAGTGCATATTCAACTAGCAGACCCATAACCTTAACCCTTACCGTAACCTCCGCCCTAACCTTAACCCTACCATTAATCGTAAACCAGCCCGAACCTTAACCAATTTCTAATCCTATCCATAATATCCACCCTAATGCCACTGTCAGGAGCTCTCACCCAAAGGAATAGAATTAGAAGACTGAGTGTACATAACATTAGGAACACCTTCCTAATATTGAGTTGCAGCCCCCTCTTTTGCCCTCAGAACAGACTCAATTCGTTGGGACACGGACTCTACAAGGTGTCTAAAGCGTTCCATAGGGATGCTGGCCCATTTTGACCTTAATGCTTCGCACAGTTGTGTTCAATTGGCTGGACGTCATTTGGGTGGTGGACCATTCTTGATACACATGGGAAACTGTTGAGCGTGAAAAACGCAGCAGCATTGCAGTTCTTGACACAAACTGGTGCACCTGGCACCTGCTACCGTACCCCCGTTCAAACACACTTAAATCTTCAATCCTCTGAATGGCACACACACAATTCATGTCTCAATTGTCTCAAGGCTTAACATTCCTTATTTAACCTGTCTCCTCCCCTTCCTCTACACTGATTGAAGTGGATTTAACAAGTGACATAAATAAGGGATCATAGCTTTCACCTGGATTCACCTGGTCAGTCTGTGTCATGGAAAGAGCAGGTGTTCTTAATGTTTTGTACACTCAATGCATGAATATATAATCCCTGGGGTCTCACCTTACTGTGGTTGGGGTGGTGAGGGATGTCAGAGGTCACCATGTCATTGGCCTCCAGTGAAGAGTGTCCAACCACAAGGATCTGCTCTACTGTAGCAGAGGGAGGAGGGCACTGCACCTGAGCCAAGGGAGGGGGCAGCTTCTCCTGCTGCTGCTGCTTGTGGTTCATCCTCTGGTAGGACGAAACGGCAGCCCCGGTCCCGTGGTGCTGCCCGTTCCCCCCATATGTACATCTGTTGATGGTACAGTCCATGCCGGGAACATCAGCCATAGTGTAATTCATACAAGCGTCTACGGTGGTGTGTGTGAGGAGAGGTACCTGGCCATCGTTAAGGCAGGGGTTGCTGTTCAGGATGGTTTCCCCAGAGGGGTTGCTGTTTAGGGTGGTTTGCCCAGAGGGGTTGCTGTTCAGGGTGGTTTCCCCAGGGGGGTTGCTGTTCAGGGTGGTTTGCCCAGAGGGGTTGCTGTTCAGGGTGGTTTGCCCAGAGGGGTTGCTGTTCAGGGTGGTTTGCCCAGAGGGGTTGCTGTTCAGGGTGGTTTTCCCAGAGGGGTTGCTGTTCAGGGTGGTTTTCCCAGAGGGGTTGCTGTTCAGGGTGGTTTCCCCAGGGGGGTTGCTGTTCAGGGTGGTTTCCCCAGAGGGGTTACTGTTCAGGGTGGTTTGCCCAGGGGGGTTGCTATTCAGGGTGGTTTGCCCAGAGGGGTTGCTGACCAGGGTGGTTTCCCTAGAGGGGTTGCTGTTCAGGGTGGTTTGCCCAGGGGGGTTGCTGTTCAGGGTGGTTTTCCCAGAGGGGTTGCTGTTCAGGGTGGTTTGCCCAGAGGGGTTGCTGTTCAGGGTGGTTTGCCCAGGGGGGTTGCTGTTCAGGGTGGTTTGCCCAGGGGGGTTACTGTTCAGGGTGGTTTTCCCAGGGGGGTTGCTGTTCAGGGTGGTTTTCCCAGAGGGGTTGCTGTTCAGGGTGGTTTGCCCAGGGGGGTTGCTGTTCAGGGTGGTTTGCCCAGGGGGGTTGCTGTTCGGGGTGGTTTCCCCAGGGTGGCAGTAGCTATTGTCCTGCCATTGCTGTTTGCCAGCTGGGAGATGCTCTGTGTGTGTGTTTGGAATGCCACACACTCCGTTGAGATTAGCGCCTGGATGTTTGGCATGGCTGTGAGGGAGCGGTATCTGGACCAGGGCCTGCTGCTGCTGGAGGTAGTGTTGACGTTGGTGGGCTTGCCGCCAGTGATGGTCCCCATCCGGCTCTGACGCCTTTCCATTTAACAGAGTCTGGGGGGTGTGACAGTCGTCAACCGGTACCCCTGTATTGGCTAGAATGTGTAGGGATGTCCATTCTCCGTTGTGTATTGGCTGACTCTGCCCCTGCAGTCCATTCACCACTGGATGGGGCAAGTGGTTGCTATGCTGGACCCAGTCTTGGACTGCCCTCCCTGGCTGCATGTTGAGGTGCTTCTGCATCTGCTGAACTATGGGGGCATTATGGGGAACGTACTGAGGGTACACATTGGTGGCAGAAGTGGGATTACTTTCAACAGGAGCCTTTGTTGTTTTTGTGGTGGTTTCTGGGGCATTTGTTCCTGGGATAGTGGAGGGTACCTGGTCCCCGTCCTCTACCCCATCTGTATTTGCCTCCAGGGAGTCGTGGATGTAGGACAGGATTTCATCGTTGGTCAGCAGGTCATCCAGGGTGGGAACCCGCTCGGGGTCCATCTCCACCCGGATCATCCTCTCGTCCAACAGCAGCAGCTCCAGGTCCTCAGCGCTCAGTCCCAGGCCCTCCAAAGCCCCAAATAGTTCCCCGTTGGAACAGTTCTCCCCATTGCCTCCATCCCCATTCCGGTCCACCCCACCCCCCGGACCCCCCAGGGACAGGGAGTCCAGGGTCGCCAGCATAGGGTCGAAGCTCGATGCCGGTTCTGGAAGGCCCGTACCCACCACTCTGTTGGACGACTCATCCCAGCCCTGGAGCAGGGCGGTGGGGTCGGAGTCAGAGAAACCGACCCGGTCTCCGAACAGACTGCTGTGGAAGGACAGCTGGGGCTCCAAGGCCGGCTGGCAGACATATACAGACTCAGCCTGACTCATCAGCGCCCCCAAGAGGGATCCCGGGTCCAGGCCATCCCTGGACACCCTGTCAATCCGGCCCTTCTTGGACTTGTTGCCGTTCTTCTCGGAGCCCTGGGTGCTGTGGTTGAAGCGTCCAATTGGATGGCTGGACTGGTAGAGAAGGGCCTCTCCCGTGGCGAAGGTAAAGGGGAGGTGCATGGAACGTTTACGTAGGTGTTCGCCTCCTTCCTCCTCCCTAAAAGGATAGGAAACAGACAGTTCTCAGACTCTTTCTCGAACCCACTACCCTGGCATTACAAGTACCATGCCTACTAACTGAACTACAGAGCACCATGTTCTACTAGAACTGCTACAGAGGACCATGTTCTACTAACTGAACTACAGAGTACCATGCCAACTAACTAAACTACAGAGAACCATGTTCTACTAACTGAAATACAGAGAACCATGTTCTACTAACTGAAATACAGAGAACCATGTTCTACTAACTGAAATACAGAGAACCATGTTCTACTAACTGAACTACAGAGGACCATGTTCTACTAACTGAACTATAGAGGACCATACCTACTAACTAAACTACAGAGCACCATGCCTACTAACTGAACTACAGAGCACCATGCCTACTAACTAAACTACAGAGAACCATGTTCTACTAACTGAACTACAGAGCACCATGCCTACTAACTAAACTACAGAGGACCATGTTCTACTAACTGAACTACAGAGCACCATGCCTACTAACTAAACTACAGAGCACCATGCCTACTAACTAAACTACAGAGAACCATGTTCTACTAACTAAACTACAGAGAACCATGTTCTACTAACTGAACTAGAGGACCATGCCTACTAACTAAACTACAGAGCACCATGCCTACTAACTAAACTACAGAGCACCATGCCTACTAACTGAACTACAGAGAACCATGTTCTACTAACTAAACTACAGAGAACCATGTTCTACTAACTGAACTAGAGGACCATGTTCTACTAACTGAAATACAGAGCACCATGCCTACTAACTAAACTACAGAGCACCATGCCTACTAACTGAACTACAGAGCACCATGCCTACTAACTGAACTAGAGGACCATGCCTACTAACTAAACTACAGAGCACCATGCCTACTAACTGAACTACAGAGAACCATGTTCTACTAACTAAACTACAGAGAACCATGTTCTACTAACTGAACTAGAGGACCATGTTCTACTAACTGAAATACAGAGCACCATGCCTACTAACTAAACTACAGAGCACCATGCCTACTAACTGAACTACAGAGCACCATGCCTACTAACTGAACTAGAGGACCATGTTCTACTAACTGAACTACAGAGCACCATGCCTACTAACTGAACTAGAGGACCATGTTCTACTAACTAAACTACAGAGCACCATGCCTACTAACTGAACTATAGAGGACCATGTTCTACTAACTGAACTACAGAGCACCATGCCTACTAACTGAACTATAGAGGACCATGTTCTACTAACTGAAATACAGAGAACCATGTTCTACTAACTGAGCTACAGAGGACCATGTTCTACTAACTGAGCTACAGAGGACCATGTTCTACTAACTGAGCTACAGAGGACCATGTTCTACTAACTGAGCTACAGAGGACCATGTTCTACTAACTGAACTACAGAGCACCATGCCTACTAACTGAACTATAGAGGACCATGTTCTACTAACTGAAATACAGAGAACCATGTTCTACTAACTGAGCTACAGAGGACCATGTTCTACTAACTGAGCTACAGAGGACCATGTTCTACTAACTGAGCTACAGAGGACCATGTTCTACTAACTGAGCTACAGAGGACCATGCTCTACTAACTGAGCTACAGAGGACCACATAATCCCTTCCTCCATCTGTGTTGTCTGATGTCATAACTGTGTCATAACTGTGTCCCTACGTCTATGAGGACTGAGTATTTTCTGGCCAGGTGACCTGACAAGGAAAACGACTGTTCCTAGACAGTGACAAGGCCCAGGGGAGTGCACGTACATCAGAGGCCTCTGTGTGGCGATGATGTAGTCTGGTTTTCCATTCTTGTACACCAGCCTGGCGTTGGCCTGGACCCACTTCCAGAGGTTGTCCTTGGTGAGGAGCCTGAACACGGTCAGACCGCTCTCCCCTGTCTTCATCACTGGAACCACAGGACACAGTTGTTTAGGATGGGCGGGTACACATTCACATTCAATTCAAGCTACAGCACTAGTAGGCAGATGTGGCAACGGGTACAGTAGATTAGGAATCAGGTTCATGGTTCAACTCTGAAGATACCTAGCTAGGTACCATTGCCTGTTATATTTACTCTGTACTCTGGCAAGGAGTATAAGGCAATGGTAGCTAGAAATCTAGAATCTAGAGCAAATTCCATAAGGCAGAGTGGGTAACTAGATGTACCCTGTAATATTGTGTTGGTAACTGCACTATATATACAAAAGTATGTGATCATCCCTTCTTCAAATGAGTGGATTTGGCTATTTCAGCCGCACCCGTTGCTGACAGATGTACAAAACTCGAGCACATAGCCATGCAATCCATATAGACAAACATTGTCAGTAGAATGGCCTTACTGAAGAGCTCAGTGACTTTCAACGTGGCACTGTCATAGGATGCCACCTTTCCAACAAGTCAGTTCGTCAAATTTCGGCCCTGCTAGAGCTGCCCCGGTCAACTGTAAGTGCTGTTATTGTGAAGTGGAAATGTCTAAGAGCAACAACGGGTGAGCCGCGAAGCAGTAGGCCACACATCTGGCTAAAATATTACCGTAGCTCTGTTGGAATCAGATACATTTGACACCTTCTGGAAACAGAAGACAGGAATGACGGAGTCCATCCAAATCATCTTGGTTGCTGGACTCTGTCCACGTATTTCAAGGCTGTGTTGAAACAATGACTTATCAATGACCCAAGACCAGCTCAGTTAATTCTTACCATTGTGACAATGAGTCGTCATAATGCTGCAGCAAATGTACATTATCCAAGGGGCGTTGGCAGACACAATGTAAGTAACTTAATTGATGTCCTCCTAATTGCCCTGAATACTTGTTTATCCTACAGCTATTGAAGGCATTAATCATGTGCCTATGAATCAGAGTTACACTGTTAGCACTGAGACGGTGTGCTGTAGTAGGAAGTCCCGTTTGCAGCTCACTGTGCACTATCAGCTCCAATATAAATAACATGAACAAGTCTACTTCTGATAAGCTTCTCAGTAAAGCATTAAAAACAAATCAAGCAACCCAGAAAAGTGCTAAAAATAACCCATATTAACATATGCAGCCGAAGAAACAAAGTTTGTGAAGTTAATAACTTATTTGTAACAGATGACATCCATATTCTGACTATCTCTGAAACTCACTTAGATAATACCTTTGATGATACAGTGGTAGCAACACATGGTTATAACATCTACAGAAAAGACAGAAATGCCAACGGGGGAGGTGTTGCTGTTTATATTCAGAACCATATTCCTGTAAAGCTTAGAGAGGATCTAATGTTAAATACTGTTGAAGTAATATGGCTACAGGTTATTCTGCCTCACCTAAAGCCCATTCTTGTGGGAAGCTGCTATAGACCACCAAGTGCTAGACCACACATGGATAACATGTGTGAAATGCTTGATAATGTATGTGATATCAACAGAGAGGTATATTTTCTGGGAGAGGTCATATAATAAGCTTTGTGGTGATTCTTATGTTGATGATGTAAATCAAATTTGTTGGTCTGTGGTGTGTAATTAGGAGCAACCAGATGCTGTACTTGACAAATGATGTGACTAAACTAAATAGAAAGAAACTACACTATGAAACAAAAATAAATTATATAAAGAATGATAGTAAAAAGCTTTGGAGCACCTTAAATAACATTTTGGGAAAACGGCAAACTCGGCTCCATCATTGATTGAATCAGGGGGCTCATTCATCACAAAACCCACTGATTTTGCCAACCACTTTAATTACTTTTTCATTGGCAAGATAAGTTAGGCATGACATGCCAGCAACAAAAGCTGACACTACACATCCAAGTATATCTGACCAAATTATGAAAGACAAGCACTGTCCTTTTGAATTCTGTTAAGTGAGTGTGGAAGAGGTGAAAAATTGTTATTGTCTATCAACAATGACAAGCCACCGGGGTGGAAAATTACTGAGGATAATGGTGGACGATATTGCCACTCCTATTTGTCATATCTACTAGAAAGTGTGTGCCCTCAGGCCTAAAGGAAAGCAAAAGTCCTTCCGCTAACCAAGCCCCCTTTACTGACTCAAATAGCCGACCAACCAGCCTGTTACCAACCCTTAGTAAACTTTTGGAAAACATTTGACCAGATAAAATGCTATTTCACAGTAAACTAATTGACAACAGAATTTCAGCACGCTTTAGGGAAGGACATTCAACAAGCACAGCACTTACACAAATGGCTGATGATTGGCTGAGAGAAGTTGATGATACAAATATTGTTGGGGCTGCCACAAAGAGGGACTTGGGAAAATTGCAGTTGGCTCAGAACAGGGCAGCACGGCTGGCCCTTACAAGTACATGGAGAGCTAACATTAATGACATGCATGTCAGTCTCTCATGGCTCAAAGTGGAAGAGAGATTGACTTCCTCATGACTTGTTTTTGTAAGAGGTGTTGACAAGCTGAAGTCACTGAGCTGTCTGTTTAAAATACAAGCACACAGCTCGGAGACCCATGCTTACACCACAAGACATGCCACTAGAGGTCACTTCACAGTCCCCAAGTCCAGAACAGACCATGGGAGGTGCACAGTACTTCCATGACTACATGGAACTCTATTCCACATCAGGTAACTGATGCAAGCAGCAGAATCAGATAAAAATAAATAAAAAAACAGGTACAAATACACCTTATGGAACAAGGGGGACTGTGAAGAGACACACACAAAGGTACAGACACACACATACGCGCTTGCATTCTATATTTTCCTTTTTCTATTGTAGATAAGTAGTGGTGTAATAATTTTATATGATGTACTGTTTTATATTTTGTTTTATATGTAATGTGTTTGGACCCCAGGAAGCAGCCAATGGGGATCCATAATAAATACAAATACACAAGATAACAGAACGGGACAGCGGAGTGCCGAAGCACGAAGCGCGTAAAAAATCACCTGTCCTCGGTTCCAACACTGACTACCAAGTTCCAAACTGCCTCTGGAAGCAACGTCAGCACAAGAACTGTTCGTCGGGAGCTTCATGAAATGGGTTTCCGTGGCCGAGTAGCTGCACACAAGCCTAAGATCAACATAAGCCATGCCAAGAATCGGCTAGAGTGGTGTAAAGCTCACTGCCATTGGACTCTGGAGCAGTAGAAACGTGTTCTCTGGAGTGATGAATCACGCTTCACCATCTGGCAGTCCGAGGGAAGAATATGGATTTGGCTGATGCCAGGAGAACGCTACCTGCCCCAATGCATAGTGGCAACTGTAAAGTTTGGTGGAGGAGGGATAATGGTTCGAGGCTGTTTTCATGGTTCAGGCTCCTTAACTCTGTAGCATACAATGACATTCTAAATGATTCTGTGCATCCAACTTTGTGGCAACAGTTTGGGAAAGGCGCTTTCCTGTTTCAGCATGATTACCCCATCGAACACCTTTGGGATGAATTGGAACGCCGACTGCGAGCCAGGCCTAAACGCCCAACATCAGTGCCCGACCTCACAAACACTTGTGGTTGAATGGAAGCAAGTCCCCGTAGCAATGTTCCAACATCTAATGGAAAGCCTTCCCAGAAGAGTGGAGATTGTTATAGCAGCAAAAGGGGGACCAACTCCATATTAATGCCCATGATTTTGGAATGAGATATTCGACGAGCAGGTGTCCACATACTATTTGTTGTAGTGTATATGGATTATTGCTGCTGATCATGTAGTGTATCTGTGGCCTATCCTATCCTCTAGCAGCTCTGCGGCTTTGCTCAATCTGCGCCGTAATCCACTGGGATTACTTGGGAAAGCTGTCCGAACTCTGTGACCACCATCTTTGACCTGGTCATACCCGGCCTCACCAATGTTTTGAGGACAGAACCAATTCAACCCAATCCAAAATAAATACTCCCATCTTTGTATTTTTAGGTAGACATAATGGAGATGAGGCTTACTTCGGACATGGTTCTCAGCGCAGTACAACATATCCGCCGCATGGATAAACTGATACCCAGAGCCTCGCACCCGAAGTTCAGCTTCAGTATACCCAAGCACAATTTTCCCCCTGCAAAAGGGATGATGTCAATAAACAATTATTTCACATCATATAATAACCAGTACTACATAACAATAGCAGTATGACTGACAAATGACAGTCTATTCAATACTATTGTAATAGTAGTCTATTTATTTTGATGATTGCAACTGTCACCACAACATTATCATAATAACAAGGAAGTCAAAGTGAGCGTACTTTGCGTCGCAGGCCATGGGGGTGAAGTCCAGCTTGTGTTTGGTTCTGAAGGTCATGTTCTTGGTCCTGATCTCCAGGATGGAGGGGGGCTGGAGAGGCGTAGCGATGGCAAACAGGGCCAGCTGGGGCGGCGCCTTGACCCTGTTTTCTTGCCGCTGGTTCTGACCACGCAGGAACTTCAGCCTGCCCTGCAGACTCAGGGCCTGGCAGGGGGGGGGGACACAAACATTTTGTCTTAGACATGTATCTTTTCGTCTTCGATTGTCCATGTGTTTGAATAGCTGTCCAAAGTCTATCCAACAACAATCTGATTTACATCCATCAAAATTGTATTTCAACGTGTATTTCACGTCACCCTATGTCAATGTGTGAGCTTTCCTCTGAGTGAGCTTAAAATACTAATAGACCATCACTATTGGGAGGTGCATTCGGTCGGGGTGAGGTGTCAATAACACCTACCAGGAAGCTGAGAGACTCACCAGGAAGCCAGAGGAGTTGTCCAGGAGGCAGCGGAAGCGACACACTAAGTTCCTCTCCAGGAAGGAGGAGTTCTCTGGTGGGAACTGCTCAGGGTTATAGGTCACAGTGGTGCCGCTCTCCGGCTCCACATCTATGGATCACAAGATATGACATGTTCAGACCAGGCTTTTATCATCAAAATCATCTAACCACCTATTGCACTATATTTGGAAACGATCCTCAAGATTACAGCATACAGTTCAGTCACACTGTAGAAACAGAGCAAAATGTGTGCAACTTCTCTAAAATGGTCATACAAACAGGTAATCAGTGACAACCTGATTATGTAATCTCATGAAATAATTATTATTTTTATGATATTACAGGAATTCATCAACACAAAAAGCTAAATGAATAACAACATTGTTGACTGTGTGTTGACATGAATGTTTGGGCTTGAAAGAAAAGCTGACGTGAGGTGTCTGGCTTGGGTGTCTGCTGAGAGATGTGTCATGACACTTTAAACAAAGCCTTATTCAATATCCCTCAGCACATTCTAAATGCTAACTGTTCTGCTTCTGTTCTTTTCTGTATTCTGTTTTGACCCGACTGTGTGCCCTGTCCTCAATGGGCGTGGTCTCCTGGCTCTGTTGAAAATACACTTATGTAATTAGCACCAGAGGCTAATGTCGTCTTAGCTCGACTTGTGATGGCTTCCTCTCTTGCAGGGGAAGAACAAATGTGCAACACCACCCACTAGTGGAGAGTTTAAGTCAGTGCACAGGCCTGAGCCTTTCTTGAATGTTTATGAGCATTTTTTATTATAGATGTTTTATATAATGCATAATAATGAGTTATTATATACTTATGTAATGCATTATGCATACTTCATAAGGTGTTATAACTGCATTCGTAATGCATTATGCAGAGGGTATTCATAGGAAATGCTATTGAAAGTTCTGCATTCATTTCTATGATTGAATCTCTTAATGTTTTTTTCATTGACGGAGGTAGTGTTTCAGGGTCTAACAGAGAGGTGGTGTTTCAGGGTCTAACACGGAAGTGGTGTTTCAGGGTCTAACACGGAGGTGGTGTTTCAGTATTCTAACACGGAGGTGGTGTTTCAGGGTCTAACAGAGAGGTGGTGTTTCAGGGTCTAACAGAGAGGTGGTGTTTCAGGGTCTAACACGGAGGTGGTGTTTCAGTATTCTAACACGGAGGTGGTGTTTCAGGGTCTAACAGAGAGGTGGTGTTTCAGTATTCTAACACGGAGGTGGTGTTTCAGTATTCTAACACGGAGGTGGTGTTTCAGTATTCTAACACGGAGGTGGTGTTTCAGGGTCTAACTCGGAGGTGGTGTTTCAGTATTCTAACACGGAGGTGGTGTTTCAGGGTCTAACACGGAGGTGGTGTTTCAGTATTCTAACACGGAGGTGGTGTTTCAGTATTCTAACACGGAGGTGGTGTTTCAGGGTCTAACAGAGAGGTGGTGTTTCAGGGTCTAACACGGAGGTGGTGTTTCAGCGTCTAACACGGAGGTGGTGTTTCAGGGTCTAACAGAAAGGTGGTGTTTCAGGGTCTAACTCGGAGGTGGTGTTTCAGGGTCTAACAGGGAGGTGGTGTTTCAGGGTCTAACAGAGAGGTGGTGTTTCAGCGTCTAACACGGAGGTGGTGTTTCAGGGTCTAACACGGAGGTGGTGTTTCAGGGTCTAACAGAGAGGTGGTGTTTCAGTATTCTAACACGGAGGTGGTGTTTCAGGGTCTAACACGGAGGTGGTGTTTCAGGGTCTAACACGGAGGTGGTGTTTCAGGGTCTAACAGAGAGGTGGTGTTTCAGGGTCTAACAGAGAGTTGGTGTTTCAGCGTCTAACACGGAGGTGGTGTTTCAGGGTCTAACAGAGAGGTGGTGTTTCAGGGTCTAACAGAGAGTTGGTGTTTCAGCGTCTAACACGGAGGTGGTGTTTCAGCGTCTAACACGGAGGTGGTGTTTCAGGGTCTAACAGAGAGGTAGTGTTTCAGGGTCTAACAGAGAGGTGGTGTTTCAGCGTCTAACACGGAGGTGGTGTTTCAGCGTCTAACACGGAGGTGGTGTTTCAGGGTCTAACAGAAAGGTGGTGTTTCAGGGTCTAACTCGGAGGTGGTGTTTCAGCGTCTAACACGGAGGTGGTGTTTCAGGGTCTAACAGAGAGGTGGTGTTTCAGGGTCTAACAGAGAGGTGGTGTTTCAGCGTCTAACACGGAGGTGGTGTTTCAGCGTCTAACACGGAGGTGGTGTTTCAGGGTCTAACAGAAAGGTGGTGTTTCAGGGTCTAACTCGGAGGTGGTGTTTCAGCATCTAACACAGAGGTGGTGTTTCAGGGTCTAACAGAGAGGTGGTGTTTCAGGGTCTAACAGAGAGGTGCTGTTTCAGCGTCTAACACAGAGGTGGTGTTTCAGGGTCTAACAGAGAGGTGGTGTTTCAGGGTTTAACAGAGAGGTGGTGTTTCAGCGTCTAACACAGAGGTGGTGTTTCAGGGTCTAACAGAGAGGTGGTGTTTCAGGGTCTAACAGAGAGGTGGTGTTTCAGCGTCTAACACGGAGGTGGTGTTTCAGCGTCTAACACGGAGGTGGTGTTTCAGGGTCTAACAGAGAGGTGGTGTTTCAGTATTCTAACACGGAGGTGGTGTTTCAGGGTCTAACAGAGAGGTGGTGTTTCAGTATTCTAACACGGAGGTGGTGTTTCAGGGTCTAACAGAGAGGTGGTGTTTCAGCGTCTAACACAGAGGTGGTGTTTCAGGGTCTAACAGAGAGGTGGTGTTTCAGTATTCTAACACGGAGGTGGTGTTTCAGTATTCTAACACGGAGGTGGTGTTTCAGGGTCTAACACGGAGGTGGTGTTTCAGGGTCTAACGCGGAGGTAGGAAGTCACCTGAGGAGGACTTTCCCAGTGTGTCCATGATGGCAGGTGGGCTGAGGGCCCAGTGGAGGTTCCTCCTCAGCTCCTGCTGGTCCTCAGTGTGGACCAACTCATACACACTCTGATGCATAATATCAGTCTGAAGGAGAAAGAGAGGAAGAGGGAGGGGGAGAGAGAGAGAGCGAGGAAGAGGGGAGAGAGAGGGTTTTAGGGAGAGAGAGGGGGTACGAAAGGAAGGTGGGATTATAGAGACAAACAAAATAAAGATGGACATATCCATCACATGGAGGCAGTTAAAATAAAGATGGACATATCCATCACATGGAGGCAGTTCAAATACATATGGGAAGCATGCACAATACAGACACAAACAATGTCTAAACGATAGATCCTTATGTAAATTACATTATGGGAACTTCAGACACTATACTGCTACAGTGCATTCGGAAAGTATTCAGGCCCCTTCACTTTTTCCAAAATTGTTTTATGTTACAGCCTTTTTTCTGAAATGGATTTAAAAAATACTCATCAATCTACACACAATACCCCATAACGACAAAGGGAAAACAGGTTTTTAGAAAATACCT